>NC_134415.1:129328064-129685203 GCF_030867145.1 Opisthocomus hoazin
GCTGAACCTGCCAGACATCTGCCAGCTCACGGCAACTCTATGCAACAGCCCAGTGCAAGAGGTGTGGATCGCACCTTCGGGGGAACTTAGCAAAAGTATAACATGCACAAATCCCAGCTAAGTCCACACTAAGAGCACAGAGGACAGGCCGACTCATTTAATTTTCCCTTTCTGGGCAGTTCCCTGCATTTTTTCTGTCCTCACACATTGTTGAGCATTGAGCTGTCCAAGTAACCTAAACTTCTCCAGTTTGCTTTCACCAGCTTTTTCTTTCCTAAAATCTTTTAAAATATTCTTTTCCCACAGGAGAATAGGGAACAAATCTGCCCTTCCTCTGCTCCAGAAATAAAACAACTCCATCCCTCTCTCTTTCCTTTCCTCCCTTCTTTATACAAAGCTATTGGCCAATTCACTTTCAATCTACTCCGATCTCCACCACTCCTTTTAAACCATGGTTACACTCTGAATTTGCTGCTTGACGTTCTAACTGGTTTTAACCCAGACAGAAATAAACAGCCTGACATTAGGCACTGGCAGGAATCCTTGCTTGGCATGCAGATATATGCACTGTCCTGTGGCCAGATCATACAGCTTGACGGATGCTGGCTTGTGGCCTTGATGCTGACTACAAATCCTGTGATTTGTTGCAGGATTGGCTGCATCTCTGAAAAGCTGCCTGTGGCGGTCGTCTCCCCAGCTTGGTAAGCTTTATTCTTACTTTGTTCCAGATCCAGAGTTTCTCCAGTAAAATAAAAGAAATGTCCAAACAGTGGCTCTCTGCAAGAGGAGGAGATCACCTGGTTGGTGTTTCATGGCATGGTGCTCAGTGGATCTTTCTCTTTAAGATGGATACAGTCAGTCCTGAGTCTGACGTCTTATATAGAAATGCTCTTGCTGAAATCAACTTTTGCTTTCAAGGGCTGTGAGAACAATTATTTCACACCCCTCAAGGCTGCATGTGGAGCATCCTTAGATGGACATTAATGTTCAGTCCTTTGTGAGAGCCTCTCCTGATGATCACCTTTTTGCTTCTACAAAGCTGGCCTTCTGTATCTTCAGTGTGCCTGGGAAAAGGAGCTGTGCCCTGTTAGAAAAGAGTTTATTCCTTGACTGATGCGATCTGGAAGTATGCTCATGTAGTGTCGCCTTGCCCTTGGTCTGTCTGCCTCTTCGTGGCCCCACATGAGTTGAGAGGAAGCTGGATTTTAGAGCAGCATCCTGCTCTAAAAGTCAGGCTCTGATGGTCGGTCCATCTCCCCTGTCTCAAGGCCAACATGAAAATGTTTTCATTTGAGCAATTAACCATACATCTGATGTAAATTAGCAGAGTCCCACAGAAATAACTGCAGCTGTTCTAACAGGCACCAGCCAAGGGCATGGCACAGCTCTCTACCAGCTGCCAGAAAGATGTTCATCTTCCAGTTGCATACCAAGCTTTGATTTGCTCTATAGGAGCATGTTCTGGGGTTAGACAAAAACCCTCTTAAAAATATTACACACACTCCTTCACTCACCCTCTAACCTCACCCTCACTAGCAACCTGTGAGAAGAATCTCTCCTTATAGACAGACTTTCCCCTTCCTGCCCTTAAGAAGAACACATCTCATGACCAGCTTGAATTTCCATCCTTGAAACCAAATAAAATAAAATTTAAAAAAAAAACCACCTTCAAGCTCTAAACCCTGAAAATATTCAGCAAAGTGAAGGTGAGGCTGAGATTTTGCAGGCCAGGGCTGTGGATTTATGCAGGACTTTACATGACTGTTTTATTTCCAACGCAATAAAGAACAACCAACTTGTTGTAGCAAACCTTGCGCCAGGTGCTATCTCCCAAATCTTTCTGCATGGGACAGTCTGCCCTGTATTTTCTACGCCTAGCAGCACTTTGCAGAATGTTGGAAGGGAAAATACCCCCTTTGTCCGTGTCCCAGCAGGGGCAGATTACAAATGGGGGAAACTATGTGGCTTTACATGTGCTTTTTCTTTCTCTCTTCCTTTTTTCTTCCTTTTCTGTTTCTGTCTCCTTTCCTTTCCTTTCCTTTCCTTTCCTTTCCTTTCCTTTCCTTTCCTTTCCTTTCCTTTCCTTTCCTTTCCTTTCCTTTCCTTTCCTTTCCTTTCCTTTCCTTTCCTTTCCTTTCCTTTCCTTTCCTTTCCTTTCCTTTCCTTTCCTTTCCTTTCCTTTCCTTTCCTTTCCTTTCCTTTCCTTTCCTTTCCTTTCCTTTCCTTCTCTCTTTCTCTTTCTCTCTCTCTTTCTCTCTTTCTCTTTTTCTTTCTTGCTTTTCTTGCTTGCTTTCTTTCTTGCTTGCTTGCTTGCGTGCTTTTTCTTTCTTTCTTTCTCTGTTTCTCTTTCTTTCTCATTTCTTTCTCTTTCTCTCTTTACTTTCTTTTCTTTTTCTTTCTCTTTAAGTGTATCTCTTTTTCCTCCCTCTCAGTGTGTCTCTCTCTCTCTCATTTTGTTTTCCTTGCCTTTCTCTCTTTCCTTCTTTCTTTCCCTCTTTCTATCTTGTAAGATGAGGAAGTAGAAGGCTTACTGGAAGCTACTCAATCCATGAAAGCAAATCCCTTTGGTCTTTCCATCATAGTTTTGAAGTTCACTTGAGGGTGTTTCTGTGGAGACCCCATGGATGTCCCTTTGGACCTACCTTTTGATTGTGCGTATGTTCGTGTCCTCCTCCCAGCCTGGTTTCTTACCTCTTCTAGATTATCTCTTCCATTGGTGTTATGCCCAGTGTCCTTTTTTGACCTTAAAAAGTCAAACCCTGGACTTCAACCAGGAAAATTAATGTTGATACATTGTCCCAGGAGCTCACTGGTCTGTGTCTCCCACCTTCCACAGACAGCCACGCTGCCTTCTTCTTCAGAGAGGAAATGCTACTCTCAGAAACAGACTGGCATTAAGGATCCTTGGATCATCATCTTAGCTTTTCCTCTTACTTGCTCTCTGCTTTGTCTATGTGTGCCTCAGTTTACCCACCCAGGTATAATAATATCTACCTCACAGGGGTATTGTGAGGCACTGTTACTGAGATCCTTGTCTGGAAGGTGGGGTTGAAATGACCCCCATTCATAGATTAGCTCACCTGCATTCCCTGTACAAACTCTTCCTTGATACATCAGTGTTGGCAGAAGTCAACATTGTTTTGAGTTTTATTCATTGCTTTCATCTGATGCTAGGGTTTGGGGCATTTACAGAGACAAGGCTGGCTACGACATGTGGAAGAGATTGGATATGGGAAGCTCTGCTCTTATTCCTGAGATAGCTGAAATTACTGACACAACTATTGACAAATGGGGTTTTGCCCTACTGTCCCAAGCCTCCAACAATCAACTAATCAATCTGCCACCAAGAACACTCAGTCTTTGGACTGCAAAATCCCACTGGAGAATGATGCCAGTGTACATTTTGGCTGTGTATGAGATGCCAGTGACACAGTCCAGGCTGTCCTGCAGCACCACAAGAACATCCATGGAAATATTTGCTGCTTGCTATTTGAAAGGATGTGCAGAGGAAAGTAATGGTTGAATCATTTCTCTGCTTTGCTAGGAGTTTAGCACCTTGACACGCAGAGACACATTCTCCTTGACCATACACACTTCAGTCTATGGAGTCGGGCTCTAGCAGACAGGATTTATGACATGAACCCCAGCCACTGGCACTGGAGGAATAGAAAATGTTGTCACATTCCTAGCCTACTCCATAGTCAGTGAAGGATGATATTTTGCCCAAAGCTTCATCTTAACCAGAATGAATGGTTAACAGAATGAAAACCATTCCAAGTGCAGGAATTTCTGCCACTTCCCTCAAGAAAGCCAGTTATCTACGGATCTCTGTTGAGGTGGGGTTTGGAAAGCCACAAGACTGATTAGGACACAGAATGGTAAAAAAAAAAAAAAAAAAAAAGCAAACTATCCTCCCAGAGGTGGACAAGGACCCCACAAAAGTCCCTTCTTGTGCACCACATGAATTTGGTTAGCAGCAGGACGAATTATGTCTTCTCACCCACACTGGTACGTGGAAATTCTTGGAGCAACTTCAAGAGCACCTTCCACACCAGAAAGCAGCGCTCAAGAGAACTTCTGCTTTGTTTGCCTTTGAAAACCGAGTCACAAACTCAAGAATGCAGAAGGGGAGAGCTTTACCCAAGGTGAATCAAGTTTTTTGCACAGAGAAGTTGGATAGGAAAGAACTGTTCCATCCCTTAAGAATTTTTATGGATTTGTTTTGCCAAACCATGTGGAAACCTCAAGGCTAACAGCAAACATGACACAAAAATATGCAAAAACAATGCATATGCCAACAAAAATAGTTTTGGTATCTTGGAGGGAGATTGTTTTGATCTTTCCTTGTTTGCATCTTCCTGTTTTTTATAAATTTCCCTGCATTTTGAAATGAAAAGCTGTTCTGGTATGAAAAAAAAAATTAATGAAAATGTCAAAGAAGACATCCAAGAGTCTCCAATCACATCCTTCTTTTCCCTATGGCTGTGGTATTTTTCAACAGGGAACAGCTAGAGGCTGGCATTTTCCAAGAAGTTTTAAATGTGATGCACTGGCTTTTTTTTGAAAGGGGAGAGAAAACAATTTTTCCAAACAATACCCTTCACATCCCTTGACCCTCCAGCCCACAGGGCACAAACCTGACAGGGCTCTTTTTGCAATGGGATTGCCTTTGATGTGGGAGCCCTGCGCCTCCAGCAACGTTCAGAGCATTGCAAACAGCTTGTGCCAGGAGATCCTCCCTCCCAGGATGGGAGCGAACAGGTACCCAAGAGGAGGTAGTGCCCATCAGCCTGCAGAGCACCAAGGAGAACAGCACAGGCAGCACCGCCTCGAGTCCTGCCTGCCCTTCAACAGAGCCAGGATGGGGCTGTACAGCCTTTCTGAGGTGATAAAATCTTCTACTGCCTTAAAAACAACCAAACAAAACAAAATTGGCTCTTCAGTTTATGCAGTTTAACTTGTCAGCAGCAATACAATCCACAGGACCAGTACCAGGCATCGAGAAGTTTTATCTAGAGGTTGGCAGGAAGATTCACTTTAATATCATTTTTAATGTAACTGTGTTTCTTTTCCCCTTTTTGGTGAAACATGGAAATTTCCTGGAAATTTGGAAAAAGTCACCATTATCCAACAGGGGAAGTCCATGCTCTCACGCCCTGCCCCAAGCAGCGCCCTGTCCATTGCCCCGAAACGATAAGCACATGTTAGAGGTCAGAGGGACCATAACAGCCCATGGCTACGGTGACAAAGAAATAAGCACACTGTTGAGACTAAAGCACAGGAACAAGCCTGCTCCATGATCCTGATAAAAACCACTGCCTAAGGGTGAATTCCCCACTGCCTCTTCTGAAAGGTCCCAAACTCACATTCACACTCCCCTCTCCTCCCCTACCGCTCTGCAATTTCTTGCCTAGACATCACCCTCCTCTCCCAGGCCAGGCTTACACCAGTAAATTCTGCTCAGCGTGGCTCTCGCATCCACCGCAAAAGAGAAAGGAGCCTCTGCAGAAGGTGCCCACGTGCCAAGGGGTGATTTTCCCGGGAGCGTGAATACCCCTGGGAGCTGCAGGGGAGCCTGAAATAGTCTGTGTCCGCAAACAGGCTGATCCACAGGTCTACGTTGGGTGCTGGCAGACCTCCGCAGGAGAAGCTGACCAGCCGGCTTATCCTGGAAAAGCCGTGTTGGTAGACCTGGCCGTAATGCCTAGAGCTTTGCATCGGGTCTGGGCTTGTGCACTTGCCTCTTCCCTGTCCCATTTGCACGCTTTTGATTTCCGAGCTGGTTTTTTTGCACTGTCAGGAATTTTTTAAACCATGTTAATTGTGGTCAGCTGCATAATGTTTGTTAGGCCTCTCCACCAAGCTCTTTAAATGAACGTCAGTGGCTGTCTTCCCTTGGACAATAATGAATGTATATATCGTAAGTGCAGACTATACAGAAAAGTGGCTAAGTCAAGGATCAGAGGGTTTTGTAAAGCCTGTTTATTTTTTTAAATAAGTTTGAGCATTTATATTTTACCACCATTTACGTGGTTTTGGGGAACCCAGATTGTGTCAAGATCTCATGCCAAAACAAGCCAAAAGTTGTTTGAGTTCAACCTTTTCTTCCATGAACCATATTTTAAACGATACTTTAAATGTCATTTTAAATGTTTTATTGAAACATGTACTGATGAAAAAACAAACAAAATGTCATCTTGACAAAAGATTTATACATGAATCAGAAAGTATTTATTTCAATTTTGTACCTTTCCATTTTAATACATTATAATGTATTGACTCAACTGAGATAATATAAACAGTTCATTTTAATAACATGTTTGCAGTGTGCTGTGTCTTTTTATTCTGTCCTTTCTACTCCACACTGGACACAGAGCCTATGAAACCAAAAGCAGATCTGCAGCATTTCAGATCCCGGCAATCCTGAGATTCCTTTAAACCAGAGCAAGAGGGTGTGTTTAGCAGGATGCTCCAGGAAAACCAAATGGGCGCTGGGTCAAACCAAAGCATGAGGCAGCCTAAGAAAGCAGAAGATCTGGTGGGTAAGGAGGGCCCAGGGTTAAACTACCATGCAACTGGAAAGCTAATTGTCTGCTGCTGGCTCTAGGTGATGGGACCTCCCTGTGGAGTCCCCAGAGAGGCGATGGCACAACCACTCCATGTTTCCCATGTGTACCGCTGCAAGGGAAGCAGTTTGCATCCTCTGGCAGTGGTGTGGTCACTGCATTGAGACTCCCAGGTGAGCCTACTTGCACAGGGACTGAGTGCCTGATACCTGTCCTGTCCCTCCTCATCCCCACTGGCTCAATCTGTAAGTAAGGATTGACTGTCTCCTCCACCAAACCCCCAAATTCAACTCTTCTGCCTGATTTTCTTCCTTCACCTCCTTTGTCATCTCCTGCTCCTCCACGCCCCTGCCCAGGATGGTACATAAACACACTACACACATGGAGGGACACATCTCTATTGCCGCCAATGAGCTGTGCTTTGGCTTCTCTGCTCCAGTTTTCTGGCTTCAATTTGTGCCTCGTATTGAGTCCCTCTCCCAAATCCCTGAAGAACCCAAACACATGTTTAGCCCAGTTAATGAGAACCAAGCCCTTGATCCATCACTTCATAGAGAAAGCCCAAGTATGAAGTGGGCTATGCAAGCTGTCCTCCTTCAGACTCAGGTCTGTCATGCAATGGGTAACTCCTGCCTACAAGTACCAAGGATGTGCCACTTGTGAGGAGAGAAGCTTGCTCCTGAGGCTTCTGTATTGGTGCTGGATGTTGGTATTGCGTGGAGAGCAAATCTGCTTGTGACTGTGAGGTAAATGCTGACTCCATGCTTGGCTCTAAGGCACCATCTGGCTGGGTCCATGGTACCAAACCCCTTTAGCCTCCAAAGCAGGTTGGTAACATCCAAACCACCTATTGGCAATGGTCTATTCTAACTCCTGAGCCAAGTCCAAGGACTATTTGGGACATTTCCAGCTGACTTGGTCCAAAACTGTACTCAGGATTGTGCTCGTAAACCTGCCCAGCAGTTGTTTAATTTACTGCTATACACATAACCAGTGTGGGACATCATGCCCACTTTTTGGACTGCACAGCACACTAACAACAAGGGAGGGTGGGCACTCATTGCAGAGGCCCAGCAAGGTGCTGATATCTGGTGATAGCTTCTGGGTATTATCAGGAAAGGCAGATAATCTCCGTGACTGAAGCACATAGCTGTTCCCCTCAAGAAACTGGTGTTCTCTCTACTCTGGAGAAGGCTTTTGTAGGAATATGGGAATATGAACCTGCAATTTCTCCACCTCCATGTTTGAAAGCAGAATGAACGCTCAGTACAGACTCCAGGAAGGTTCCACATCAAACTGGCTCAGGTCATTAAAAATAAAAAAGCTTTGTGATACCAGTTCTGTTGTCAAACACCTGACTCCTGGGAGGTGCAGGAGAAAGTGGACTTCTTGTACAGTGATGTCCCAAAACCATGACCTTCTCCAGAAGGTGTCAGTTTCATCTTAAGAAACTCCCTGTGACACAAAGAGAGTAACTCATTCTGCCGCATCTGTCACAGTCTGCAGCAGACAGGACTCCAGAGCTAGCCCTGCACAGCTGTGAAGGTCCAGCATTTCATTGCATATCAAAGAATACACAGTGGGAAGAAAGGTGTCTCATACACAACAGTAGCTCAAACCAAACATCTTCATGCTTCCCAGATGCTCTGGGCAGCATCTGAATTTCAGGACACTGCCACACTTTGCTTGGAGGGTGGGTTTGGGAGATAATGAATGGAGAAGGAAGGGGAAAGAGGTAGGGGCTGTGCAACCTCAATGTTACACCTAAGGGACATCAGAGGAGACCACATGGGTTATTGAGAGACATCTGGAAGAACAGGTGAGCATGGGCACTCACCGCAGACAGCTTCCTTTATTTTCACTCAACTTATCCTGTTTGAGCTGAGTAATTCACACGTCTCTGCAAACCAGTCAAGGACAGGCACTTTCGACATTGTATCCACTCCTCCCCAAAGGATGGGGCAACTGCCATCTGGAAAGATGGCATGAGTTGAGGGGAGTCCTGGAGTCCACCCTCATCATGAATGTAAGAGACAAAAATGAGTCTTACAGATTGCTCTCCCAAAAGAGGGCTGCCAGGTGTTCTGGGGTCCTTTAGAGTCAGAGGAAATAGGTCACAGCCAGGAAAACACAGGCCAGGAGAAGCCAACTTCTTCTAAGGAGAGGCATACAGGGAGACCATTTCTTCTGGGGTGGATGTAACTCAGTGCAGCATACGCTGGATATTGCGAGGCATCCTCCTCTGCTTCCCACCAGGAAGGAGATCAGATTTTCAGCACAGGAGGACTTGCGAGGAGGATGGCATCCACAACAAACTTTCACACCATTGCCCTAAGTTTGTGTGAAGGCCTTCCTCTTTCCAGCCACTGTACCCTGTACCTCACTCGCTGTGGCCTCACCTGTTCTTTCAGGGCCAGAAAGACACTTCTAGCAGAATGGAGAAGGACCATTCCTTTCTTACCCCAGGACTAGAGGGATGATGGCCTGTGTGCTGCCACATGGGGTTGTGGTGAGGCTTGGAAGCTACCAAACCACTCTGTTGGGCTTGGGTAATCACCTCTGAGGTGCAAAGGGGACCCTCCATGCGCTCAGCTGCCCAGATTGGTCAAAAGTGATGAGATCCCTGCACTTCTCCGCGTACAATGACAAGTCTGGCTCATGAGCATCAGGAAACACTTTAGCAATGTGTTCTTTGAGGCTGGGATGTGGAGAGAAGGGAGAGAAGAGGAGAAGCATCTAGGGATGAGGCTGCAGAGATCCCAGGACAGTGGGAGAAGCTGTGAAGGCACCTAGAGGAAGAGGTGCCGAAAAATATAGCCAGAACATGTTTGAGGGTGGGAAGGGAAGGAGAAATAAATGTGAAGGGATTTTAACCCACACCAGGGCCAGAGAAGAGCAGCAATCCTGGAAAGACCTGCTTTCACCTATCAGGGTGGGGGAAAAATAAGTGAAGAATTTGCTTTACACAGCTCTCTTTCCTCCTAATACCCACCCCAGGACATTCTTCTGACAAAAGCTTGACATGACTCAGCAGTGTCCGCTCGCAGTCCAGAAAGCCAATTGAGCCCTGGGCTGCATCCCTAGCAGCGTGGGCACAGGACGAGGGAGGGGATTCTGCCCCTCTGCCCCGCTCTGCTGAGACCCCCCTGGGAGTCCTGCGTCCAGCTCTGGAGCCCTCAGCACAGGACAGACCTGGAGCTGTTGGAGCGGGGTCGGAGGAAAGGCTGTGAGGAAAGGCTGAGAGAGTTGGGGTTGTTCAGCCTGGAGAAGAGAAGGCTCTGGGGAGACCTCAGAGCAGCCTGCCAGTACCTGAAGGAGCCTACAAGAGAGCTGGAGAGGGGCTTTTGACAAGGACATGTAGGGATATGAAAAGGGGTGATAGCTTCAAGTTGAAAAAGGGGAAATTTAGATTAAATATAAGGAAGAAATTCTTCACCATGAGGGTGGTGAGGCCCTGGCCCAGGTTGCCCAGAGAAGCTGTGGCTGCCCCCTCCCTGGCAGTGTTCAAGGCCAGGTTGGACGAGAGTCTGAGCAACCTGGTCTGGTGGAAGGTGTCTCTGTCCATGGCAGGCAGTGGAACTGAATGATCTGTAAGGTCCCTTCCAACCCAAACCATTCAATGATTCTATGATTCTATGAAAACAGACTCCATGTTCTCATTCATCAATCTGCCAAGTTCCCTTTTAACACTTTCCTTAATACTTTTACCTGGCTTGCTACTGACGAACAACTTCTGGAGAGGACAAATTCAGCTCAGTCTACAACCTGACTGCTTCTTGTGCTGTTCCTCATCTGCCTGCAGAGCGGACTCCTTCCACATTATAGCACAAGGTAGGTAGCAGTTGCGTCCACCTAGACCATGTTTTAAATGTGATTTTTCTGGAGACTTGTCCAGTCTTTGGTTCTGTAGGAAGGTTTGGAAGTAGCTTCTTTCACAGGAGCTAAGGCACATATGCCCGTGGACCCCTGCTTGTGGGAATGACCCATGACCTGTGCTAACTCCTTAGGAGCACCTGGGGATTGTTTGGCTTAGAGCTAGTTGGCCTGGGTTGAAAACATGACTAGAAACCAAGGCTAGTTGGTCTGGGTTGAGACCATGCAAATAAGAGTAAAGCTACAGGGACCAGATGCCAGCATCTTCATCTACACAGAGAAGAGTGCCAGGCCACGAAACCATTGTTTGATTGCAGATCACTGTGCTTATACAGTGCCAGGCACAAGAGTGGCTTAGAGATCTTCCTGTGATATGATAAACAGTCTAGACAGCAAACCAGTAAGGAAAAAGTGAACAAATGGACTCCAGGCTGAAAAGGAGCATGAGGTGAGACATCAGGAGAAACGTTCTCCTGGTAGGAACTTTCTCCTGGTAGGATGAGTCGACATTGGGTAGGCTATCTGGACAGGAGTTGAGCATTCGCAACTGGAGATGAAGAAGGGGTTAGACACGCTTCAGTAGGACTGGCTTAGGTAGCACTGAGACTATCCTGACCTCCAGCAGTGCCTCCTTTCTAAGTACCACTGGGACGGTAGAACACTATTCCAGGGTTTATTAGAAGTACATCTCAGTTGATTAAACAGATTTTTCCAACTCCCTGCCTACAACTTAACACAACTGATCACGTGTGCATGTGCGTTTTACCTGTTTGTAAATCTTTCTCTCTCTGTAGAACAAGCTGGGATCCAAGTGCTGAGTTAAAGTGGAGATTTTCTTTTTTGAAGATCATTTTCCCAAGTGCTTCAGAGAACGCTAAGCAACCAATGATATTTACAAGCACTATTAATGCTGCCATTTGTGCTAGATGTGGATTTGAATGCGTCTGTGGGATAAGTGTGCCATGATACATTCCCTGGATCATTGACTCTACGATGAGTGAACAAATGAAAATTCCAGCACAGCTCCTGTTTTACAAGAAGCATGTGGAAATTAAGAAGTTTGCAGCGTTCGAAATGGAAATGTTCTGAATAACATGGTGTTTCCTGGCTGCTTGGGAAGCCACAAGAATGTGAGATCGCTCAGTCGTTTGTTTTATTGTTCCTGTTGCAGCTCAGAGATGCTGTTGTATCCCAGCTTGTCACCCTGCTGAGATACGTAGCAGGGGCCGACATCTGTGGGTGGAGTGAGAAGAGTCATGGATCCAAGCAGCCAAACACGCTGTGAAAACCAACTGGTTTGCTGTCTTTGGGCTCCAGAAAAAGCACCATTAACTGGCATTCCATAACATCTGAATGAAGAATGACCATGTTAAATCAAACTGAAGGTCCACCTAGCCCAGCACATGACCTGAAACAGTGGCCAAAACTTGATCTGCAGGAAAAAGTGTAAGACGCCATGGCAAGTCTGGAGTGACTGTTTTGGGAATCTCTCTGTCTGCTATAATCATGTCTTTAAGGACTTCCTGAGCTGCAAGTAGCAGCTGAACCACTGTGTTTAATGGCACCCTGCAGAAATGTGTCTGACTGCTTTTCAGCCCCTGTACCCTTCCACCGCATCCTGCGACAATCAGTACCACAACTGAGCGTAGCATCATTTCATAGAATCATAGAATCATATAGGTTGGAAAAGACCTTTAAGATCATTGAGTCCAACCACAAAAGCAGTTGTGATATGGGAGGGAATGGTAGCAAACAGGAGGTTCCTCTGTTGGGGCTGCAAACAGAAAAGCTGGTGGGTTGACAGAGGTCTTGGTTCAGTAAACTCCAGTGATAGCCCAACACAGGAACGATGACGCTGGGTCTAACCTCCCCATGCAGGGAAGCACTTGGTTTATTCAGACTCACTTTGCTGAGCACGGAGGTGCCTCCCTACACTTTCAGGAGAAGGCCTCTCTTTGCAGAAAAAGGCACTGCCACTTTGTTTTGGTTGATGGGCATAGCTCACACTTCTCCTCTTCCCTCTGACCAGCCGAACCCAGGCTGCAGACCTTGGGGACAATTCTTGTGACACTGACAAATGGTTGTGCGGAGTTGCCTGTCCCTCTTGCTGCTCCAGAGGCAGCTCATGAGCCCTGTGGCTGCCATGGTGCTCAACTTGCTCATGATATAGCCCACCAGTAGCAGATGAAAAGGCCTGTAGCAAGATCAGCAGATCTCACTGCGTCACCACCCCTATCGGACACTCTTCCAAAACAAGATGGCTGCACCCACATTGCTCTTGGGAATCCTTTGCTGACTCCTCAATTGTGCTCGGGAAGATCAGTGCTGGTTGGTCCGGGTCAAAACCAGGCCAAGGTCCATGCTGACAACTGACCAGTGGGGACAACAGCATCCCAGAAACTGAGCCCAGGTTAGTGTAGTAGCACCGGTGCAGTTCGTAAATCCAAATGAAGTAGCAGGACATATCCTACACACATCCCCTGCCTTGTCCAGTCTAGAAGGTCACCTTTGTGTAGACAGTCCTGTGGTCCAGGATTATGGAATACGTTACGGATGAGTTACTCAGCCGTACCTGTTGAATTGAGTTTAAAACTAGAGTTGTCCCAGGTAATGCGAGCACTGCTGTAACCTAAGCTTCATGGATGTCTGTTTAGCTGGACTCATGGTTGCTTCTTTAACACATGCCTCCTACTGAAGACGCATCTGGATTTCATGTACCAGGACAGGCTCTGAGCATTTCAGAGGCTGCTACTGTCACTTCCCACCCTGTTTTCCCTGCTGCTTGTCTTATCACGGGCTTCAGTGGGGAATCCCATTCTTCCGATCTGTGGAAAAGGGAAGGGTAGGAAGATGGACTTGGCAGTGAATCATAGCAGTGTCCACCAGACCTGGCATTCCCCAATCAATGTCAGTGGTGAGATCACAAGACAAAGTTGCAAGTGTAGATGAGAGAAACGAAAACAAATGTGTAATTAAAGAGCTAATGAGCCAATGTTGGCTATTTTTAGTGCTCTTTTATTTTCCAGTGGTTGCTCAAACAGCCCTGAAATGACAGTACTGGGTCAGTCTTGAAAGTGCAGATACACTTTGAAAAGTGAGCAATGTCCTTGTGGGTTTCCCTCTTTATTTCTGTTCAAAAGCCCTACATCTAATCTGCTATGTTTACAAAGCTGAACCCTGCTGAGACCGTGAGCAGCGCTGGTTCTGAATTCTTCAGAAGTAACCTTGATCCTGCCATGAGAACTTCCCAGACAGCCAGGGCTGGTGAATAAAATGGGCTGTAAACTGGATGCATTAAAACAGTTCAAAAACTGTTGCAGATCTATTTGACTTTTTTGTACTGCTGACCCGTTTGCTGCTGCTGGATTTTGACTGGTCCTCAGCATATAATTCTTTATGAATAATATATCAAACATGCTCTACTGGGCCTGGCATTTTCTCCTCCTCACAGAAAGCGCTGAACTTTCCTTGCGACCATTTGCAAATCCAGAAGTATTTGATATCTGGGGCAGGAATGCTTTTTTATTTCAGCAGTTTCATCATGAATATTTTTTGTGGGTCCTGTTGAACTGAGCCATTGGCATTGCTCATGTGCTGCTCACCTGCTCCTTTTCTTGCTTCCTGACCAGAGGAGCGATTCCTATACCTACAAAAGTATCATTTGCTTTTTATCATCTCCTGTGTGTGGTAAGCAACACTTGAACCTGGTTGGCAACAAATGTCTTGTGTAAATGAAACTTGCTGCCTAGCTGCTTCTCAGAAAATGAACACAACAACAGTGGAAGGGAATTAATTTTGAAATCTGAACGAGCATCTGCAGGAAATCCTTTTTTTTTCCTTTCCCATCTCAGTTTGAAGAAAGCAAGGGAGTGTTTCATAGGATTAAATGGGACACTTTAATTTGCAGAAGAATAAACTGCACTTTACGGAAGAGTAAATAGCACAGGATTGGTTTTGTGGTTAAGACATTGCATCAGACCTGAGGAAAGATGCATTCTGAGAAGGCTTCCTAAATTGATTCAGAAAGTGGTAGACATGGAGAACTGGATGAATGGAGAAAGTCACCTAGCTCCTCTCCCCATTCTGTGGTTGGATCAAACAGTCCATCTATGACAAGTCTGACCATCAAAAAAGACAATCCCACCACCCTTTAGCCAGTCTCAGGTTCTCTGGTACTCAGTGTATCCTCCACCATGCTAGATTGGGTTGATTTCTGTATGTCCAGGTGGCAGTGGACAAGGAAACCAGTTGCTCACTCTCATCCCTAGCAGCCTACGCTGGAGTTCCTGTATGCTTTTTACTACTGGACCAAACAAGTCCAGTTCCTCCAACTCTCCCTCAGACTGTCTTTTCTAATGATCTAGTTGTGTTCATTCCCTTCCTCTGTGTTCCATATCTGGTTCATCCCCAATTCCCTTAAGTGCAGTGGCCAGATATGGTCATGGTGTTACAGCTATGGCTTTTCCATCTCTGAGACAGGGAGCAATTATCCTCTTCCATCACAGGTAATGTGGTCCAGAAAGAAACTGGTCCTTTTGAACCAGCATTTTACTACAGGTTCTCTTTTCATTACTTACGTTTTAGCTCTGCTCTTTCCTCCTTTTTATTTCCTCCCCAGTGTTGGTGCCTTCTGGTAATTCCCAGTTTCCTACATGTGGTGTTTCCCAGGTTTACGTCTAATCCTACTGCTTGCTATCTCATCTTTTTCAGGCTATTCCCCCACTCCAAAGTCATCTGTTGAGTTTTGATCCTGCCTTCTGCAGTGCTTGCAGCCCTTCTATGCACGGTACATCAACAGATGGTCTGCCCCATACCAGGTTGCTCACAGAGTACCAACTAGAAACGTTGTGCACCCATGCTAAGAGGAAGCTGTCTGGAACGTAAGCCTGCAAGTTGGATGGTACTGAAAGTCTTCCTACAGGCTATTTTTTTCCCTAGGAATGCTCATCTTGGGGCTCTTTGCATTGCAGGTAGTCTGTGGGAAGGCCAAGAGCAAATCCCATATGGAGGATCCCACATTGTTGCGTAATCAGCAGCAAGCTGGGGCTGCTGTGGAGGCTGCTGGGTTGTCCAAGTCCCTTGGTGTGAGAAGATGTCATCTGCTGGGATCTGACATCTCCATGTCACCCGAGGACCTCGTCACACATCTGGGGCTTCAGACCAGACTCATCCCACCATGGGGCCAGGGAACCATGAGGAGCTCCAGCACTCTCCCATCTATGAATGACTCCTGAAGTTCCCCATACCCCCCCATACCCCCAGCGTTAAGGTGTGCACCATGCATCTGTGGCTCTTGGCTACATGAAAAATCTTGCTGCCTTAGCCACCAAAGCCAGCTTTCTGGTCAGAGACAAAAATCAGGTTGGTTTGTTGAGAATCGTTCCCAGTGAGTCATGCAGGCATTTTGTCATCACTCCATTGTCCTTCAGTGGCCAAATATTGAGCCAAATATACAAGAACTTCCGCAGTGTTTTCCCAGGGACTGGAGTCACGGCAACTAATCCACGATTCCCTGAGTCTACCACCATCCTCTTTCTCCCATTATTAGCTATTCAAAATTTGTTTCATGACATTTCTGAAAATTTCCAGGCTGAGCTTTACCCAAGTTACAAACGTCCAAGTAGGCATGTCAGCCCTCTCTTCCTACCCTTGAACCTGCATGCTTAAATTGCACTGAATATTTGCTTGCATTTTGGGGGAAGAATCAAACAACATGCAGATCCTTCAGTCTCCTGACACTGTTTCTTACAGGCTAGTTACCATCTCATCTACATTACGAGCCGGCCCAGTCTGGCCTGTTCTCCTCTTACCTCCCCTGCACTGTATTTATAAAGCCTCTGTTTGCTGACAGCTGTACTCTTTCCTGCTGATTTTATCTGTAACTGATGGCTTCCAAGAGTGCACCTGGGAAAAGACTCTTGACCAGCTTGTAGATCTTGCAGTCCTGTTCCGTGTCTTGGTTTCCAGCCCCATCCCCAATCTCATCTCCTCTCAGGTCAGCCTGTTCCTTAACGGTTTCTGACCCTGCCTCCCCCTATCTCTTTTAAGACAACCAGCCCGAAGCTGTTCCCAAGCTCTGAGCTGCTGTCCATGTCTTTGGGATCCTTGCCCATGGATTAAACCCTGGCTTGCCCTTGAGCCCTGCTGGCTCCGACTATTCGGCTTCCCAGTCTTCTTTGGATGGGTCCATCTGGGACGCCCTGGTGCCTGGCCTCACCTTGCCATGACTGCAGCTCAGAGCAATGCTTCCAACCCGTGTTCAGCACAGCCCAGTAAGGAAACCTGATCACCAAAATACCAGTCACAATGAAAGAAAACCAACCCACAAACAAAAACCCACCCTGTACTAATCAACGTGAGTCTAATATCTCAGTAGTATCCAACTCTTTAGCACTCCTTTATATTTTTAAATATCTCCAGAAGAAATGCAAGATGTTAGCTCCTTGACTTGTACACCATGCTCATGCCTCAGTTTCCCCCTCTACAAACCATTGCTGCTTGTTCATCTGCTGCCCACCTGCTTCGTCTGGATAATGCACTGCTTACAACAGGACTCCAGTCTCACATCCTGTAAAGCCCAGGCTGATGAGACCAGCAATAATAATAAAACCACACTGTACACATGGAATAGAAAGAAAATTATCTGGATTTCTGTCTGCTGCCTCTTTTGCCCACGCTCCCTCCAGCGTTCCCTGCCAGGCACTGCCTCCGAGTTCTTCGCTGCCAGCATTTCTAGGAACATCACCCCCCTGCCTTCAGCCTGTTTCTGCTCCTCGCCTGCCCCAGTGGCTGTTCTTTGAACCCCTCGTCTCCTGGCTGCGGGAACTCATTCTGACATCTTTCGCTCCATGGGTCAGACCTTGTTAATCTCTCGCTCCTGCCTGGCGCTTGATGGGCGGCTTCTCTGCTCCGCTAATACAGCTTTATACCAGAGCTCACCTCTAATCCGTGTGTTCTCTCAAATCATTGTCCTAAATCAAACCTGTCTTTTCGTTTTAAGGTCTCCAGGCAGCCCTTGTCCCTAGTGCTTCCATCACACCTCTCCCAGGACTCGCTCAATAAGCATTTCCAGCCTGGCCTCAGGCCATTATCACACATCAGAGGCTGATTTGCCTCACAAATGACCTATTGCACAGCCAGGACTCACATCCTATTTCTTTACTTGCTTTTCTCCTCCTTTTGTTTCCCACTGCTCCTGTTTTCTATCCCTAGCTACCTCTGCTCTCCCTCCTCACATCTCTCTTGTGGATGGGGCATCTGAATGGGGCACAGAGCGAGAAAAATGGGTGTTTCGACTGATGCTGTTTCGTCTCCATTCAAACTTGGGGCAATGCATTCAGATCAAGGCATCTCTTGCAGCCATCTCGTGTTAGGTGACCTGAACCCCACCTGCAAGTGCCTGTCTCCCCATTAACTCCAAGAGGGTTATAACCTCTTCAAGGATCCCACTCCAGCGTCCTCAGGTAGCAAGAGGCTGGTGCAGAGCTCTCTGTGGCATTCACCCATCGCTCGTACTGGTGGCCGCCCTTCTGTGGGGCACAGGAGCTGCTCCTTAGCTTGGAAATACAACTCCCTTCGATGGGTCTGCCCTGGGTGGAATGGTACCGGCAAGGTGGGAATCAGGCGCAGACGCGCTGGCAACCCTTCTCCATTTATCTGTGTTGTACCAATTTCTCTGTATTGCTGGCACTGTTCGTCCCAGCTGGATCTCTCCCTAAGACCCAGACACTTCAACCTGCGAGTGGCATCAAAGGAACTCCCCAAAGCCTGTGGGGACTCTGGAGCTGACGCTGACAGCAGAGCACGGGCTGCAGCCACCATGCGATCGATAAGGATGTGCCGGGAGGAGAATACCCTGCTCAAATCTCTGAGCCCTAAATGGTCTTTGCTGTGCTGGCTGTTGGGAAACACCTCTTTTCAAGTAAGACCCTTGGGAGAAATCAGTGGAGAACTCTGAACGTAATGCCCACCAGGCATCTTTATCGCTTTATTTTTCAGAGAAGAGCTACATTTCAACCACTCCAAGCACACTGGAAATAGGATGTCAGGACATTTTCTCAGAGGGCTATATAATCACCCACATCAGCTGTTCTTTCTCTTGGAAGAAAAGATATATACATATATACATATGTATGCATACATACATTTTTTCTTTCCTATGACACCAGCTCTTACTCGGTTACGTAACTGTGAAATACAATTAATTGCCCCTGGATGGAACCTTCCCCATTTGTGCATACTGCATAACTTCACTGCCCCTATGCATATTCATGTACTTAAATGTTTTTAGGATCAGCACCTTGAAATACTAATGCGCAAGAACTGTGTCTACATCTGTATAGAATAATTTGGACCTTGACCTCAAGCCTACTGTTAAGGAAATACAGCCAGCAATAATTAAAGCGGGTATGATCTCATTTGTGTTTGGAGCTGTGATTCTTTGCAAGCGAGTAAGACAGAGACAGCTTTGGAAGTAGAACTGCTCTGATGCAGCTGAATATTAAGTTTCAAAAACAAACAAGAAACAAATCTCAACATCAAGGCATCCTTTAATAGAAATTACTTCCAATCTTCCACCTTCAGCGATGTCTTCATAGCACAGTGAAGCTGACTCAAACGCGTGTAATGCTGCTACCTATTGGAGCGACCAAATATTACACCCCCTTCTCAGCTAGAAGATTTACACTTCTCCAGAATCAAAAATGGAAGCAAAAATGGTGTGGAACAGCTCACATGAGTAAGTGACCATTCGAACACTTCATGCAGGGATGACGCTACAATTTAATTGATGTAACAGAGATGTCCGAGGGATAATTCACAGAAATGGCTATTACTGCCAGGAGGAGTACCTTGTTCAGGAAACACAGGTAGAAGGATGACGGAGGGGAGGATACATCACCTTCTGTTTCAGGTCCAGATGACAGCAAAGAGTGGCTGCTGCTGAGAATCCCTGGATGGTGACGAAAGAGGATCCCGGTGGATGACCTGCAAGCACTACAAATCAGACGGGATGTCAGACTGAGAACTATCAGAATCACAGAGCTGGTGGTGACACGAGAGTCCATCGGGCCTGTCCTCCCTTAGCAAGAGAGCAGGGCTGATAAGATTCAACCAGAGCCGTCCAGAGAATCAGTGGGTGTCTGAACTCCTTCTGGGTTAGAAGAACGACAGGCATCAGGCATTCAGGTCACAGGCCTGCTTTGTACACAGTTAAGGGAGGCGAGGTGGACCCTGCCCTAGGCTGTCTGAGCAGGTCTCTGCTGTGTATGAATTTTGTTAGGACAGGAAAAAAGAAAACAGAAAGGTGGCTCTTCTAGGGCTGATTCTGATCTCCAGGGATTTCCTCCTGGAGGAAAACATTGAGTGCAAGCTTGAGAGCTACTGTATAACTGGTTATTTCGAGGTGAAAATGATGGTTCCCTTTCCTAAGGCAGGAGAGCAGAGGAGACAAAAAAAAAATTGACAGAATTCAGGTAGACCTCAGTAATCTCAGAGAATTACCAGGCATTCTTTTAGGAGCCTGGTTTGTGAATTAAAAAGACAGTCATTCCTTAACTGAACACTAATAAGCGCATCAGTGCGTAACACCCAGCTGCAAGCCAGGACACAAGAAGTAGATGTAAGGCCAATTTATGCAGAGCACACACAGACTTATAGTGTGAGCATAAGAGACAAAATGCACAAAGGCAAGGCACTGGATGAGACACAACCTGCAGTTGCAAAGCTTTATATAGCCCAGCAGGCATCAGAGCAAAGGCAAGGCTGATCCACTACACAGCAGAGGGAGCTGGCGGTGATTCATCCATTCAGTCTTCCCTAAAAGGATTAGACCCAATCAAGTGGCTAACACAATTAACGAGAGGCAAGGGGGAAGGCTCTCTCTCAGGTAGAGAAGGATTGGAAAGTATTTATTGGTTTTCGCGTCAGTCAACCCTGAGGAACGTGACCTGAAAGTACACAGAGAGCTTGCAAAAAATGTGTGGTGAGAGCACGCACTGTGAGAATTTCTGATGGCTGGGTGTGGGCTTAGAAGACTACGAAAGGACCAGCCTGACACCCTTCTTTAAAGGAGGAAGTGGGGCAATCAGAGCAGTCAGTTCAGCAGGAACTGCATATAAACTATTAAAAAAATCAACAAGCTACTTGTAAGTTTATAGATTTGCCAAGAACAAGCTCCATCGTATCAATCTAACTTTGCTGACTGACAGAATGGGTCTGTTATGGGTTTGCATGGCAAGGTTTTGGTAGCGGGGGGGCTATGGGGGTGGCTTCTGTGACAAGCTGCGAGAAGCTTCCCCCATGTCTGATAAAGCCAGGGCCAGCCGGTCCAAGACAGACCCACCACTGGCCAAGGCGAAGCCAATCAGCAATGATGGTAGAACCTCTGGGATAACATATTTAAGAAGGGGAAGAAAAAAACTGCGGTAAAATGGCAGTGAGGAGAGAGAAGTGACACAATGTGAGAGAAACAACTCTGCAGACACCAAGGTTGGTGAAGGAGGGGGAGGAGGTGCTCAAGACACCAGAGCAGAGAGCCTTCCCATGCAGCTTGTGATGAAGACCATGGTGAGGCAGGCTGTCCCCCTGCAGCCCATGGAGGTCCATGGTGGAGCAGATTCCACCTGCAGCCCGTGGAAGGGACCCCACGCCGGAGCAGGGGGATGCCTGAAGGAAGCTGTGACCCCGTGGGGAGCCCGCGCTGGAGCAGGCTCCTGGCTGGACCTGTGGACTCATGGAGAGAGGAGCCCACACTGGAGCAGGTTTGCTGGCAGGGCTTGTGATCCCGTGGGGGACCCACGCTGGAGCAGCCTGCTCCTGAAGAACTGCACCCCGTGGGAGGGACCCACGCTGGGGCAGTTGGTGAAGAGCTGCAGCCCGTGGGAAGGACTCAAGCTGGAGAAGTTTGTGGAGAACTGTCTCCCGTGAGAGGGACCCCACGCTGGAGCAGGGGCAGAGTGTGAGGAGTCCTCCACTGAGGAGGAAGGAGCGGCAGAGAAAATGTGTGATGAACTGACCACAACCCCCATTCCCCGTCCCCCTGCACCGCTTGGGGGAGGGAGAGAAACAGGAGTGAAGCTGAGCCCCGGAAGAAGGGAGGGGTGGGGGGAAGCTGTTTTAAGATCTGGATTTATTTCTCACTATCCTACTCTGATTTGATTGGTGATGAATTAAACTCTCTTTTCTCCCCAAGTTCATTCTGGTTTGTCTGTGATGGTAATTGGTGAGTGATGTCTCCCTGTCCTTATCTCGACCCTCCAGCCTTTCATCCTATTTCCCCTCCCCTGTCCAGCTGAGGAGGGGGATGATAGAGTGGTTCTGGTGGGCACCCAGCATTTATCCAGCCCAAACCGAAACAGGGTCTTACAGAGGAAAAGACACGGTTATCGTTTCTGTTTTGTCTGTAAAGTCTTTAGAAACTCTTGCACAGTGATCTCATAATCAAATAGGGAAATGTAATCTAAACCAAAAAGCACAGAGGCAAAGCAGTTTGAAAAGCTGAACTGGGGGAGCTGTAATCCAGCTGTCAGCCAAACGGCAGGATGGATGAAGGAAGAGTTGTGGGCAACCTGTTCTGATCCTGGTAGGACTCAATAGTCCCATTAATGACCTGATTTAAGGTATAGAGTACACTTGCAGCGCTTGCAGGTGACTCCAAGCTGGGAAAGAGACAGCAGAGACCCCGAAGGTCTGCAATTCAGAACAATACAACAAAATGGAACACCAAAGTTAAATATTGATTCAGTAAGGGCAGAAGACAGGATTAACAGAGTGCATGAACGCAGAGAACAAAACCCCTGCGTAGCACTTCTCTGAAAGGGATATGGAGGTTAGAGAACAAAATGCTATGCTCAGATGCAAAACGCAGGCAGAGAGGAGACAGAGGAAGCGGCCTACAACTCCAGTTAAGTGCTCTGAAGCTCACCAGCATCACATGTGTCAGGTTTCAGGTGCTATAATTCAACTTGCTTTTGACACGGTCCCTCACAACCTCCTCCTCTCTAAATTTAAGATATGGATTTGATGGATGGACTGTTCGGTGGCTAAGGAATTGGTTGGAAGGTCGCAGACAGAGGGCAGTGGTCAACAGCTCAATGTCCAGATGGATGCCAGTGACAAGTGGGGTCCCTCAGGGGTCCGTACTGGGAAAGGTGCTGTTTAACATTTTCATCAATAGACATAGACAGCCAGATCGAGTGCACCCTCACCAATTTTACAGATGACACCAAGCTGACACACCAGAAGGATGGGATGCCATCCAGAGGGACCTGGACAAGCTCGAGAAGTGGGCCTGTGTGAAACTCATGAGGCTCAACAAGGCCAAGTGCAAGGTCCCGCACGTGGGTCGGGGCAACCCCCATTATCAATACAGGTGGGGGATGAGGGGATTGAGAGCAGCCCTGCCGAGAAGGACTTGGGGGTGCTGGGGGATGAAAAGTTTGACATGAGCCACCAATGTGCGCTCGCAGCTGACAAAGCCAACCATACCCTTGGATGCATCAAGAGAAGCGTGGCCAGGAGGTTGAGGGAGGGGATTCTGCCCCTCTGCTCCGTTCTGGTGAGACCTCACCTGGAGTCCCGAGTCCAGCTCTGGAGTCCCCAGCACCAGGACATGGACCTGTTGGAGTGGGTTCAGAGAGAACCACAAAGATGATCCAAGGGCTGGAACCCCTCTTCTGTGAGGAAAGGTTGAAAGGGTTGGGGATGTTCAGCCTGGACAAGAGAAGGCTGCGGGGAGACCTTAGAGCAGCCTTTCAATACCTAAAAGGGGCCCATAGGAAAGATGGGGAAAATATTTTCAGCGGGGATTGTTGCGATAGCACAAGGAGTAATGGCTTCAAACTAAGGGAGGGCAGATTTAGACTAGATATAAGGAAGAAATTTTTTACCACAAGGGTGGTGAGGCCCTGGCCCAGTTGACCAGCGAGGTGGGAGATGCTCCATCCCTGGAACATTCCAGGCCAGGCTGGATGGGGCTCTGAGCAACCTGATCTGGTTGAAGATGTCCCTGCTCTTGGCAGGGGGGTTGGACTAGATTGCCTCGAAAGGTCCCTTCCAACCCAAAGCGTTCTATGATTCTATAAATAAAACAACAGCTGAAGAGTAGCTAAAAAAACAGAAAACATGAATGACCAAGGGCTCAAAAACATGATCTGCAAGGAAAGACTTCTAAATAGTGGCGATTTGATTCAGCAAGAAAACATCAAGAAGTGGTTGTGTTCAGTCTTTACATACATAAAAAATGTCACAGAAAGGAAAAATCATCTTTTTCCACATCTAAGGTAGGTAAGACAAGAAACACTGAGCCAATATTATAGGAATTATGGAATGGTTTGGGTTGGAAGGGACCTCCAAAGGCCAACCAGCCCAACTCCCCTGCAGTGAGCAGGGACATCTCCAACTAGGTCAGGCTGCTCAGAGCCCCATCCAACCTGGCCTTAGATGTTTCTAGGGATGGGGCATCTACCACCTCCCTGGGCAACCTGTGCCAGGGTTTCACCGCCCTCATAGTGAAGAATTTCTGCCTTGTATCTAGTCTGTATCTTCCTTCTTTTAGTTTAAAACCATTACCCCTTGTCCTATCACAATAGGACCTGCTAAAATGTTTGTGCTCTTCTTTCCTATAAGCCCCCTTTAAGTACTGGAAGGCCGCAGTAACATCTCCCCGCAGCCTTCTCTTCTCCAGGCTGACCAGCCCCAGCTCTCTCAGCCTTTCCTCACAGCAGAGGGGTTCCTGCCCTCCGAAAGCAAGATCCGAGTTCGTCACAGAATCTTTAAAAACCCTGAAAAGGAGAATAAAGATGTAATTTTCCTGAGGAGGCATCAAGTTGCTGCTGTCAGACATCTTTGACCAGTTTTATACCAAGAACTGTCCCGGGACACGATCATGACCAGCTCACACAGGACTGGCCAGGCAGAGAATGGCGCACAAGGCGTGAGGGGCCCCCTCCCCCCCGCCCACCACCCTTCCCTCCCGACACAGGCACAGATTTGGGGAAATCCAGGGACGCTCACCTCCCCCTCCAAGGATTCAGACTGACCGTGCCCCGCTATTTTTTACCACACTCCCTGAGGTAACGGCGAGCGCCGCTCACCCCTTTGCCCCCTGCCCCCCTAAGAGCCCCCTCACAACGGGCTCCGCCTGCGGCGACCCTGAAGGGACTCTGAAGGCCCCGAGCAGTACCGGGCCCCGCCGGTGGGGACGGTTTAACACCCTCAGGGGCTCCGCCAGCCCCTCGCAGCGGCTTTAGCAGCGGCTTTAGCGGCTCCGAACCGCCCCAGAGAAGCCGCCGTGCACCCCCGGAGCCGCCCGCGGTCTCTGTGCAGGCAGCGGCCGCCGCAGAGCCGCTCCTCAGCGCGCGCGCGCGCTTTTCGGCTGCCCTCAACAGTGCCTGTCCAATATCCACGGGGAAACGCGCGAGAATAATCAATATACAGCCCGGAGCGCCTTTTTCCAGCGTTACTAGAATTTTAGAGGGTTTACACCCTCTACTTACACGAGAGTGGCCCCCGCACTCTCCTGCTTCATGACTTTTTAATCAGGCATTTCTTTAGGCGCCTGGTCCGTGAGCCGGAGCTAACAGAAGTCCCCTAAGGGGAGCGGGGCACGGCGGCGCTCCCTCGGCAAGCGCCACGGAGGGAGGGAGGTCCCCAAGATGGCGATGCTGGCAGAGCGTGAGTGCTGTTCCCCGCGGGGAGGAAGCGCCATGGCGGGGCTCGGGGCGATCCCCTGAGAGCGGGGAGGGTGCTCGGGGGATGAGCCGTGATCCCGGGGGGGCGGATGCCCTGAAGCCTTGGGGCTGTGCTGGGGTGCCGGCGGCTGTGTGGCAGCCGGGCAGGGCTCGGGGAAGCCGTGGGCGCTGGGCTTTTGATGGCACCCGGGGTTAGCAGCTGAGGTGGGCTCGCTCTCCTGTCTGTACAGGGAACTTCAGAGATCGGCTAAATTCTGGGCTGGGAAAGGTGAGAGCGAGATGTAAGGGATTTTAGGCAGGGGCTTCAGAAAAGGCAAGTTAATGCACTGAACTCACGGGGAGAACGCAGGGTGTCATAGAATCATAAAAATTATTTGGGCTGTAACAGGCATTTATAGGCTATTTAGTCCAACACCGCCCCCCCCCCTCCCCCCACTCCCCAATCTTCAACCATATCAGATTGCTCAGAGCCCAGCCCAACCCGGCCTTGAGCGGTTCCAAGGATGGGGCATCTCCCACCTCTCTGGGCAACCTGTGCCAGGGTTTCACCACCCTCAGCATAAACAATTTCTTCCTTATATCCAGCCCAAATCTCCCCTCTTTCAGTTTAAAACCCTCACCCCTTGTCCTGTCACTCCATGCCCTTGTCACAAGCCCCTCTCCAGCTCTCTTGTAGGTCCCTTCAGGTACTGGAAGGCTGCTATAAGGTCTCCCCAGAGTTTTCTCTTCTTCCCCAGGCCAAACAGCCCCAACTCTCTCAGCCTTTCGTCATAGGAGAGGTGTTAAGGGTAGGGCCATGTGGTTGCCTTATGCCTTTTGTGTAAGTGTGTAGCTGAGTGAGCAATTTCTGAAGGCTTTATTATATGCAGCCTGATAATTTTAACCTTTTCCTGTTATTGGAATCAAACACAGCTTCAGTTTTACCTCTGAGGTGATTGAGGGCTTGAGCTCCCTGTATCTAATTGGTTAAAACACTGGGTGAATATCCTCACTGACAACTCTTTCTTGGGTAAAGCTCTTCAGTCCAGGAAACAGAATTCTTTCAGGGCTGGCCAAGTTGGGTACTGAAAACTTCTGCTGCCTTCTCTTGCAAGTTAAAGATGCATTCCTGGAAAGCAGCCTTTTCTGGTAAAGGTACAACTTTATGCAATTAGAAGGACTAAGCTTATTAACTGTAGATTTTTATGTAACAGGACTGATGTGTGTGATCATCATTGATGTCCTTGGGTGGTTTCAGTAAGCTTACTGGTGTCAGGACACACTTAACCTGGGAGCACAAGGTCTGACGAATTTGTTAGCTTGACTGCAGGAAAGAAGGACCTAAGTATAATGACTAATTAGAAAATATGGTTCCCAGTGGAAAATACAGAGGGAACTGAAGAAAGCAAAATTGCATTTACACATGTCATTTTCTGATTATTTTAGGTGTAAAGTTTGTTGGTATCATTTTAAAATATTTGTTAATTATTTTAATTCGACGCTTCACATTTCACTAGTGTAGTGCTGTGTTAAGTTCACTGCTGTATGCAGGGAATTCTGAAATCAGTTGTGTTAAAAACCAAATCTGGTTGCTGAGAGCGACCTTTGCAGAGTTGTATGCCTTTGTTCATCACCTTCAGCTGCAGTTATAGTTGCGAAGCTGTGTTACACACTTGCATTTCAGTTGGCAGTTCTGGATCAAGTTCTCATGCTCTTACTAAATATTCATCCTAAAAAAACGGCTGGAGAGGGGGGTGAAGTGGTTTTCCTACAGCTGTGAAAGCAGATGCATTTCAGGGACTTAAAATAACTTCTCGGAGGTGCCTGGTGACAGGACAAGAAGCAGCGAGTGCAGACTGAAAGAAGAAATTCCATCTTTTTTACTGTGAGGGTAGCCAAACACTGGAACAGATTGTTCAGAGAGGTGGTGGAGTATCAGTCTGTGGAGATCCTCAGAACCAGATTGGACACGGTGCTGGCCAACCTACTTAAGCAGGGGGCTGAAGTAGGTGATCTCGAAAGGTCCTTCCAGGTTTGTGATGCTGGGAACTAAACTGAGAAATGACAAATTCAGTCATTCTGTGTGTATGTAGTTTGCATTTTAAAAACATGTTAATAGTGGAAATGGCCAAAGAGCTTTTATTTTTCACTTGTTTTTGACTCTTACTAACTTTTAGTAAACTTTAATTAACTGTCTTATCTTACTGGTGCTTATCAGGAAGAAGATGTATATGTTATTGATGGCTTTCTTAGCTTGGATTAAAAATAAATTGCCTTCTGTGGGCAGTGTATTTTTTTCTGTTCCCTGGTGAAATTTAACCTGTTTAATATTGTCCATGTTCTCACCATGTATGGGCACACAGCAGGAGTTTGGGTGGGAACTGGTAGGGAACTTTCAGAAATGATAGTTAAACGTGCTTCAGGCACAGAATTACTCTGCTTTAGTAATTGATCTTTTTCAAATCGCAGGGTATCCGAGTGAAGTATCTAAAGAAATGAGGCTTTTCTCCACTGGATGGTGCTGCTGGCCCAGAGTTGCATTGCTGTGTCTAGCAGCATTTTATGAGCAGCCCAGAATATTGGCGATAACTTCTGAGCTGAATTTTTGAGCTGGAATATAGTGTGTTGTTTCCTTTGCTGCTCTTAAGACATCGGTGAACATGCATTTCTGATAAATTGTTGACTAAACAGTCCTTTTTATTGTTTGTTTGGAGAGGGGAGAAGACTTTGTAGTTGCTATATGTGGTGTGGACTTTTTCCTGCCTTTCTTAAATACTTCTCCAAAGATGTAAGCAAGTTTCTTTATTTTCCTGCATCTAGCTTACTGTATTAGAAAGTAAGAGTATGTTAACCTGGCAGAAATGTGAGGATTAATCTGATAGCAGTAGTTAAGAGGTTTGAAATATTTGGATTGAAAGTGCTGGAAAAGGGAAGGTCTCTTCAGATTTCAAGCTTGAGAAATCTCTGTACTGGGTGCCCTTGCGTTTTGTTACCAGGGTCCTCCTGGGAGTCAAACATCTCAGGGCTCCTCTACAGAGAGATGTACAGGAAATTAATAGAAATTAACTTTTAAAGTGGATTAGTTGAACTACATCAAACAACTCGATTTGGAAGTTATTTTAGATTCACACATTCAGTTGACAGGGATTACCTCTACTGTGTAGGCAAATCCTTAGGTACATACGGTGGCTTTACAACTGTAAGAATTGCGTTGGATTTAATTTCCTGGGATTTGCAAAGCCACCACCTGAGGAACTATTTATGGAGAGCAAACAGAATATGGGTGTACTTGAAGTGTTAGGTTTTAAAAAAGCTATTGAATAGTTAATTTTTGGTGACTGAGTGAGGGAAAGTTGATGTTCATCGAGAGATTTTCAATAAAGGGACAAGTCAAGAAATGTGATTGAAAAGGAGGGCTGCAGCTTGGCTGGGCAGTGTAGCCGCTATTAAATTGCTGCTTTTTATTGTTCTTTATTTTGTTTGTGTCACTGTCAGCTAAGGGTGAAAGCAACAGCCAAGCCTTTCCCTGTTTTTATAGGACTTGGCTTTTGCTGCCAGCTTCGTAGCTTTTTAGTTTATTCCCCCCACAAACCTGGGTCCTTACAGATTGTTTGCATCTTGGATAAGGGAAGATGGCAAAGCACGTTAATTGTCCCCAGTTCCTAGGTCAGTGTTTCAAACACCACAATAAATGAGCAAAGTGAACCTTGTCGCTAACGGCGCCCGAGATTTTGTTCTCAGAGGGGCAGCAGGGAAGCCTGATTTCCTTGGGCACATTTAAAATCACAGCCCACAGTGGCACTGTTACCGCCTTTTGTCAGCAGCACAGGCAGGGCTTGTAGTAGATGCTTCTCCGAAGGCTGCCTGTTGGAAATAAGTTGTTGTTTTCCTGTAGAGAAGTGAGCTAAGCAAGTGCTGTGTCAGTTTCTCTCACAGCACTCGGTCATTTAACCTACTGTAAAATCTTTTTTATGGACTGTTTGGGGTTTTATGGAATTCTTTATCAGACTATTACTTTGATGGGACTGCCACGCAGCGCCTATTTTGAGCTTCAAAATTTCGAAAGTGTGTTAAAATAAAAAGCCAGTGTCATGCATTCTGACAGTACTAGTTCTTCTTTAAGAACAAAACAAAACTGGGCAAAAAATGACTCAAACATCCCTGTAATATTCTGTCCCTCTGTCCCAAATCTGAAGTGTTGCATTTTAGGGAAAGATGACTTCCTCACTATGTTGAAAGCACCTCGGCGGACTTGGCTTCTTGTATGGCCTTGGGTTAACCGGTCGGTTTTGATCCACCATTTCCCATCGTGTTCAATGAAGTTTGTAATCTTCCTGTCTCCCATTCTTTGTTTGTCTTGTTTATTTAGGTTGTCTTCCTGCGTACGTTTAGGTGCACACTTAGAAGTGACTGGTTAACTGCGCTAGCTTTTCTTCCTTGATTTCAGTGAAGCTATTCCTGATGATAGAGGCAAATGCACGCATGTGGGCCTGTGGGACTGTAGTTTCTTTAGTGGTCTGCGTAGGACAAAGGAGCCCTGATTCTCGTTTGGGTCTCTTAACACCTGCAATAATTTCCGGTCACTTTTCAGTTTCCGAATAAAAGGTTTTGTGGCAATTCCAAACACTGAAATCCCACTGGTTTGTGTTCTGTAATTCAGTTTCTCTGGTCACTTGTGTTTGAATTTTGATTGGGCTTTTGTTATGAAGGCAAATATTAAAACTTCTATGTTCTGTTGAAAGGAAGACTGGCCAGTGGATGTTGTCCAGAAGTGGGAAAGCTAGCACTGAAATCTCATCCCCTATAGATTTTATGTTGAAGCCAGATGTAAGACAGAGTTGCAATATATATGGAATTTAGCCCTGTATACCTAAGTGGTAATCCTTAAAGCCTTCTGTGAATCGCAGCCCATCCTTAGGGATGACGACTTCCATAGCTATTTTACTTTGGCATTCTTCACATTAATAATGAGATTTTTCACTGTACTTTTTTTGCAATGCAAGGTTTAGTAAAATTAAACCCCCAAAATGTGTGTAGTCTAAGTTCTGTTTTTTTTCAGTGAAGTGCTTTTCTTGAATTCATTAAACCCTAAGAACACTGTGGAAATGCCAACAGAGCCTGTTTGATTTTTTCCTTCCTGCTCTAGCCCGTAGAAGGCAGAAGTGGTCTGTGGATCCACGGAATAGCGCTTGGAGTAACGACGACTCTAAATTTGGCCAGAAGATGCTGGAAAAGATGGGCTGGTCCAAAGGAAAGGTATGATCTAAAGGAGAGGTGTCTAGCTGAAGGGTGGAAGGCTGCTGGGGGAATCTTGATGTCAGTGTTTAAAACAGCCATGTTCTTTCTATCTGATTGATTCTCTGAAGTGCGCAGAGAGTTTGAGCAAAGTTGGATTTTGACAGTTTGTTACTAAGGTACTCGCTTGCTTGTGCCTGTCCTGCTTTCTAGTTTTTCTCCCTTCACTTTGACAAGGTAATGTCCCCAAGTAAGAGCAGGAGTTGGCACACTGAATCAGGTGATGGTTAAAGGCTTTAAGGTGCCTTTATGCCCTGAGTTCTCTCTCTGGCTTTTGGTACTGTTTAAAGCAACTCCAGGACCTGCTTTAGTCTTTTACCTGTTTTGAAAAGTTACTTCTGATCTGTTCCTTGAATGACCAAAATGCAGCGTTATGTGGGCTGTATTCCTTCCCAGCTCCAGTCTGTACCTGTGGGGTGAGGTGACTGGTTTCAGGCTCGAAGAATAATCTCTAGGTCAGTGCAGAGAGCTGCAGACTTCTCAGCTGCCCCTTAAAAGCAGTTTAACTTCCACAAAGGTGCCTCAGCAAAGCTGAGATTTGGGCCTGCATGTCAGCATGTTTAGTGACATGAATACATGCAAACCCCCCAAGATATTTAAGCCATCTCCTAGATGTCCTCTCCCAGCCTTTTTTTAAAAGGAATAAAGTTAGTGTCATTCTCAATTTTATGAATGCATTAAAACTTAGAAAAATAAACCTGCTCTTGGATTTCTAGGTGTAGTCTGCCGTTGCCTCAGTTGGCTTACGTTAGCACATACGAATCTGGTTTCTAATTGCCTGTCATTTCATAAACAAGCAGTGGTACCCTATTCAAAGGCTACTGAAGTCGAGGAACTGGCATTGGTTTCACTAGGCTTTAGACCAGGCTGTTAAAGGTTTGTAGCTGGAGTACTGCTTTTTTATGTAAATTGTATGCAGAGGTGTTTTATCTGTCTAAGATTAAAATAGATATGTAAACCAGAGTAATGCTGTTAAGTATTCTGATTGTATGAGGCAGATAGCTTATCTGACTATAGATAACACTTTTGCTGTTATGAACACTGTTTGTGTCAGTGTGAAAGGAAGGCCTCATGTTTTTTTCTGTCTGTCATCCCTCCCTCATCAACTTCACAACAAGAAGTTTCTGACTTGAGCTACTGGACCTTCCTTTACAACAGTTGTAGCTGTACAGGAAGGATTTATGCCTCCATTCCACTACAAACTCAGACAAATGGAACCTTAGCTTGATCAAATTAGTGGGAAAAAGCCCATCTGTGCAGTGAAATTAAGCTGCTTACACTAGTCCTGTTATTAGTTGTGTTGGAATTGGGTCGTGGCAGGATGTGTAGCCAAGTGTCCTGCTTGCTTCCGTACTTTTTGGTTAGCAGAAGTTTCAAGGTAAATTTTCCACCCTACTGACCAAATAAACTCTACTGGATTTGTAATAGCAACGGCCTTTTTCAAGTGTGCCTCATTGCTTCAAATATTAGATACGAGCAGGATCTGTCCACAGGGCTTCTCTCCACTACTGCACCACATACGTGTTTATTATAGCCATACACTTAGCTGGTGATTTGTTACTGGCCACAGATCAGGAAAAAAGTGGGTAGATACCAGGAATAAAATTTTAAATCGAATACTGTATCGTTTTGTTTTTTTTTCCTGATCATACGATTTTGAAATATAATAGTGGGAGTAAAGATTACTTCCCAGATTCAAATGATTATAATTTTTAGGATACACAAACCTGACATTTATTTGCTCCAGTATCTTCATCAGCTTATTAGTGTGAATGAGATGGAAGAAGTTCTTAATGTCCTGCTAGCTCCAATGTGACCCTTCCCCTCCTGCTTCCCACCATATAACTTCATTCTGTGTTGTGTGTTCTGTGTGGCATCTGTCTCAGAGCAGTTATGCAGCTGCCTTCCTAATGATGGAGGTGTTTTTGGTGATAGGCATGTTCTTTTTATGTAGTGTCTTGTTTCAAAACTGTAAATGCTTTGGACTTGCCTGGAGATGTCAGGTGGCTTCCTGATTAATCACCCAACTACTTAAAGTTGTTGCTATTTTAGTGTTTATAATACTTTGCTGGAGGCCTAAGTCATAAATTAAAAAAACTTAATATCTCGTGTGCTAGTGCCTGTGAATGGATTGAGTTACAGGCAAGCAAATAAATAGTAAGTTGTGGTTTCTTGCTGTGTTTCATTGCAAACCGTCTTACAGTGCAAAAGCTCTAGTTGCTTAGTCACTCCTTAGTCAATCCTTACGTTTTTTACCCTTGAATCCTCATTAGGGTCTTGGGGCTCAGGAACAAGGCAATACAGAACACATCAAGGTACAGGTGAAGAACAACATGCTGGGGTTAGGAGCAACCATCAATTACGAGGTAAGCGCTAGAGCCAGGTAAGGAAATGGGTCCCATTTCAGCTCGGGCACAATCTTTGTCATGAGACATTAGTGAGATCTGCTGTCACATCTGGTCGCAGCATGTACCTCTGCAAACGTCTCTGCAGAAGCTCTTGACCTGGAGTTTAGTTCTGCTTTGTTGGGTGTTTAGGAGTAAGCACCTGCTTGGAAAGATTACAGTGAGTTCTGGGAGTGGGCTGTACGGAGATTTTTCTGCTTCCAGGCAAATCACTGAAATACTTGCTTTCTCCCTGTGTCTTCTGCCCAGCTTAGCTTTATGCCTTCTGTCCTGCTTCCTGATACAGTCACCTCTGTGACTAGAGTTCGGGTCCAGAGGCAGAGCAGAACATGGTCTAAAGGTGCTTGTCTCATAATCAACATCTTAAGTAACTTTGTTGCTGGAAAAAATCACACGAGTATTTCCTGCCTACTTTTGAAAACATCTTGCGCAGACAGGGGACATACATAGTCAACAGCAGCTCAGTATTGTTTAAGGACTGAGGAACGCAACCCTTATCACTTCTGCACTTTGGAGTGACTGTAGCGAGCTGTTGTCAGCGTTGGCACCCGTGGAGCTTCTGAGGGTCCCTCCCACCAACAAAGACTGAGTATATATGATTAAGTTACTTCATAGAGTGCAGAGTTTTAATATCTGTTTCAGCAAAACTTCTGTTAGTTCTGAAGATTTGTATTCATGTGGGTGATATTTACAGGACAACTGGATTGCTCATCAGGATGACTTCAACCAGCTTCTGGCTGAGCTGAATGATTGCCATGGACAGGGTGAAACAGGTAGGTTCATGCTTTGCTCAGTCAGATGCTGGAAGCTTAGCAGAGTTTCCATTCTTTGTCTTAAAAGGCTAGCTGAGGCCCACTCCTTTGGGCTGCTAATAGTGTCCTTGCTGAGGTTGACAACTCCCTTTTCTTCCCCTTCTCCCCCAAAATGAGTGGGAGCTGAAGGACACATTGCCATCCATGCCCATGCACAAGTTTGTGTGCCTGGATATGTAGACCTCAGTGGATCAGTTTTGCTCACAGTCAGGCCTCTGTTAAAGGCTTTTTGTTGAGGAAAGCAAACGTAAAATTTTCAACTTGTTTACTTTATCCAGGACCACAGCATGGGGTGTACTACAGCAGCGCTTGTTTCTTTATAAAGCAAGCAGAGCCAGTATGAAGGCTCACAACACAATCACTCACCGTTGCAATGCGTTAGGGACTGTCACACCTGACTTCCATGCTCTGGTGGTTTCTTAAATACCTACTTTTCCTGTCCTCAGAGGGCTGCTTCTTAGCTTTTGACTCAGAGTTATGCATCTCTCTTGAGAGTGGTAAAATGTGAATTTTGTAGCCCTGATGTAGAGCACACAAGTGGGGAAACTACACAGCTTTCCCAAAAGGGCTATTTATAAAGTCTCTTAATTTTAAAAAGCTTTGTACAGTTTGACCTTAGTTTCTAAAAATGTTATGCAAACTGCTGGATGTGAGCTTACAGAAAGAACTGTACACATCAAATGTTTTGTTGTCTCTCCTTTGGTTAGACTCAAGTTTAAACTCTGATCATATATCTGAACAACTCTTGTGGAGTGTTAAACGAAGGGCATCTCTTTGGACGCAGCAGTCTGTCCACGTGCTGCTAAGTGGCAGGATTGCCGGCTTAGTGAATTTAGCAACCGTTTGTTCGTTCATTCGTTCGTTAACATGTGAGCGTAGAAGGTTTTCTAGGCGAGGAAAGGTAGACGAGGAAAATCGGTTAGCAAGAAGGATCAAATTTGGTTTCTAATCTTAAACAACTAGGATTAAAATTCTGAAACTGGTGCAGTTTTTTTTAATTCCTGTGTAAGTTATCCTTGTGCACTGGAACCCTCTAGTCATGATCTGAGGCCACACAGTGCTAGATGCTGTAGTTAAAGTCCTCAAGAGGTAGAATAGCATATCGTAGGGAAATTCCAAAAGTTCCTCTCTACCTTTATAACTAAATTCTATCCGAGTTCCAACTTGAACCATGGGAATATCAGTTAGGTGTAACTGGTGGGAAACCTACGAGCTGATGAGCAGAGAGCTGAAATGACTTGCCCAAGGACACAGTGAGTCAGCACAGAGGCAGGTTCGTTGAGCAAGGCTGTCGTGTTCCTAAATCTGTGCAATAGTCCCTGGGTCATCTGTGCTGATGCAAAGTCACCCCTGAAAACCGTATTTCTCCCTGTTTTACTCAGCTGTTTTTCCTGGATCTTTTTAGGAACTGGGACAAGAGTTTTCAGTCACTGAGGACAAATTCAGGTGCACATTGAAAATTCTCGGTCAGAATCGCGTGTGGTGATGTGCAGACTGCAGGCTTTGCTCTGAAACTTGTTTTTTCGGCAGTTAAGCTGACAAAACTCATCGAGATAACTCTGCCTGCAGCTGGGCGACAGGATCAAATGCTACGTTATTGGCCATCATCCAGTTTCAAATTGCATTAAAAGTCAGCTGAAAAACTTCATTGTTCTTAAACAACTGGTGTAGTTGCCAGAGTTGGATTGCAATTAGAGATCGGGAAGGAAGGGCCCCGTGGTGGTTAGTATGCCAACGTTCAGATACCATTTATGTAAATAGTTCTGGATTTCTTTTCTTTTTTTCCTAGCTGAGCACCTAGTGAAGAGTTTTGATTACTGGCTCTTTTGCTGTGATACTAAGTGGTGGCGACTGTCCCTTTCCTTTTTGCTGGCCATGCCTGTAATGTGCTTTGGAATATTCATCGACATCAGATTTGCTACAGAAGTGACACGTGGCTTTATGACTGTATTGCTTTAAAAAGCACGTTAATAGTCCTACAGTGCTTGCTCGGTTTGTCAGAGGATTTACCAGTCGCTGGAAGGCACTGGGATGTACTGACCTGTCCGTTGCAAGTGCCAGCACGTTTCAGCAGTGAAATTCCTGGCTGAAGGCACAAGGCGGTGCTGGTGCCCCTCTCGCTGTAGGAATAAAGCGGAGGAGGGAGCCCTGTGGAAATCCTGTGCTGTAAAGTTCCCTTTGGTACAAGTGGCTCGGGGAACAGACTCAAAATGCTGCTTCTCTGGTCAGGATATTTTAGTTGTGATGCTTACTTTCCCCATAGACCCTTTTTATTCTGGATTTTCAAGTTGACTGCAAACTCTGTCTAAAACCGGGTTTGCTAGTCCCTCCTGTTCTCATGAGGGCTTAGTGTGTAGATCTCGGGCTCCTTCCTGGTCATCAGCTCTCCCACTGCAGACTGCAGATTTCATTTTTAGGTCAATGACTCTATCGTCAGGTGTCACTACCTGTCAAACAGTGAAGTGCTGTAATTCCAGTGTCGGAAGAACTTGGTCTGCAGAGCTTTCAAGGGTGGGATTGTATGAAAAAGGTGACTCAACTTGGCCCTCAGCGATTGGGTTGATTTCCCTACCCATCCCAGTTGCCAATGAGAGGAAAAAAACATCTCACCAGTGTAGATTTTTCTAGAGTTAGAGAGCAGAGAATCCTGTGGTGCATGTTTCTTTTCAGGGTGGGACTAATAAAGTAGTTATTAACCAGACAGCAGGTTACCTCCTTCTCAGAGTTACTTGTAAACTAACAGGTTCTGTGGATGCAAAGATGACTTCTGTACCAGTAAAATAACCTGCCACAGCACAGGAACGTGACATCTCGACTGTAAAATAGTTAGGCTAATCCTTCCTGTGTTTTTGACCTGCACAAGCTAACATTCTCCCAAACAACTCCTGAGTGAATTTGGGACTTAGCCAACCCCACAGACCATTCCCAGTGGGCAGTTTAGATGCAGCCCCTCTTCTGGAAGCTAGGAAAATTAAATAATACGGATGTGGCAATTTGTTCTAGCTGGCCTCGGGGACAGAAAGCTCTGCCGCTGTTTAATTTCCTTACACAGATGTATCAGACTGTGTCCAGATAGAGGCACTTCGTGTAGTGTTAGAAGTGGAAAGTCTGTCTGTGTGATTTTTTTGTTTGTTTGTTTGTTTTTCCATCTTTCTATCCAGTCAGGCTCAGTATTTTATTTTTTACTGTTTCTTACGTCTTTCTCAAACTCTGGCACTGTAGATATTTTCTAACAAACAGCACAATAAACCCTGACTAATTATTCTCTTCTTACATAGAAATGGTGTTAAATTAGACTTTGCCTTTGACTTGGAGTACCTGTACCTGCCTTTTCAAATTACATTAGATTGGAAACGGGAAGGGAAGGGGATGTGGCAAAAAGAAAAAAAAATCAAGCAGTAACATGTCTCTGACAAAACTCACTGTGCTTTCTTCGGTAGTATGTTGTGATATGTTGTTGAGACTTGATTTTGAGAAAGTTAAATACACTGATGTTTGAATTTGGTGGTTAGAGTGCCTCTAATAGGGTTGGAACGTGTTTAGTGTTTGTTTTTTTTTTTAGAGTCCTCAGTGAGTAATCAGAAGAAGGCATTCAGTCTCGAAGAAAAATCCAAGTCTTCCAAGAAACGTGTCCATTATATGAAGTTTGCAAAAGGTAAGAGGAATTTTGTTGTTTCGTAAGCTCATAGCCAAGATGAGGAAAAAAAAAACGTGTCAGGGTGATCTGTTGCTTTGTGGGGTCTAAATCTGGCAAGTAAAATCTGGGTTTAGAAATACCCCCCAAAGCAACTTACTTAAAGCTATATACTATGCTCTTCCTCTTTATTTTGGACAATTTTGGATGACTTTAGGCTGAGATTGTTGAACCAAATGATTTCTGTCTGAAGGAACCAGCAGCTGAATAAAGTAGCAGTGAATATTCCGAGTGATCTGTGCGTGGGCAGGGGATGGGAGGAGGAGGCAAAGGTGGTAACAGAGTTGCTTGGACATCTGCACCATACTATCCTCTGCAATCTCCCATAACCCCTGCTAAGAGGTCATGTGGATAAGATCAGTGATCAGATTAAATCTGAGTGCAGCAAGAGGAAAGCCCTGTTACATCTACCAGATGCTTTATTGGATAAATCAGGACAGCAGTTGGTAGCCACAAAGGCTATATCCAGAACTCGGGGAGTTCAGTAATTTCTTTCTTTCTTAGAGTAATGACATGATTTCAGCCATCCCTTGACCATTGTTTGATTTCTTGCCCTATTTCTGAGTAGGTTGCATTCCACTTTCACACACACATGTGCACATAGTGTGTGTGTGTATATATGTATATATGTGTGTGTGTGTTTCAGTGTATGGATAGGATCGGTTTCCACAAATGGCCAATTTATTGTACTTAAAGCTCTGTGTAATGTTTTCTGATAAAAAAAGCGCCTGTGCTAAACCAGAAGTGATTGATGTGTGAATAGAGGCTAAATTCTGATATTGGGGTTTGGGTTTTTTGATTAAATAATTCAGCCTAGAAGTCAAACGTGTTAACATGACCCTGTCACTAATGTTTTCTGATAAAAAAAGCGCCTGTGCTAAACCAGAAGTGATTGATGTGTGAATAGAGGCTAAATTCTGATATTGGGGTTTGGGTTTTTTGATTAAATAATTCAGCCTAGAAGTCAAACGTGTTAACATGACCCTGTCACATTATGACATCAAACAATTAAATTGGTTCAGGGCTTGCAAGTACAGAGGCCATGGCTTGTTTGAGAGGGTAGCAAAGAGAATTTATTTTGATTTGGATTTAAACTTTTACTAAATATAGAGAAAAAGAAGTGTCTTTTGAGCATGTGAAATACGGAGCAAGGCTTTCATATTAACAATATCCTTTATTTGTTTGGCTGCAGTGTTTCTGTAAGGCAGGCTCCTGTCTAAGACAGGGAAATTGTCCTTTTTCAGAGAAAGAGGAAAAGTTATTTGAGAAAGGCTAAAGTTGTTATGGGCCTTGTTGTTCAAGTCCAATCCTGCTTCCTTTTAGACTAAACAAGACGAGCTCACACAAAAGCGGGAGAAGGGAGCAGCAGCGATAGAAAATGCAGCTTCCGCTTCTGGTGCTGTTTTGTAGCCTCGCTGCTGGAAGAACATAGGCGCCGCACATAGCCTCAACAGCCACGCTTGGATCTGGGAAATACACACCAATAGGAGATTAAGACAATGATTTCAATTGCTTTTCTAGTAGCTGTTCCACTGTGATGCTGTGAAAGATTTGGACTGTCAGCTGAGTTGGTTTTCTATTAGAGAATGCAAAAGGTGGGGGGCAGGTGGGAGACATGGAAAGAAAGCGTAAGAATGAGAGGAGGAGCAGCAGGAATGTAAGTCTCATGTTCCAAGCCTTGGTCAGGTTAAAGCTCAAAACAGCCACCAGTCTCACCCATCTTGCTTGGGAAAGGACATCTAGATGCTGCGCAGTGAGACACCAGAAAGCTGGACAACACTTTCTCCTCTAGGTTGGTGTGTCCGCTTACGCTCTGTGGGCTATTAAGGATCCTGAGAAGAAGAAGGAGGTGCATTAGTCAGATTTATTGGGTTTTTTTGTCCATTACAAGTGTTTAGCATCATTTTGAGGTCAGTGATTTCACAATCAGATAATCAAGTGCAGTAAGACCTCATCAGTGCATTAAGGTGTATTGGGGTGCATCAAGAGGAGTGTGGCCAGCAGGTTGAGGGAGGTTCTCCTCCCTCTCTACTCTGCCCTGGTGAGGCCCCATCTGCAGTACTGTGTCCAGTTCTGGGCTCCCCAGTTCAAGAAAGATGAGGAGCTACTGGAGAGAGTCCAGCGGAGGGCAACGAGGATGATGAGGGGACTGGAGCATCTCTCCTATGAGGAAAGGCTGAGGGAGCTGGGCTTGTTTAGCCTGGACAAGAGAAGGCTGAGGGGGGGACCTTAGAAATGCCTCTAAATATCTGCAGGGTGGGGGTCAGGAGGACGGGGCCAGACTCTTTTCAGTGGTGCCCAGCGACAGGACAAGGGGCAACAGGCACAAACTGAAGCCTGGGAAGTTCTGTCTGAACATGAGGAAGAACTTCTTCACTCTGAGGGTGACAGAGCAGTGGAGCAGGTTGCCCAGGGAGGTTGTGGCGTCTCCTTCTCTGGAGATATTCAAGACCCGCCTGGATGCGGTCCTGTGCAGCCTGCTGTAGGTGACCCTGCTTTGGCAGGGGGCTGGACTAGATGACCCACAGAGGTCCCTTCCAAACCCTACCATGCTGTGATTCTGTGATCAGACTCCTAATAAGTTGGCCTATCTGGGCTAATTTTGTTTCTTTAACTTTTGTTCACTTTTTGTAAAGATTTTTCTGACACAAGCTGTGGAGAACTCAATAGAAAGTCTTCTGCACTGGAATCGGCTAAACTGTTGCTGGTATCTCAGTATATCGCCACACCCTTTTTTGTCTCCCTCGCTGCTCCATGTCTGATATTCAGCGAGCCGCACAACAGTCAGGTGGGAGTAATGGTCCTGCTGGAACTCGGAGAAATCTTAGCTTCACTCTTCAACTTGTTTTAAGTTGGAATAATTTGATGTGTTGCAGAGATGGAGGTTTTGCTTTTCAGAAGCAATTTCATGAATCAAAGAAAAGCCCCCACTGAGTGAAGATGGATTTTTTTTTTTTTCCCCAGCTGTATGGAGGAGCTATAACTCCCTAACTGTCAGAGATGGGGAATTCTCATGAGAATTCAAAGATGCGCAGTTTCTCCTTGAACTTCTCTTGTATGTAGGAGGTTACAACTCTTCTTTCCCTTTAGCGCAGTGCAGGCTGTTTCCCTAATCTTGCTATGACAATTGCAGCATCAGGTGGGGGAAAATAAGCTGTTATTGTATGTTTCCCTGTGGGCATCCACCAGCAGTCTGTGGTTGTCTCCTCACCAGCTTTTCCCTTTACACACACACGTTTCCTACTGTATGAGAGCGCCATGATCAGCCTTCATTTAGTTTCTTTAATGTTCTCCTGGTTTTTTTTTTCACCTCCAAAACCAATTTCTCTACCTCCGTGGGTCACCATTTGTGTTACTGAAAATGTACCTGTCATCACCAGATGTGAAGGTTGTGGGTTTTTGTTCCTCCCCTTATCCTTTTCAGGTAAGGATCTCTCTTCGCGCAGTGAAGATGATCTGTCCTGCATATTTGGGAAGCGACAGAAGAGTATGAAGGCCCAGGTAAAGAAGTGGCTTCACCTTTCTCTGATTTCCTTGCATATTTTCCCTTATAACAAAACCATATTTAAATGTCTCTCTGCTAATGAGATTACCACGTGATCACCAAAAGCAAGGGGTCTTCTGCCAGTGGAATCACTGTTCTTTCTCTGCGAAGGCTGCAGGTGGAGGGCTGTGCTCTGAGCCATTAAAAGTGAATTTAATATGTATTTTTATGAGTTATTATGATGTAACTTCTTTGGAATTAGTTACGAATCTTCATTATTTTAATTTTACACTTGTTAGGCAATATACATTGCAAAGTAGATAAATTTTGCTTGATCTGGAAGTTCCATAAATATAAAAAAAAAATTTTGACGTTCAGCAGCAACTGGCCAGTCTCAGCAAACTGCCCTTATTTTCACAAGAATTGGGAAAGGCTGAGCGCCTGCAAAGGCTTGCTCATCTTTGAACAGAAGATTCAAAGAAGACTTGAACACTGATAAATATTCAATAAGAAGACTTTCTCCCGACTTTATGTAATGAGATCAAGGTTTGTACTAGGATTTAATGTATTTTATTTATGTATTCATTGGTATTTTGCACTTGCAGAGAATAGGCCTGCTATATTAGTATACAAAATAACAGATATGCTGCGACATGACTAATGTGTCCAGAAAAATTCTTTGGAAAAGGTAACATCTGGAAAGCACAAATTGTTATGCTGTAAGAGTTGCCCTATTGGTTCAGAGGTCTCTGAAGTCTCGTGTCTTCAGAGGGAAAGATTGGCCATGAAATTGAGTGGAAATATCTGAAATACCCTCTATGTGTTTGACACTTTGCTTGTTGAGGGGTACTCGTTAAAATTGTTCTGTAACTTCACTGTAGGGCACTGTGAACTATGGGAGAAGAAGAATATGGAGAAGAATGTGCTAAGAGATCCTAGTGATAGTAATACAGGGTTTGTAGCCGTGTAAATGCTAGGCAGAATGACCAGCGAGCTTATGAAGAACAAATAGCAATCCACTGGGGATTCTTCGCTGGAAAAAACTCAGGGGATGTCTTGAATTGAACAGTTTGAAGGATTTGGTCTTGCAGTTATCCCATATAGTATTAGAATTCAGTGAATCTGCTGCAGGTTTTGAAGTTGTTGGTAGGACAGAGAAAAATGTCAAATCTGTTTTCGAAGTACTGTTCTCTAAACTATAAAAATACAATTAATTTAATTGGGAGGTTAGAAGACATTTAAACAAAGTAAGAACTGTCCTGTCTTGTCTGCCACTGTGAGAAACAGTATGGACCTTTGTTACATGTCACATGGTTTGCCTTGAAATGTAAGAGCTTGGGAGGAGGCCATCAGCTACAACAAAACCCCTCTCAACTTACTGCTGTCTTGAAATAAGTGTTTGGGGACTTGAAGTCCATGAGAGCTGTTAGAGGTCTCAAATGCTGTAGGTAAGCTTGCACCATTGGAGCCCACTTGAACACTTCTGATCGTGGAAATATGCCATGGATCTACTTCTTGGCTCCCTTGCTGTCAGACCAGTATGAAGGAAGACAAACTGGGATTTAATGTAAAACAGCAGTGCTACGGTTAAGGGAGTAGATTTTACCCATCCGTGAGTCATCCCAAATAGTTGGTCTTGCTTTCTCTGTGTGTTCTGCATCTTCTAAAGATAAAGATAAGTTTGGAAATTTATGTTGCTTCTTCTGGGACAGTGTCCTGCAGAGCGTTTGTTCTTCCGTGGATAGACACTACAGATCAGGTGTATCTGTGGCTGCTTGTGAAGTGTATGTAAGTTTGTGCATGCTTTTCATAGAATCATAGAATGGTTTGGGTTAGAAGGGACCTTATAGACCACCTTGTTCCAACCCCCCTGCCATGGGCAGGGACCCCTTCCACCAGACCAGAGTGCTCAAAGCCCCGTCCAACCTGGCCTTGAGCACTGCCAGGGAGGGGGCAGCCACAGCTTCTCTGGGCAACCTGGGCCAGGGCCTCACCACCCTCACGGGGAAGAATTTCTTTGTTATATCTAAACTAAATCAACCCTCTTTCAGTTTAAAGCCATTACTCCTTGTCATATCCCTGCACGCCCTTGTAAGAAGTCCCTCTCCACCTTTCTTGTAGGCCCCTTCAGGTACTGGCAGCTGCTCTGAGGTCCCCCCGAATCCTTCTCTTCTCCAGGCTGAACAGCCCCAACTCTCTCAGCCTGCCCTCGCAGGAGAGGTTCTCCAGGCCTCGGATCATTTTTGTGGCCTCCTCTGGCCCTGCTCCATCAGGTCCATATCTTTTGCTAGTTCCTTGACCGATGCAGTGGTTGTCTGATGGCTAATGTGCAGATTTCCTTTTTCCTCTCACTGAACACTAAGCTAATGGTTCAAGGTTCTGGTAAAAAGTCGCAGACTGTTCCCTGTTAAGAAGCCATATTTCCACATGCAAATACAGGCAGGAGTAATGTAATTTGAAGCTGTGTTGTCGTCTTCTGGCTACCGTCTGCTGCTAAGCAGCCACAGGGAGAGAAAGCCAGAGGCAGCACAATTGCTTTTTTTTTTTCCACCTCTCCTTTTCTTCATGGATCAGAGATCTGTGGAGTTCACACAGAACAAAAATGCATTGCTCAGGCCCTCCATCTCTGAGCAATTTCATTTCATTGCACCCATGAACTCTCATGATCCCTTTCCATCATGTTCCAGAGCCTGGTCCTTAAGGTGGCACAAATGGAACTGCCCTCTGAGGGTTTGCAGTGCTGTTCTGTGTGTGTGTTTGCATTTGATTTTGAAATCCTTATGTGCTGGGCATTTCCATGATGTGACAGAGAGCGCACTGCAGGAGCAGGAAAGTGCTGTCATTCTCCTGGAAGTGAGTTGTTCATATCTGTTCCTGTGTAGAGATAATGTAGGAAGAGTCCTGGTGTCCATCAGAGCCCTGGGGCATGCCTTCAGGCTGTGGTAGGCTGCAGACCCTTTTAATTGCAGCTCCTGCAACCATTAGTAGCAGTTGTATGCTGCTGTCTGTGTTCAGAGTAGGTGAGGGCATCTTCCATACTTACAGCTACTATCAGTTACTCTGATTGCAGGTTCCCAGCTGTAGTTGAAACTGAGATGATACATGGGAGTACCTGTTATGTATTAATTCTGTAGCTTGAAGTCCTGTCTTTAAGGCTCTTTCTGAGGTACAAGATTCCTCCATTTTTTTCGGAGGTGCAGTTTGAGAAACATTCAGTACAGATTTGATTTGGACTGAATGACCTATCCTCAGTTCGCAACAGAGTTGTCATTCCACTCTTAATCTTTTGACAAAGATATGCAGCATATTCCCTGTTTCCAATACTCTGCTTGTTTCAGTCCAGGAGGAAAACCATCTTGGGTATAACTTGCTGGAAAGATGCAGGAACTGCTTTTCATAGAATCACAGAGTTACTGAGATTGGAGGAGACCTCTGGAGGGCCCTGGATCAGCCGCCCTGGTCAAAGCAGTCAGCTATGGCAACTTGCTTGGGACCTTGCCCGGCTGAGTTTTGGCAATCTCCCTCCCTTACAGCCTCCAGCGTAAGCCTGTGACAAAATTCAGTGGGTGGGTGAAGCAGATCACTTAAGGACCAGAAGATGGGAACATCTTGGAATAACAAAATGCATATACTGTATATGGACTCAGCTGGGTGATCATTTGCAGTTCCGTGGGCATCAGAGACACTGGAAGTTATGGAAAGGTTTAAGGATATTGCTGTTAATGGCATTATGGCCAGTTTTTTTGTCTGAGTGACTTGCAGAGCTTCCCTTACTCCTAAGAGATGTTATACCTATTACCTTTGAGTTTTTCTGTGTCTACAAATGGCCTAATGTGCAGTAGATTCTGACAGTGGAACTGCATTGATGCTCATCGGCACTGTGGTACTAGGGCTGGCTGTTTGGTTGGTGTTGTACCAAGCTGTTCTTGAAGATTAGGCAAAGTGAGGGGGAAAAAAAGCAAAACCCAGGAAACTCCATCTGTGCTCATGGTTGAAAGGAAAGCAGTGGAAGGGCTCAAGGCTGAGTGACATGGTCTCTGGACCAGCAAGATAATCCCAGCTCTTCTGAAGGGCTTGTTGAAAATATGTGACCTCTGAACTGCTGCTGCGATAAACGGTGTCTCAACAAATCAGATATGTCAAAGAGACGCTGTTCCAATTAGTCACGTTCAGTCTTTTCTAGTAACAGTCCTTAGCAATCAATTTATGGTCTTGACCTGTGGAGTAATCTTTGGCAGAAGGTGTTTTGTGCTAGCTTAGTCCAAGCTGTCTTAACTTTAGAGCTGCTCTCAGACTTGCTTTTGAACTGTCTCAGTAGCCTGGGACTGATCCGGCTAATGGATCTTTTCTCTTGTTTCACACTGACACTACTGCAGTAAGTGGGGATGTTGAAATTTGGATTATCTACCTTGTCAAGGGAAGAGGGAGTTGGCTAGAGGATTGTAAAGATTGCAAAAGAGTGGAATTGCAAAGGATATGGAAGGAAATGCTGTTTGGCCCTTAAGGGTCGAAAGGAGTTTCTCTAGAAGTAGTAAGACCGAGATACTAGTTTAAGATACTGTTTTGATGGTTCAGAGATATGTGTTACTAATCATAGGTGCTTGCAACCTTTAATTCTCCTGAATGTTAAACATAACAGTACTTTTTTTTTTTTTTTTTTTTAATTATTCTTGACAAATCATGTGTCTAACTAAAACCTCCTTAATAAACTACACAGGGACCTTTGTTTAAGAAAAAACAAAATACAAGTCAAAATAACGGGGGGAAGAAAACAATGGCTGAGCTTCAGAGTAGACCTAAACTGAAAACGTCTGCAGTTTTTCTCAGGGAGAGTAAGTGATCGAAAATATTGAATTGTAATTATGATGCTCTCTGGAGACCTGCAGTAAGGACCTGTTTTGCAGGGTAAGATCTGCCAGACTTTTTTTTGCCCCTACTTTCCCTCTGATTTTCTCACTTGCTTAGGAACACTGGGAGCTGGGGAGACAGAAAAACAAATTCCATTAGTTCCTATCTGGTTGAACTTCCTGGAACCCCCACTATTTTTTTTGCTTCTCAGAATTTCCTTCCTCCATCCAGCTGTGTTTCCTGATGAAGCCTTATCACTGGAGAAAATGCTCCTGAGTGAGACTGAGGATTTGGGAATGAGTTACAGACAGTCCCAACTTGGTTGCTGAACAACATGATTCTGGCACTGATTTCGCTTTGGGGGCTGGGGGAGTAGCTCTGATTTGCTGGCGCGTTTGTAATAACTCTGTTCGAGATGCCTAGAAAACTGAATGTTTTGCATCCATCTCTCTTCCATGTCTCAGGCCATGTGATGAGTAATCTGCTTCCTCCAAATTTGGATGTAAACCTGCGTAAGTTCCCTTAAACCACCTAATCCAAGTAGCCCGAAAGTCTCGAGTTCGTGGTGATTTCTTCCGTGTTAGTCATTAGAAGTGTAACTATCCACCCTGTTGCTTTTTCACTTTTTTTTTTTTTTAAATCAGGAAATTGTCTTCTGACACATTTTGCAGAACTTCCTCAACTGACTTACATTTCCCAGCACTTATCAGAAAAGCACGTTGGCTAATCTTAAGGGACATAACTGAAAATCCATTAAAGTCTGACTCTGCCACGGGCTCACTGAAGCTATGGGTAAACTGATGTAATTCCCCTCACCTCAGCTTTCTCTCTGCAAAATACCAATCGTGATATTGATGTTTGTGGGTTTTGCAATTGTGACTTTTAGACAAGTCGTAAGTTTAGTCTGGGCTTTTTACCTTTGTCAAAAGTCTCTATTGCAGAGGTAGCATATAAATTAATCTGCTGTTCCTTTTTTTTCAGCACTGCTGGGGAACAAAAAACTGCAGAAGAGAAAAATTAGTTAAAAATTAACGCAGATTTTTCACCGTTCTGCTTTGCAGACTGCAGCTAGCATGAGGTATTTGAGACTGAGAAGCAGAACAGAAAAAGGACATCAAAAACCTGGAGAGAGTCCAAAAGGATTTAGTAAAATGGGCGACAGGGTTAGAGGGCATGTCCTAGAAGGAGAGAGTGGAGGAACTGGATACGTTCATCTCAGAGAAGAGGCAGAAAAAGATGACCTCTCTGCCTATAAATATCTGGGGGTCGGGGGGAGGGAGGAACAGAGGAAGGGAAGGGATAGTAATCAGTGTAGGCAGAAGCCAAAAATGGTGCTGGGGGTGAGAGCTTCAGTTAGAAAAAGGAAGACACAAGCTTACTCTTCAGCAGGCTTCCTCGCAGTGATGTCATCGGGGCAGTGGAAGAGTCTCCTAAGGGAAATCCCAGCTCCTTAGTAAGTGATGGCAAGAAAAAATAATGAATTTAACACTCTTAGACCCTGTTGGAATGGGAAAAGATGAATTGGTTTAAGTAAAACGTCTCCCAACAAGTCATTCCGTGAGCGGCTCCAGTACTGAAACCTGGTTTCCTGTGGTTGCTTGGATTCCGTGTGACTAAAGGAGACGAGCGCGTGTCCGTGTGCATGCTGATCTGTTGGCCTTCTCTGTCCAGCTGCCTGTTTTCATGAAGTATTTTTGACTCTTCATATCTTTGAAATCTCTATGCTTCTGTTAGGTTGGATTAAAAAGTTACTGGAAAGAAAGGAGTGCCATGATGTACATGAAGTCTGGGCAGAATGAGTGTGGAAACTTTGCTTCCTCAAGAAATCAGAGTAAAAACCTAATTGCTGTCAGCGTTTTCTGGAGGAAGACAGTAGAAAAACACTGCGATGGTGTCTTCAAAATATTTCCTTCTTTTTTTTATTGTACATTATTGTCAGAGACAATAATTGCATTTTTAGAAGGACCAAGTATCTTGTGCCTAGGTATTATAATTACTCCCAGGCTACAGAGTTCGTCAGATTTGAGGTTAAAATTTAGGACTGCACAGTGCCTCTTATATATGACTTGACCATTTCGGCACAGACGTGTGTGATGTGTTGTGTGTCGTTGGGAAGAGTGAATATAACATTTTACCAAGAATTGAGGCAAACAAAAACATCGGTAACAAAAGTTGGGATTTAATCCCACCCATCTTTAGTGGTAGAGGATCTAGGCATCTTCTCCAGACTCCCTTCATAGTGATGAGGCACGAGTGCCCAAACAAATGTGTTCCCTGTCTCCGAAGGTGGTAAAGATGTATAAAGCTGGACGCTTCTGAGACATATGTGCCTCTTTCCTCACTGATCATAGGGGACAAGTGAGGTGGAGCCTATCCAAAAAGTTATGTTCTGAATATATTCTGCTTCAGTGCAAAAGCTGACTATGTTCTTGTAAGCATGTGATTTCTGCTCAGCCCCCTTGACCTCTTCAGTTCTTGTGAAGGCTGCATTTTTTAATTTTTTTTTTTAATGTTCGTTAGTGGGAAGAGGCTGGTGACCTAGTGGCAGAGTCTGCAAGACAATGTAATGGTGCTTTTACGCATTTGGTATCCCCAGGAGCCTGCTTCGGGTTAGAAAGGTTTCTGTCACCCTCTAGTTCACTGCTACTTCAACCGGCATGGCTACTCGCTACAGATTTGTAGGCTCTTGATCTAGGAAACAGTAATACTCCTCCTACAGTGGCTCAGTTCTCCTTGACATCGATGGGAGCTCGCTGTGTTCTGCAGCATCAGTACTAGAGGATATCATTAGGTTTGTGTGCTGACCTGTTTTGTTTTTTCTTTCTGATCCTTTGAATGAACTATATTAAAATTACAATTAGCAAGAGCTTTCTACTATTTCTGTAATGCTGCAGTTACTTCTTTGGCCTCTCCAGTTTTGCTCTGCTGCATACCATGGACTGTAACAGCCAGAGGGAGCGTTTCTGAGAAAAAAAAAAAATAAAGGAAGAAAAAAGACCCTCAAAACCAGATTCTGGCAGCAGTCAGCAGTATAGGGCCTTTGCCCATGCTTGAGGGGCGACCTGGACAGTTTGGTGACACTAACTCACAGGGAGGACAGCGTGACAGTATAGCTGAAGGGCTAAATGCAGCTTCAGTGTACACGAGTGGTGCAGGTAGAGCAAATCTTCTGGCAGCACGGACTAGCATAAAGTGGATATAAAACCCTGTTGCTCTGAGCTTGTGACTTGTAATACCATCTATAGCAAATCAGAAAAATAATGAATTAGGCTCAAGGTGTTAATTTGGGCTATGTTTTTAATATTTCTCCATGCAGATGAGATTGTTCCAGGAGCGCCGGTAAAAATTACTTTACCCAGCATGGTGTCCTAGTAGTACTTTTGATAAAAGGAGGAAGAGCAAAGTATTGATGTTTTGTTGCCTATTCTATAAGCACCTTGTTAATCAACTGAGGATAAATTATTGCTGGTGAGATATCAGCAGAGAGGGAGAGGAAGAGACATCTCCCAGTCTGGAAGAAATGGTGCTTTTTCTTCGCTCTTCATTGGAGAAGAGTCTTGCTTCTAGCGTTAGTTCCTTGGGGGGGTTGTTAGGAACAGAAACAAAAGTGGGGGGAGCTCTTGTGATTTATCTTCTCTCCTTCCCTTTTGGTCACTTCGATAGGCTTAAAGAGCCGAGTTGGCTTTAATATGTTACCATTAGAGACCACGCATTAGCTGGAATAAACCATCATGCCTCACAGTGAAAAATACCCCTTGATTGGCTAATTAATCAGTCAAAGGGGAATGACATGGCCCTCGGCTTGAGGGACTCTGCTGCACAGGTAAACAGGCCATTGATAAATGGTTTACCCACAAATTCATATATCAAGAAAACTTAGTCATTTTTTAACTACACTTTGTGTGAAAGCTGCACTGCATTTTTGGAGGTGTATTTTTGCTGCTCTTGCTTTTTGCATTGTGGGAGATTTCAGGTTGTGAACGTTTGCAAGAGGAAAAACCCAAACAGAACTCTGTTACAATTGTAGTTCTTCTGTTTTGTGAATTGCGAAAAAAAACCCCTCAGGTTTGAAGAGGGAGAAAAAATAAAATCATTGTCATGGCTTTGTGTTGAGATTGAGTGGGTATCTAATCAGAACGCTGATGGCTTTTTGTCATTTAAATATACTGAGACTGTTCAGTGGGTTGTATTCTGTCCTCAGGCACTGCATGAACAAAGCCGACATCTGTAAATGGGTCTAATGAAATAGTTGGGGAAAATATATGAAGTAAGATGAAGGTCTGTGTTGGTAAAAGATTTCCTCTTATATGATTCAGTTAATACTGTCTTTTGGCATCTGTATGCTGAATTTTGTCATCTCTGTACTGTATAACACCTTGTCCTGGAAAGATGGTTCCCTGGTGGGATTTGTCACTGAGAGTTTAAAAAAAAAAGAAGAGAGGGGAAATCCAGGTTTAAATGAATTTGCATAAAAATGTAATCCAGAACCATTCTTATACATGGGGTGTATAAATAGGGTTAAAGCAGTGTAACCATGTAAGGAGTCATAAAACAGTGTTGTTTGGCATAGCTGCACTGGGTGCAGAAAACAAATCCTAATTGGTTTTTTTTCTTTTTTCTTTTTTCTTTTTTTTTTTGTTAAACTGTGTGTATACTCTGAGAAAGTAATATGCCAGTACCTAAGAAAATGGGCTTGGGTACTAGAGAACAAAGTTAACCTTATTTTTGTCATGTGTAAACCCTTCCTCCCAAACAGCCCTTGTCATAGACTTGCGCTTTTATAGGATGACTTTGTTTTGGTTTTCCTTTTAAAAATATTTGTCTGATCAAAGAGCTTTCTTAAAAAAAATAAAATAAAATTCCACTGCGGTAGTTCAAAACAAGGAAAAGTACATTTTTGATCCCATCATAACAGGATTTGTATATGGAAGTGCAGGTGGCTTCCTGTTGATTTTAAAGCCAGGTGGGCAAGTTCTTGACAACAAGTTCATCTTGCAGGCTGCTACCTGCCCTGCTTTCCCTGGTGTCCTGGTGCAAGAGTGTGCTGCATGCTCTTTGCTTCTGCTGGTGGAGCACAGAGCCAGGATGATGGTCCTTTGCACAAAGGAGCTGATTTCTCTGTGCGTGAGGAATAGGGGTCGTGTGAGATGGCGTTTGGAATTGGGACCTTCTGGGGATAATACTGCTGGGGGAATGAGAGGAAAACAGCAGCATGTGTTCTCTCTCAGAAATCAGAGAATATAATACATTTTATTACTCTCTAAGAATGTTGCCATATCCACTCAAATAGCCTGCAGAAGGATTGGATGTTCACAGCACAGTCCCATTTTTGCTGACTTTTAGTTATTAAAGGGTGTCTAACCTTTCTCCAAGGGTGACTTCTGATTTTTGGCTCATCAAACTGATTGTGAAACTCCTAGTTGGTTCAGATGGGTTAAGCAAACCAGAAGTTAGAGCAAAATAAATGATTCAGCCTGAGAAAGTGCTTAAAATCAAAGAAACAAGCTTTTCCACTTCCAGTCCAGTATTTCGACTTCTCTGCTGAATTGTTCTTTCTTCAGCTATGAGCATTTGATTTTTTTTCATTCCAATAAGGAGAAATATCTAGTGCTGGAGTGTCACTTACTGGTAATCTTCCCCATCAGGGTAACCTTGAGAGTGGATGAGGTTCTCCCTCCTCTCTCTGACCTCACTTCAGCTGCCTGACATGTTTGAAAAGTTTGGCAATTTGAAGTTAATTTGGGCTCATTTGAGTTTTCTCAAAGTAAGAAGACAAGGTCGAGAAATCCATTGTCTAGGTTTTTCCCTACATCTACACTCTGCAAACTGTCATCAATCCCAGTGTGCTTCCTTTGAATAATTGTGTTGTTGCCATGTATATATAGGCAAATGTGACCTGCTGACTAATGCCACTAGTTTGACCGTCTGCTAATAACTGCATGTATCCCTCAGTTAAGAAAAGAGGAAGAGTATGATGGAGATGATGATCATGCTGTGGGATAGTAGGTACCTTCCATGCTCTGTTTGCTTTAGCATCATCTTTGAAATATGTCAGTTGCCAGTATCATCATGATGATGCCACCTTACGGTTCTCCATCACAGAATGCTTTGGGGGAAAGACCTCAGATTTTGTATTGAGGATGAATATTGTCCAAATTTGGTTGCTAAGCTGGATTGTCTGTTGTTGAGAGGAGAGAGCGAGGAAGCAAGGGTCTAACAGCTGAAGAAAGCAGCTGTCCTGGGTTTGGGAGGAGAGGGGAGCTCAAGCAAACCCGCGTTTTACTGAGTTGGAAAGCGTTTGGGTACTGTACTGTACAGATTCTGAACTTTCCATGCACGTAACAGTATCTGAACTCATCCTCGCACAGGATTAAGGGATGTGACGTCTGTCTGGTGTGCATAGTTTGTTCTTTCCCTCCTTGGGGGAAACTGGTTGTGCATTCAAGTGTTTTGATTTGGCAGACTCTCAGTAATACGAACCCAGTGGGTATTAGTGAAGACAAGTTGAAGTGTGCTCTGGCTTTGGAGCAGAAGATGATGCTGTTTATGATAATTAGTTTCCGTGGAAGCTTATTGCACAGTCTGTGATGGACCTCCGGAAGGTTCTGCATAGATGAGTTTTAACCTGCTGGTAGAAAATGCTCCTGTCCCTCAGGATTGGGAATCACCAAGGCTGTTTTGGTGGCCAGCTTGCACTTTCCTCAGCTGAAGTTAAGGACCAGTCCATTGTTGCATGACCCTTACACTGAACTTAAGCTCCTATGAAAAGGTCGAAATGAGAGTTGATCTGACCAGGGACAGTAGAGGAGACAGAGTGAGAAATGTGGCTATCCACAGGGATGAAGAGCTCTGATCATTTAGTTCTTTCTAATTATTTCTCTTTTGCTGGGATTTGTTTTAAATCTGCTCTGTTCTCACCAAGAACTGATTTCTTCCGAGTGCTGGGACGTGTTGTTGACAGCAGCAGAATCAAACCCAGCTGAGCCTCACTAGATCCTGTGTCACCTGTGTCTTACAGGTTGTTTTTTAACAAATGAAGAGAAGATCAAAAATATTGTCTGCCCTAAAATCCTGTTTTCCAGAATATTGCAGAATTTAAATGTCACTCAATACTTCAGTACTTGAAAGAAAATTATTTATTCTCAGTACTTTTTTACAAAGAAATTTCTATAAGCTTGGAAGCAGAAGAAAGTTACTGCCATACAGCGAGTTAGTTGAACACTAATGCTAATTAGGATACTTTCTAGTTCACAGAAAATACCAATTTTCTTTGGAAAATTTCCAAATAAATTATTTTCATTTAAAACAGTCAACTTCTATGTTTTGCAATGAGTATTTGCAGTTAGAGAATAAGAATTTCTACAAAGGTCTTGTTGCAGTCAAGTGCAAGCTTGCAAGTGCTTTTTGTTATTATTCGTTGGACCACTGTATCTCATAATGGAGTAGAAATCTTAGACGGGAAAAAAATCATCCAATTTTAGTTATTTATTAGTTCAGGTAACCCTTTGTGTATATATATTTGTCTTATTAATATGAATGTTGCATGTATTTCTAGAAGAAAAAGGGGAACAGTGTAATTAAGCAGGAGTGTTTTTGTTGATCCTCCCCACCTCTCATCTACCTTTAACTCTTAACAGTATTCTAAAAGCACTTTAGTCTGTACCAAACGCTCCAAGGTACCTGGAATGGTTCCTAGGTTTACCTGTTATTTGGTAAAATAACTATGAACTGCTCTCTAGCAGTCGATGTGGAATTTCTCTGAACTACTAAAGTATTAAGACACGAAAAAATTTGATATGAAAAGTGTCATAGCAAGCAGCAAAGATGGCTTCTTGAGTTCTGTTTTGATGCACAGCATATCAGGGGCTACTAACTCTATATGCCACTGCTGTCACGTTCAATCCTAGTTTCCTCCAACAATTCTCAAATTATCTTAGAGCTTCAAATCTTTATTTACTTGTCTGTCTCAGCTCATCCAAGTATTGGGTCCTTAATCAGTAAACAACACATTTAGCCCAGTGGGTTATTAATTTTTCTAAATATTCTCCTTTTCTGTGTCCTCAGTCTGTCTAGTAATGGCATCAGTTCAACACTCAAATTGTTCCGTGAAGACCACCAGAATAGTCTGCTTGCATAAACCTTTTGGTGCTGCTCAGCTTGAATCTGGGGCAGTGATGTAATGAAACACACGATTGTCGGGTTATCCAGTTCTCAATTTTACTTCTACCTAAAGACGTTTCTCCTCCTGAACCGAAGAATGAACGTTCTGTGGGGAGCGATTCCGTGTTGGCCGAAGTGACCTAATGCCAGCCTCCTGCTATCTGTGACCGTGCTAATGCTGAAAGCTTGGGCATTCATTTACATTTCATCTTAAAAGCAGTGAGGATGCTGGGCCAAACTTTGAGGTGATGAGAGAAAATTGTGTAATCATACACGTCAGCAAGCAACTGGAAGAGGAAGTTTTTTGTCGTGACTTGCACACTATGAAGTTAGAAGGCAAAGTGTCCCTATTTTAACTTACGCCTTGTTGAGCTTTCTATTAATCGCTGCTTTTCAACTCTTCTGTCCCAGCTCCTTGGCGTTTATATGCCAAGATGGGTTTGAGCGTGTGATTTATCTGCAGAGGACATCACCCTGCAGTGGGTCCTGGGAGCGTGGCTCAGGTGAGGCGCAGCCAGGCTGTGGTCAGGGCTCTTCGGTTCGCTTTCACCGCTGTCCTGCTCGGATGCTCTGCAGCCTTGGGTCAGGTTACTGCTCTGCATCCTCGTTTCACAATCGCTAAATCTGGGGATGATTCACATGCCCCGTGTAGGTGGTATTACCTTGATTTGTGTTAAGTGCGTAGCTCTTCATGAAGTGCATTGAAATGTTTAGATGAGAAGTGAGAATGTTGAAGTGCAAAGTATATCATACATGTTTGGTTTCTCCCGAGGCTCATTTCTGGAGAACAAGAAGAGCTCTTTGCAGTGTACTGTATGTGCTTACCTGTTTACCTTTTGAACTTTACAGACACAGTGCCTATAAAAGCTATATTGTGGTTTTAGGACATTGTAACTTAATTAAACTTTGAGGGATTCTTGAAGCGTGACTCCCTCCCGCTTTCCTGAAATCCCTGCGAAAGCAAGGCTGTTTGCATAAAACCTGGCTGGGAGGAGGGAGTGTGCTCCAGAGCATCACGTTACTTGCACGACTGAGGGCGAGGGCGTGTAACCCTGCAGATTTGTGAATTTTAGAAAGCTGAGGTCAAGCAAGGAGTGAAGAAGTATCTACCTGCAGGAGTGTTTGTATAAACGGTTGCTTCTGGTGAAATGAAGTAGCAGCCCTTGTTTTGACAGCTAGTACTTTGTGTATCATTTGGGCTGCTGGTTCTCTGACATCCATTCGTTACAGCAGTTGTCCTCTGACCAGTGCTTACCAACCAGAGCATTGCAAGCTTGGGTTTTTTTTTTTTTCCTTTTTAATAAGCCTAGTGTTTCTCAGTTACCAAATGGCAAAGGAATGCTGTGTGTAGCAACTGCAATGGATCACATCCAAAGGCACGGAATATGGCCTGTTCCTTTTTCCTCCTCTGTCGTAGGGAAATGGGTGTCTCCAAGAGACGCCCATCGGTATAGACCTTGCTCTTCGGCAACAGAAGTCTGGGTGTTCTGATTTTAACACTTGCTACTAGAAAACAGAGGTTTGTCACTCCTGGCAACAGACTTTACAAAAACACTGATAACAGTAAAGGGCTTCATGCCCAGTGCTGGCTTGTGCTTGCTTTCTGGGAATCTTCCAGTTCAGTGGTGATGCTGCCCCTCTGCTGTAAGCCACAGAGCTGTCCCTGGATGGCAGAACTCGCAGCGTGGTTTCTGGAGCCTCTCTGATCCCAGGTGCCTTCTGTACCTCAAAGGCTGGCACCTCCGCTGGCTTGGTGACATCTAAAGCCTTGCAGGGCTGTTGCAGATACTGTCCAAATCACAGAATTAAAGTTCACTTCGTCTTGAAGCTTCTTTCTTTAAGTATTTGTGGAACAAAATGCTCTTCACCTGAGCGCAGAAGAGCTTGGGTACATTTATGGGGGTGTAAGAAGTTTCTGTTCCCAGGAACCTGCCCTGCTGCAGTCAGCTGAAGAAAAACAGCAAACATATGTCTCAGCCAGTATTATACCGTGTGGCTTCTTAGCTTAACATGTCGGCAAGGTGGCTTTGCACTGGGTTGGCTGATCTACAGGCAGATGTTCCTCAGTGCTGAGTTTGCTATGTAGGGGTGGCAGCAACCTTCAGCAGAGATGTGCAGAGCTGGGTTTGCGGACATCTTCAGCTGCTGCAGCAAGATTTGCCAGCCTTCGCCTGTCAAAGGCCTTGGACTATCACTGAGCACGGGCCATTGTGGGGCAAAGTCGAAAAATACAGGTGGTATTCTTGAAAGAAAAAGCATGGGAACATGGCAAGGGTGGCTGAAGGGATGGGAACTGGTAGCACCCTCAGAGGAAGTTTGCAAGGTGGGTAACTAGGAAAGATTATCTCGAGTTGATGTCAGGCAACAAATATTAGAATTTTGCCGTGACATCTGTAAAGTACTTTTTGTACTTTTTTTTTTTTCCAGGAAGATTTACGGTTAAAAGTTTTGAACTGAGAGCTGCGAAACTCTTTTGTCCTGATTAGTAACCAGTTTTTCTGGAACCTGTATTGTCAGGCTGGTAGGAGAATTCTCTCTCTTCCTGGATCTGAAGGCCTTGAAAGAAAGCATGAGATTTGCTCTCAAGGGAGAGCCGTGGGGTTTAATACCACTTGAGGGCCGTGACACGCAATCATCTTCAGGGTGTCATGCAAGAGGTACCCACTTAGCTGTCTTGGTTTGTCCTTCAGGATATCGTGTTGCTGTGGAGATTTGCTGATAATGATGGAGTCAAGACAATATGCTCCAGTTGTTTCAGAGTTAAGCTAGATGCCTGAAGTAGAGGGAGATTAATCCTAGCTGAGAGGTTAAATACAGTGATGTGACATGTAAGAAGCAGGGAGAGAGAAAAGTACTGGTGAAGGGCCATTTAACCCACTTAAGGTATGACCTGTGCATTTAAGGGTCACCTCTTTCCATTGAATGTGATGATTTTTGCCTCCAGATTTAAAGCTTCCACTAAATACAAATATTTGAAATTATTTGAGCTTTGGGTACAATGGTCTTGACTTATATAAATATATTGCAAATATATAGAAGTTTTTTGTTATTTTCCTTTCCGTATAGATGCCTAGGTAAGGCATTACGTTTGCGACAGTTTCTTATATATTTGGTAGTACTAAAATGGTGCAGTACCCAGAATGTGCATGGGACCTCAAAGAACCTTGGAAGGCGCCACATGTATACAAATTATTCTGTAAATTAATGCCATCTCCTACCTTCACCATAGACAAATGATCCTTCTCTCCCTCTTTCCGAATCACTTTCCGTGATCAACTTCTGCAGATAAAAATATCTTTATGGAGTAGATCCAAGCAGAAGCCTTCTTAGGGAAGTAGCTATATATGTCCAGTAATTTAGAGGCACCTTTTCCCCAGTGTGCGTCTCTGAATCAGTAGCCGGTTCTTATTTAGGAGGGCACATTATTCACTTTTCTCTAGCGTTTGGGAAAGCGGGACATGCTCCTTATTTGAAAATCGTACCAGCTCTTTTATCACTGCCAGTCAGTCAGCAACACTACATTCCCTGCTTGACGCAAAGGAGAAGGTTTGCCCTGAATAAATATAGTAGATAAATGGTCTTTCTGTTCCTCAGAAGAATTTGGGCCACTTCTCAAAGTTGGTGCCAGAAGTACAGTAGCAGAGTGGCATGGTTAAAGTTAATTGGACTCAGATTTTAGTTAAAAATCTAACTAGCTTGTCAGCTTTGAATTTATATTTTCACAGTTCACTAGGGAGTGATAATAGGGAGGCTTTGATGTAGCTTGTTGTTTTTTGCTTTGTACCAAATGCTCCAAAGTTTAGTAAATAAACTTTTTTGTTGGGGAGGGGTGTGAATGACAGCTGAAAGCCAGCCAGACGAATCACGACGTACCCTCACCGAGGGGCAGCAAGGGCATCAGAGCTGCATGGCTGGCATAGTAAGGAAGATTTGCGTGGAGCACCAATGCTGAGCTCTCTAAGAAACAGCTCATCAGAGATTTGTTAATTAGGTGTTACTGGAGACTTGCTGAAACGCTGAAGCTGTGATGCACAAAGCACTACCTAATTAACTCTTTAGTATCCGTGTAATACATCTGCTAGTTCTCTCCACTCAGGGAAACTGAGGCGTGCTGGTTTAACTGCCTAGGCTTCCCAAGGCTGTTCTGAATGGCAAATGTTTGAAAGAATACAGATGTGAGACTGATGGAGAGCTCGTAACATGAGACTATGGCTTCTAAATCAAGAAAAACCTCTCTAAAGTAATAATTTTGAAAGACCATTGTTCTAGCTTTAACTGGAACCAAAGTCTTTTCCATGTTATTTTTTTAAATTGCTGGAGAAGGGTTTGTGATGTATAGGGCTGTATACAGTATCTGCACCCTATAACCAGCCGGGAAGGACCCGAACTGTTCAATCATCTTTCAAATACATAAGTAAAAAGGCTCATTTAAAAGCATTAATAGGGTTTGTTAGATCTTATTCTAGTATTATTGGTTAACTTTCTGTTTCAGAGATTACTAGGGTTGATACCTCCCAGGCACCTGTTCTCTAGGTGGAGGGCAGACCAACTTCCAAAAGTTGGAGGGCTCCCTGTAATTCTTTTTAAAACCATTTTTGAACTCTTTTAAAGCATTTTGATACAGTATTAATTCTTCTTATTAAATGAAAAGCATTAACTTATTCTCTTGCTTTACCTGTTTTACCTGGTGATGGGCGAACGAACCACTGAGCTGTTAGAAGGTGCGAGTGGTTTTCCTGCAGCTGCAGCCAGCTGGATTTTCCTGGACGGAGGGATTCCATCACCAGGATCTTATTTCAGCAAAGACCTTGTCTCACAGAAGCTTCCATCTGGCAGCTGGGAATTTCCCTGCTGCAGCAGAGACTGCCACGAATGCTTGGTAGTGGAAATCATCTCTGAAATGTTTGTGTGATACTGAGGAAAGCTATGGAGTATCAAGCCAGTGACCTTGAACTCCCTCGTCAGTGGGCTGTCAGCGGCTGGAGATCTGTTCGTTGAGCCGCTCTTTTCGCTGCGGGTGGTTTTGCAAAGCGAGCTGGCTGCGTTCGGACGAGGAGATGAACTTCTGCCTCTGTAGCTGAGGTTACACAAGTGTAGATTTCCACGGCCAGAGTCGGCTGACAGGAATGTGGTCGAATCTTGTTCTGGCTAACCCCAGTGAAAATGGGAATGTGTATTGCCAAAACTATTGGAGCATCCAGTTGTTCCGGGGAGTCCAACAGGCTACGGGCAGGTTTTAACCGTCTGAGTGGGAAGTGACTTTCTGTTTTGCAAGCCCTGCCACACTGATTTCAGCGTTTGTCTGCGTGGTTCGGAGGTAATGTCATCGCCTGGAGGAGTAGCTGGCTTTATTGGAAAGAAAAGTTGGGTTTTGTCCATTCTGAAGTGGATTCTTCAGAAGATTCTTGAAGGGGCATTCAACAAAAGAATCCATTCATAAGGCAAACAATGAAATATTTACTTGTAAAAACCATTACTGCTTTAACATGACATAGGGTGGCTTCCTAAATTTCAGTGCAGGCTGAAATATTGCATTGGTATATAACAGAGCACTCTTGGTTTCTGTGTACTTGAAAGAAGTGAGCTTCACAGTGGAAAGAGTCAGACAGTCCAGTGTAAATTTTTTTTCTAGTTGTTTTTAGTGAAGTGTACATCTGAGTTTTAGTTGTACTCAGAATTCTAAAATGTTTCACAATTACTGCCTGGTGTTACAAGCACTGTATCTGAAAATTATTTGTTTGAGGGAGAGGATGTTGCTCTTGGTTTATTAGGGCAAGGTTTTGAAAGAAGTTTCTCTGATGTCTCTAAAAAGCTTACGTGTACTTCATTAGGCTGTCTTGACAGTACTTGAATTAAAAAAATCCGTCACATTTTTTTGCTTTTTCCCTACATAGGACGCGTGTGGATGTCACACAAGGAATGTTTAAACTGTCAACCAAATTTCGTGCTTGTACTTACATAAGGTTGGGATTGCACGTCCTGGCAGACGGAGTTTGGGCTGGCTGCTGAGCGGGGATGTGAGTTGGCTTCGCCTGTAGCCTGTGTGGGTTGAAGTGGATTGGACTGCATCTCCTAGAGGCCTTTATATAATGCACTGCTTTTACAGCTAGGAGTTTAGTGTTTGTTTCATCCTTCTTCTGCACTATATAATATGATTTTTCAATACGGAATATACTATACTGAACCTAGTTCAAATATTAATTTCTGTAAGTACTGAAAATCTAAAAATGCTGGATCTGAGATTGATCATGTAACTTGACTCCCTCCAGTTCTACAGTAAGATTGTTTAGACAATCTTAATTGTTAATTATATAATTATGTACTATTCTTTTCTCTGGAAATAACAGTCACATAATGAAGAAGTATTCAGTATTTTGTTTTCACTTAGGGTGTGGCCTTGGTCTTTATTTACTACGTAGAGTTCCTATGCTGCTCAGAAGACAGAATTACGAATATTCTTTCTGGTTTTCTGCATTGTTTGCTACAGTAGTATCTGCATCCTTTCTTCTCAGCATTTCCTCTATGGTATGTGGAAGAGATCAGGTACTTGTAGAGGACAGTTTGTTATATCCTGAAGTAGGAGAAGTCAAAATCTGGAGGAGTCTGAGCAAGAATTCCCCTCTTGCTGTGAGATGGAGAAGGTACAATCCCAACCCTTTCATAGGCAAGGAAGCTCAAAAACTCTATTTTTTTGATAGTAAACTGAAAAGGCTGTGATGCCAGCCTGGTCACTGGCCTCTGATTGTTCATGCTCTTCAACTGGAAGCACAGTCCCTGGCCAAATGGCAGTTGCATACAATGCCCTGGCTTGTTTTAGGAAACTAGCACCTATCAGGATCTCTTCTTAGGAAGTCATTTGGGTGCAGCTGCCCCAGTTTGGATGATGCAATATAGATGTCTACTGATTTTAGGTTTGCAGCTTGAGATAGCTGAGACCTTAGCTTTTTGTGTTTTCGTATTACTTCGAATCATTGCATGTATTTGCAGTGCTACTACTTGTGACTTAAGAGAAGCCCTGAATCTTTTTCAGATAGAGGTTTTTGACAGGCACTTGTAAGAAGAGAAACAGAAAGTAAGGGCATGTCTTCCTATCAGTGTGCTGTGTGGCCAGGCCCAAAGCAGAATTGAATTTCTCAGGTCAGTGTTAAGCTCGTTCAACCACAAAACTCTTGTTCATTCAGCTCTATGCGTTTCACGCCAGGTGAGATGTGGTCCTGTAGAGTGCTGCTTCCTTCCCTGCAAGCCTCTGATTCATCTCTGAAGAAGTCTGTCCTGCTCACTGTGTGAAGGGAGGTCCTATGCAAAACGTAACACGCAGCTACGGAGTTGAAATGGTACCAGTATGTAAAAGCATAAAAGGTGTTGAAAGAGTCGGACACCTAGATATTCTTGTGGGTCTGAGTTGTAGTAATCCCTCCAGCGCCCATAGACTTCTGTGACTGTTTAGTGTTTAGCTCTGAAAATTGTTTCTCTGTAATACAGGTTTCGAAACTCAGATTTATGCTCCTGGAGCCGAAAGGTTTTAGTTTTTCACTGGCAAGAATAACTCTGAAGTATTAAGAGAGAGTTTTTGATGTCAGCCCTGCTGCCGTGTTGTTCGTTCGTTATACATAGGAAGGGGTTTTTTTATCCTTCCATATATTCCTGGATTGAAGGAATATGCATTATTTCAGGTGATGTTATTCATGACTGCACAGTGAGAAGTTATTGTTTTATTAGAGAGGCAAATTATGCCTCAGGGAAATATGCTGGTCAAATCACCTTTCATTTAGAAGGCTATTCCATGTTCAACATGTCTGCACAGAAACCAGACAAATTTCGAATTTTTTTCCTGTTTGATTCATTTCTGATGCATTGACACTTCTGCCTTTTTTGGGTTATGGTTTCCTATATAAGTACAGTCAGCTCACTCACAATGGGAGGAGATATAAATACCTGGCTAGAAACTCAGCCTCTGAAGTTGCTCTATTAATCCCTGCCATCAGGGATGCTTCTCATATATGTCACCTTGTGAACAGTGCAGGTGAGAAAACGGAGCAAGAGAGCTTTCCATTCAAATAGTGTTTTCTGTAAATACACTGGGTGATATATTTAGGAGCCTTTGGCTATCTAACCCTTAATATGTGGTGTCCTTGTGTATAATGTACACATGCCTGGTGGTTGCCTACCACCGCATCTGCGCCTAGAAGTGATCGCGAGCACAAATATACGGACAGACCATGTCTTGCTAGCATGGTTTATTAATTAGATCTAATTCATTGCACTCATTGGGAATTCCCTGTGAACACTTCAAAGCACTCGATGCAGATATTTGCTTGCTAGCGTGTGATTCCTGGTGTGGTAGTTACTGTCATGTGGCTAGAAGACTTCTTGAATCTGCAAAATACCTCATTTGTGATGAATAAAGCTACACAGATCCGAGAGCCTTTAGACACTGATAGCTGGTTGAGAACTGTGTTAATTGCTGTGTTACACTGGGGAAGGCAGTGCTTCTCAAGCTTTTAATCAAAGGACCGGAGCCCCTTTGAGAGAAACATCCTGCAGACTATCTTACCTCCAAGTGTTTGGCAGCTGGGGGCGAGAGAAGTACCAAAGTAGTTTATATTGAAGTAAGCAAAACCATATTATCTTACAAAACCCTCATTTTACTGTTTCAGTTAGCTTTTTAATTAGGTACTGACTGCTGTGGGGGATTGGTTCTTGCCTGTGTCTGCCTGCGTGCAGCGACTCGTCCCCGTCAGCTGAGTGTGAACGGATCGCAGGCGGGGGTTTTGCAATCGTCCCGTGGCCCACCTTCCAGCGTCTCGCAAACCAGCATGCCAACGTCTTGGCTACAGGGCACGTAAGAAGTCAAGCTCGTCTTTTCATTCTGTTTTCATGAAAAGAGCTTTTAGAAGAATAAAAAGGAATATCAGATGAAAGGCAAGACTGGCTGGGAAGGCCACAGCTTGCTTGGTGCACTTGGGTTACAGAGAGAAAAGTGCCTGTGTGCGTGTGGGTGCGCAGAGGTAGTATAGTAGTCTCTTTACACTCCAATTGACGTGGTTGCAACCAAAATCTTGTTTCCAGTTTCCTACCTTCCCCACAAGTCAAATGTTCCAATAGTTTCCGACTTCTGCGTTTAATGTAAAATGCCTCACATTTGTAATGTAGCAATAAAACATAGTTTAGACCGCTCTGAAATATCTCAAAGCGTCCATGCTTGTGTGTGCAGAAACAATTTATGTGTCATTTATGTGGAGCATTTTAAGAGTAACAGTAGGAGGGGTATTTACAGGTCAGGTAAAAACTTTTTGTGCCGGGGTGCAGAAGCCTCGATAGCATGTTAATGCTTTTGTGTTAGGAGAGGCTTCTCCATCGTGTCGCGTTCCTGTGACACACCTTATACTTTCATCCTCGACATTTCTGACTCTGCAGCATGCACTCTATTTTGGGGATGGATCAGGGCAGAAGAGGAAAGCTTTCTGTTTCTTGGAGAGCTGTTACAGTTAATCCTGGAGAGCCAGAAGCTGCTCAGGTTTTCTCCCCTTCAGAGCGCTTCAGATACATGTTATCACATTAACTTATCTTGATTAATTCTGCTGAAGATACGGGAGCCGTTCCCTCGAGTTCTTGTGAAAATGAGAGGGACGTACTATCTCGCCATCATCCTCTCTTGGCGTCAGAGTGTCTGTCTACTGGCATTACTTTAAGCCAAGGGAAATTGCTTGACATCACTTAAATTTCTGAATATCTAGACAGCGGGAGTTTGGCACTCCGAGGGTGAATTCTGAAGCCAGTTTTATCCATTGGATGGTATAGATCATGTTGACACACATGCTTTGTTGCTTTTACTAAATCCTCAAGGTAGACTTCCCCAGGTGAAGCAGCAGCATTTCAAGGCATGCTAGGAACCAAGTTCAGGATTATCTTTTATTTTTCTTTTTTTTTTTTTTTTCCTTTTCTTTTTTTTGGCAGAGGTGGGCGGATGCCACACTCCTATCTAAATGCACTCTATTTCTGAGCAGAAGTTTGTGATTATGGTTTCTGTAAAAGAAGAGATCCGGATGTTTTTCGGAGCCTGAGGTAAATCCTCTTCTGGGTAATGTAAGCAAATTAATCTACGCTGTATAGAGAGTCATACAGTTTCAAACCATGAACAATTTCAAACCAGTTTCAGACCAGTACACTGGTGTCGTATCCAGGTCATGGGTGTAGAGCTATGTAAACTGCATGTCTTGAAGACAGAGGTTATTAAAATACACTGCTTTTGGCTCATTGTATTTGATGGAAACCTTTTTAAAAAATAAAAAAAATCAAATAGCCTAGTTTCTGCTCAACAAACTTTCTTCTGATTTAAGCATGAAATGGGTTTTTTTTTTCTTTTTTCAGAAAATCTTTTTTGGATGTGTTCCAGGCTTTTGCTTTGATCAAGAAACAAGTTGCCAATCAGACTATTGAAATTTGCAAAAAGGCCCTGTACTGCTTTTCCAAAGGAGACCAAAAAAAAAAAAAAAACAAAACCCCAAAAAATGTTTTAGGAAGTTCATTCTAAGTTTGTTTCTTCAGACATCAGCTCAAAACCAGGCTTTGCCAAACAGATTCCCCCTGAAATGCCTGTTGTCCGTCTTTTTTTATTTCGCTTTTCATTTTTGTTGTTCTTTGACAAGACTATCTTAGTAGTGTCAAAAAGGACCTCGCTTAACCAAAACAGCAGCAGTTAACAATATCCAGTCTCTGATCAGTGTTTTCCTCCTGAGACTTGCAGAAGTTTATTTTGCCATTCTTGAGAGGTGGTTGCTTTTACAGTCAGCTCTGCCTTTGATATTACAGCTAAGTAAAGCTGCTAAATTTGTCCTGGCTGTGTTTGCTTTTTGAGGATTTTCTGAACAAGTGTTTCAGCTCTTCCTTTCCTGTTCTCTCTGATATCTAGGGATAAACACACCCGAAAACATGCACATACACACAGAGGCTGTTTTATCCAGAATGCTGGGCAGAATGGTGGTGTTGGTTTCATGTCATCAGGGTCTTAAAATACTTGTTTCATTCCAGTTTGGTTTTGAAGGAATATTTGATGTTTTTGATGCCATCACCATGGTTCTTGTCTTGCCCAAGGATCATTTCAACCTCCGAAATTGTGAGCGCATGGGCAAAATCTGTATGTGAAATGCTTTGTTTTACACATCATGGAGGTTTTAATATTTGATTGTGGAGATGTGTTCCTCTGCTAAACATCTCCTCACTCTCTTCTTGAAGTTAGCTACAATAAGGTGGATACAGAGAATATATTAAAAAAATCTAGCAAGATTTTCTTTCTGGTAAACATTTAACCAGGCATTTAATTATTTTGATTTTATTTATGTCTTTTCTGTATTTTCATATTATTGCAAGGGATTTGAGTGAGTAATTTTTTATTTATTGTAATGGATCTTAAAGAGAAATAGCAGAATGACTTAGATAAATGCTAATACATCAACATCTTCCTTTTGAAAATTTTACTCTATAACAGTAACAAACAAGTTTTGGTATGCTATGGATGTAGGGAAGTATTTTTTTCACTTTAATGAGGATACTGAGTCAGGATTAAGGGTAAAATGTGTCAGGAGCACATTAATTTTAAAGCCACTTTGTTTAGTGAACGGGAAAGTCCTGCTTAGACTAAAGAACCGGTACGTGGATTATAGCTTCAGTGGTTTGTGTTCATGTTGGATCTGCAGATGTTCTTCTGTGTAGGTATGTAGGTAGGTCTGTAAGTCACTTGGAAAGTTAATATGTTTGAGGATCTTGTGTGCTTTTAACAATGAAACTGGACTGTTCTTTCAAACTTTACCCAAAATAGCTTGTCCTACAACAAATTAGTAGCAGAAGTGGGTCTAGAAGTCGGGAGTCTTGAACTACCCAACAGCATTCTGTGGCTTTGCCTTTCAGTGATACCTTGCACGTCAGTAAAATTCTCCCCCCGTTTTTGTGGCACGCCATGACTTCTATGGTGTGTATTTAATAGCTGCTGCAGTTAAATGTAGTGTATTTGTTAAAATTGTTTAAATGTATGAAATGACTATTGCTGTTTTATTTCCTTTCTGTGTGTGAGAATAGATTGGGTTTTGGTACTTCAGAAAGGCAGTTATAGATGGTCAGCAGTCGGGATTGTAAGAACGATGTGTTTTGAGGGCTGAGGAAAGACATACAAGTAGTTTCTGATGTTTCTGAAATATGCTGTGTGGCAATGATACCTGGGTATGTAGTAAATGATGTTTGGGTTTGTATGCATTGGCGGGTGAAAATGGGGCTTTGTAGGGAGACTGGGAACTTGGTTTCCATCTGGAAGGTTTATTTGTCACCTGTATGTTCAAGTCCTAGTTGAGGATGACTCCGAAAGTGGTGTTGATGTGTTAAAGGGGCCCTTGGGAGGTGTCTCTGTCTATCTGGGGTGATGAATGACAATGCCGATTGGTGTAACGCCCAGGGATGGCGGGGTCTGATCCCTGGACCTGCGCTGCACAGGCAGTTTGCACCATCCCTGGGAGGTCAAACTGATTGTGTTGGTAGATGTCAGAAACACAGCGTATGTATATGGGTGTAGGATCCTGACAGTGCTGTTCACCCACCAGAATAGTATTTGAGGAGAATTTGGGAAGCACAACCACGTCATCCATGAGATTAGAAAAAAACCCTTAACTTTGTGAAATCCCTTTATTGGGCCAACGTGCTACTGCGATGTTCAATCCATCTCATGTGTGGATGGCAGTGTTTTAACAAGAAGTAACACCTGTCTTATACAGGGTAGAGACTGAAGCACCCGTAAATTAAATCATATTGGGCAGGTGATGGAAAGACAGGAGATAAACCGAGGTCCTTGGAGGCTCTGTCTAGCCTGGCTTCTGCATCCTAAGAAGCTGAGGTGGAAGGACATAAGAAGAGAAAGAGGGAGCAGTAGAGAGAGAATGAAAAGCAAAGGAAACCATGGAAAGAAAAATTTTAATATATCAACATAATTTCCATATGCAAGGAATGTCCTTTTGCCAGCTAATTAGTTTTATTAGCAAGGGGAATATTTCTTTCTTTCATGTAGTAAAGACTGTTATTTAACAGATGATGTTTTAAAATGTAAGTCACCCTGTGTGTGTCAGAGGAGGAGACCAGTTAATACTGAGGATTACAGAAGATTTTTGCTGGTTTTCAGTGCTCCCAAAAATGTTAACATGAAATTTTTCCTAAAACTTCAACCTTTTAGATTACAGCTATGAGAGATACTTGAGTCTTTTCTTTTTTTCTTTTTTTTTTTTTTTTTTTTTTTTCTTTTTGCTTAAGCAAGTTTAATTTTTACTGCCAGTCTTGGTGATGTCTGTTCTGGAGAGTAGCAGGAAAAGCTGATAAGGGCATAGGACAGAAATCTTTGTGCTTATCTCACTGCAACACATGGAGCTGAGAGTGCATCCTTTTCCTGTCCTAGGACAGGAGACGTAAACTGACCATCTCCTGACAGCAGTGACTTCAAACAGAGCCTCTAACGTCTAGAGGGTATGAATCCTCTCTCAACTTCAGAGGCCAGCTAGGTGAAAGTGGGTCACTGGCTGTTTAGAAAGCTGGGTTTGTGCCAGCAAAAAAAACCCCAACGCATTTCTGATAACTGCTGGGTTCATAGACATCTCTGTAGACATTGTCGTGTTATGTGGGGTTTTTTCCCCAAAGGATGTGAATTCAGCATGATTCCTAATTGTTTGTTTAGACTTCTACCAGAAGGTGAATTAAGTTTAAAAAAAAAAATTTAACTGTTTTTTCTGAGAGATTTATAAAAATCAGAGTTGCGCTATCAGATTTGGAACAAAGGTCAGACAAAAATTGTCCTCAAAGAAGGGGTTATTTGGACAGTGACTTGTCTTTATAGACGAACATCAGAAGTTTTCTTTTATCTATTGTCTTTATGTGACCTAGAAATGAAGGATCTAAGTCAAAGGGAATGTGAACTGGAGCAAAGAGAACCTTCCAGCAGGACTACCCGAGCCTGGTGCGATGACCTGAGGATCTTAGCCAGGGTCTGTGCTGTGACTTCAAGTTCACAACCAATTCTTAGAAAAATATAAACACAATTATGCATCAGTTAGACCAGCTTATTTCTTTTCCACTTAATAGATTTCATTCCTAATTTTTGCCATTAGGGCAGGGACAAGAAGCCCTAGCTTGCAGCTCTTCTTGTGGCCACATGTGGAAATATGTCTCAGTGGCCAAAACCCAGGACTAGAAGCCTGGGAACAAAATCAGTTTGATTGATGCAATAGAGTTTGGGGCAAACTGCTTCACTGCTTTCTGGGCCTTGGCGTCCCTGTTGGTAGAACAGCCCGAGAACTCCATGATAATGCCAAGTTCAACACAGAAGATCACAGTGGGAAAGAGACTTCGGAAGAGCACGGTGTTTCTCTGCTATTTAATTGCCTGCTTTGCAATCTAGCACTTTATGTAGTGGCTGTGCTCTGAAGTCTGCCTTTAGGTAAGTGGCATCAGATCTTCAGTTACCCAAAGATCCTGGGACTAATGCAGTTTGCCCCGGTGTGACAGCAGCGTGGTATGCTGCCACATCAGCTGAAGGTGCAGCCTTATTATTTGAATGTTTATTTCTTGCTGTGACATTGGCACGCCTTGCTAATGCGAGTCTCCTCATCTGTTTCATATGTTAACTTTGAGACCTCACCAAGGCTGAAGAAATAGGTATGATCTCATCCTTTCCCTTTGTTTCAGGATGCAGAACGGTTCCTCCACATTGATTGATTCTTTTCTTTTTTTTTTTTAAAGTCACTCCTGGTAAATGTGAGAGCTGTATGAATTACTAGCGTTAAATCTCAAAGCTTTTCAGCTCTAGTCTGGAATTTGAGGTTTACTGCAGTCCTTAATCTCAGCTCGTGGCCACATAACTTTGATACGGGCTGGCTTTGATTGGAAAACCAGCAAACTTTTATCTCTTCCCTCCTTCCAGTCAGATATGTTTCTGTCCCAGCGAACCCCAAATAACTTCCTGAAGGCAGCTCAGATAGTACAAAGTGGCTCTAGGACCCTTCAGCAGCGGGATGAATGGAATCCCTAGAGTCATATGATTAATTCCATTATAATCTCAACTTTCTAGTTCTCTTCCAGCCCCCATGAATCAGATGCAAACTGTACACTGTAGAGTTGGCTAATCCGTCATCTATAGCACACTGTCAGCTACCTGTCCAGACCTTCTTTTCTGGTATTTAAAAAATCATCTTGGAACCTGTCGTGTTGTCTTTCTTACATGGCTATCAGCTCTCCAGGATTCGTGTCATTTTCAGTTCTGCTTCAAAGACAAAAGCACAACTGCTGGTGAAAGTTGCAAAATCTTTTCCTAAAGTGCTGCGAATCTGAGACCAGATTAAATTTATTGAGACTAAGATTTTTCTTCTACCTTCAAACTAGGCATGGACTGAAGGCATAAATTTTGACACTTTCAGATTCAGAATGCAAATACAGGGATTCTGATGCCGCTCTTCTGAGAAGCAGAGCAGCTCAAGCAGGGAGTTCAGCTCCAGGCATGCACCCACATCCCCTATGCTTCAAGACAGGAAAACTGGAAACTGGCCTGAGCACTGGGTGTGAGGATCCCAGCCTGCGAGGGAACCTACCTCACAGCTCACCCTTCCCTTAGGCTTTGCAAAATTAGATCAGCTTCCTCTCTCTGAATCAGTTTTACCTTCTGCACTAGCATAGATTTACACTGTCTCAGGTTAGATGGTGTGCTGTGAACTGGGGCATAAAATGCAGAGCCAGAAATTTGGGTGGTCATTCTGCCCACCCTTCGTTACTCGTAGCTTTGTTTCTTGTATTTCTCTGCAAGTTTCCCTTATTCACAACAGTTTGGTCCTGTTTGGGTCTAGCACTGGTAAAGCATTTTGATGCTTTCCCATAGAAGGGATACTATTTATTACTTTCAGTTTTATTAACTAGTCAATAACTCGTGTGTAAGGAAATTTGCCGTTTGCTTTCCAGTCTAAAGAAAAATTCCAAGTAGCTGTTGGTTCAGCAAAAATACTTGTCCTCTCATGAGAAGCCTGACCTGCAGCTGTAATTTATCACCCATCCTCCACATCACTTGGCCACCGTCCGAAAGGGACGCGTTACCAAGTTTCAGTAATTCTGGTGCGTATTGCACAGCTCGGGGATGTTGTCACTCATCTCTCAAACAACCCAGGCTTCAGCAGCGTGGTAGGAACCGTTGTTACGTGAGTCGCATCAGCTTTTCCGTGCCCCGGGACATTTGGGAAGCTAACCCCACCACCTTCCACCCGCCTGCCAGAGATTTCATGACTGTTGGTAAATTCCTTAGTTACTTGAGAAGCCGTTGCTATAGAAAATGTCCTTTAATGCGTGTTTGTACTGGCTTGTCTAAATGAGTGTCAATACTGGCATCTGACTGGGCAAAAAAAACCTGTCAGTATCTGCCTTCTGATGTTAACATTGGCAGCAGCTTCTCGTAACTGTTGCAGGGAAGTAGCTCTGGTGGCCAAATTCTTTCAAAATTCAGGTATTACCTGTCTGAATATTTAACTCTTTCATGAGCTCTCTAAATCTCACCCTGCTCTGTTACCAAGCTGCTGTCCACCAGAGCTTCTCAGGACAAGGTGCAAGGTGATCTGGAACCGTTCTGCGCTCGTAGGATGCAGTTATTGATTCCTCTCTTCTGTGTTTCTGTGCATGAGGATTCTTTTCGTAGGAGGTAAGTTTGGAAAGGACCTTAAGGGCTCATCAGCTCCATCACCTTTTCTCTAAGAGGGATCAGCTCTGCTCACATGAGTCTTGACAGATGTGTTTTAACCAAAAAAAAAACCACTAAATGGGTGCCTCTCTTACATGAACTCCACAAACTCTGCAGAGTCAGTTGTGTGCTTGACTAAGCATGGGAAGCCTGTTTCCAGCTCTTAAAACTGCATCTCTGTCACTGCTATTTAAGATCATTATTTCTTTACCGTGGGGAGCAGAACATGGAGATAAGACTGCTGTTCTTTTACGACCTTTGACATTACAGTTGCTCTAGGAATCGTAAACCCCAAATCAGGCATTCCTGCTTGTAGCCTTGGTTAGGGTTTTAATAGCTTCTGGCATGCCAGAGAGAGATGTGGCTGGCATATCTTCAGGTTTTTTTAATCATGAGTCTGAGTTACCATCTTTCTACTTACAGCAAGTACAACCTGGTCAGCCCTTAGTGTGAATCAGGGGAAGGCTGAGAATCTGAATCTGTAATATGGCATCTTAACCATTACTGTGACCTTAAACCAGCAGATTTTTGTTGTGTCTGGCCTCTCCTCTGAACGTATTTCATGGAGTTAAACAATATTAAGTGGCTTTTCCAGTTTAGAAAGTGTGTGTGGAAAGTAGGGGGTGATGCTGCATTGGGTAGGGCAGGTTGAAAAGGGAGCTTGTGCTTAAGTTCTCTTGAGTTAGTGTATGCCTTTGATAATATAACTTAGTCCTCCTTTTCGCTCCTGGATCCTGGTGACCAGTCACCCGTGTAAGTAAATTCCCTCCCAAACTCTGCTTCGGAGTGAGCAAGCTATTTCTCTCAAGACAAACCCCATTTGCACTTCTGGAAGATAGTTTGTGCCAGGAACCCTTCCCAGTCCAACCATATGAACAAGGCTGAGCCAGGTCTGGCTCCTTCCATCCTGTGTAGTCCTCCAGTACCATTCCAGCAGTCTTTCAACTCCCAAACATGCCCATATCCCTTCAGAGGATGTGTAACAGGTACCTCAGTTTCATATTGGGAAAGCAATGATGCCACAGGGCAATATTTGACAGGGTCCTGGGTGGGCTTTGCGGCTTGCAGAGGACTCTGCTCCTGCAGTCATATTGTTACTAATTTAAAGCTAGCTTGAATACATGGAAAGTGTAACAAGAATTCCCAGAGCGGCTTCCTGTGGTGAACTGCTTCTGAACTGAAGCAGAGAGATAAATCAAAGTTTGTGCTTTTTAACTACTACAGATGTGCTGCACACACGGGCAAGACTATTAGAGAAAAGAGAATATGATTTCTCTCCAGAGAGTGGAAGCTGTCCTAGTGACTCCAGGCATAACAGGATATACAAATGGTTCTATTTCACTGCTTTGTTTTAATGTTGATTTGTTTGTAGTCTGCCCAAGATACTAATTGGTGTTTTACAAGTATAAAGACAAAGGTGTCTGCCCTGAAGAACCCACTAACGAAAAACACTACTGTACGGTGTTAATGCACAGTCAAATTTTCTGCCTAATGAACCAATCGCTTTGATAAAATCTCTACCTCCTGGTGAATTCTCTGCTTTGATTTTCCCCTCGACTCCCATCCTCGTTTACACCTCACTTTGTATTCTTTTTCCCTCTGCTTTAAATTTTGGGGGCAGTTTGCGCTTTAATCAACATTTTACAGCGTAGCTCCTTGAAAGGAAGTGAATCACCTCTTTCATTAGGAACAAATAAAGTTGGTCTGATGTTGCAACTCTATGGATATTTAAGCTGAGAGATTGGAAGACCCTGGCCTGGCACAGGATTTTAAGAGGAATGGTGGTGCGTCGTTAGCTTTTAATCCCTTCAGCATGCTGCAGTTGATAACAGGTTGTAACATGGATGTTAGTGCCTGCATTTGCAATGCTCATACCCAGAATAATAATTGAACAATTCCTCCTCTTCAGTGATGTGTTGGCTTCTTACCACCTATGACCTAGCATGGATTCTTTTTTTCTCCAAGAGGTGTTGATTGGTGCAAAAATAGTTGTGTTAATGGTTGCCATCTGCACCTTACCCTCACCACTTCCATTTGTGTGTTATTGCCCCTTTTCCAGAGGTGATTTCCTCTGCAGCAGAGGTGGTGGCACAGACTCTGTGGCTGCTTCTGATCTGCTTCGGCACAAAATCAACCAGTTACTCTAAACCGTCTTTAGTGGTCATTTAGATTGTCATTATTGTTTCCCTGTTTCTCACTGAGCCCCACTTCCATCTTAAATTGACACCTGCCTTTTAGCACAAATTGTATTCTCATGAAAGAGATGTTGTATGTCTGAGAAACCAGTTTGAGGCTAATATGAATGAATAGTAACACTTTACTATTGGGGACTTTGGACTTCTTCAGTCAGTGTTATGTGGATTTTCTAACCTGTACATGTGTGGTATGCTGCTTTTGAAGTTGTCCAGCTGCTAATGTATACCACGCTTTAGATGCGCAGAACTATCAGTAGCAGGCTTGATGGACTGCTGAAATATGTCCTGACTTCTTAATTTTTATACTACTTAGTGTTAGATTATCTTTCACCCAAATGCATTATTTTATCAACAATGAATTTCGTTTGTTATCATTTCAAGTACTTAAAGTGCTACCTCATTTCTAGCCTGGTTTCCAGGTCAGTTAAGCATATGTGATTATTCCGTTTGTCTGTTCTGTCCTCTGTCACTGATTTCAACCACATTACATAGGCAGAGAGCAGCCTTACAAATGTTAAGTTCCTACTCTTTGTGAAAATAAATGGTCACATAAAAAGGAAAGACAAATTGTTTTCCCAGCTGGGCTCAACTGTATTATTAGACATCAGAGAGTCCACACAGAGGAAGGCCGTTACGAATGCTGTAACCACAGGAACAGCTTCTGTCAGAACTTGCACTTCATTAGATATGGGGTCATCTAGCCGCAAGGTGCAAAGCCACAGGAAGCCAAGTTGCTTTGCTTAGAGTTACTACAACTATCCTTTTTTAAATGAAAAATGTAGCTCAGGTCTTGGAGTAGCCATGACCTTCGTCTGTGCTTGGAATGACTTCTTTAAAAACTCCGTGGCTCCACCCCCCTCCTTTTCTTATGGCATTAAGTGTGGGGTAATAAAGGGAAGAATTAAAACTGAGCTGGCGTTGCTGAGTCACTGCCGAGACTTGAGTCGGGCTGGCTTGTTGGTGGAGCTCCACTCGGGATGGAGGGACCACCCAGCTCTTGCAGGTAGCAGAAGGGATTAGCAGAGGGCTCACCTAAGGAGAGGAGAGCAGGGTAGTAGGAAGGCTGGCCAAAAGGAGGTAAAGCAAAAGTAGAAAGCAGCTTTTAAAGGTGGATAGTTACAGTGTAATGGGGGGTAGACAAAATCTAAACTTCTGCGTTCTTGCTAAACGCTAGGCCACTCAGGTCTGTTGGGCAAGGGTCATCTTTTCTCTCTACACCCTTTTAGTGCTCAATGTAAAGCAAGAATCACAGAATCACAGAATGGTAGGGGTTGGAAGGGACCTCTGTGGGTCATCTAGTCCAACCCCCTGCCCAAGCAGGGTCACCCAGAGCAGGCTGCACAGGACCGCGTCCAGGTGGGTCTTGAATATCTCCAGAGAAGGAGACTCCACAACCTCCCTGGGCAGCCTGGGCCAGGGCTCCGTCACCCTCAGAGTGAAGAAGTTCTTCCTCATGTTCAGATGTAACTTCCTCTGCTTCAGTTTGTGCCCGTTGCCCCTTGTCCTGTCGCTGGGCACCACTGAAAAGAGTCTGACCCCATCCTCCTGACACCCACGTTCGAGATATTTATAAGCATATATTAGGTCCCCTCGCAGCCTTCTCTTCTCCAGGCTGAACAAGCCCAGCTCCCTCAGCCTCTCCTCCACTTCTGTGCTGTCTAGCATCTGGTTTCTCGCTGCTTCAGTACACTTAGGATGTCTAGGTGGACTACTCCAAGCCTTCCACTAAGGTTTTGAGACCCAAACCAACACCGCTTCCCTCTCGACGGGACAGCTTCTCGCGCCGTGGCTGAGGGACTGGAGACGGCAGCTGTGGCTGGTGCTGTTTGCCTCTCCTTACGTGGAGACCGCAGAGTATTAGGAGCAAATGAAGCACTGGGAACAAATTGGTCTTTGCTTTAATCTGACATTTCCTCCTGAGTCTTCTCTTCGTTTTGCTGCTTATTCCTGGAGCGGCTGGCTGGTAAGCTGTGATAAGCATCCCATTCCCACTCCTTTTTCAAAGCTCCTGTGCCAGGAGACATTCCGGCTTGGAACACGCACGCTGCCTGCGGGATTGCCTACCTGGCAGTTATTTGTATTGTTTTGTACCCACTCATAGCTTTAACCTTCAAGTCCCTTGAGGCAGGGGTTATGTGTTTTGTGTGGTTCACCGGGAAACCATAGCACTTCAGTCCCCTTAGGGCATTACATGAAGTGTTAATAATAAAATCCTAGGAAATCTTTCTGGAATTACAGGCACGGGGATTTTCTCATTGTCGTTTTTAACATTACCGCTGTATCTTTATGCAGTACCATAAAGCTAATACTTAGCAGAATGAAAAACATGTGTGTCTTTAAAACTCACCCAAGTCAAAATTACAGGAGCAACCATCACCAAAAAAAAAAAAAAAAAAAACAAAAGGAGGGTTGGAGGGGAAGTAGCAGAGAAGGGTGTGAAATGAAGGCTGTGGTTGGCAAGGTGCAGAATCATAAAATCACTTAGGAAAGTATCTTTAAAATCATCGAGTCCAACCATGGAAGGGAGACAAGAAAAGCGGAGCAGAAAAACAAAGGTCAGCTATGGAAAGCAAGCCAAAGGAAATGAAGTCTGAGGAGGGGTTTGAAGGTGGAGAGTGAGGCTCTTTACTCCCAGGGGAGGAAAGTAATGTAAACCCACCAGCAGTCTGGATAGATATGGATGCGAAACACAAATAAACTGAATGTTTTCACCTTTAATGCTTGGGAGATCAGAGCTGCATTGCCTACAAGCAGAAAAGCTGAGATAAGACCCTGATTGCAAGGGTGTGAACTGTCTCAGTGTCCTATGGCTATCTATCAGCTTTGAAGCACAAGACCCGTCTTCTTCACTTGGATAGTTCAGATTTTCTTTGGCACTGAAGCAAACCTTGGTAATGTAGATACTGTACATGCTGATCTAGGCTGTTCTCACATGGCTTGCTTACATTGGTTAAAACAGTTTGCAGGTTGGTAGAGCCAAAGTTCTGCCAACGATTACGGATTTCGCTAACTGACCATGAAAAGCCAGCATCTTCGTTACAGGTCGCAGCATACGTGCTGTCTTGCTCAGGCTACAAGGTTGCAATAGGTCATGCTGGTGCTTGTAGTCTCCTGGGCTTAACCACAAAGGAGTGCCAGCTGCTTAGTGACAAGTTTTCCACCTGCTTAGTGGCTGAAACGTTGTGTTCAGTGTTCTCAGTAGGGACCACCTTAATTTGGTGTTTAAAGACAAGATCAGTTATTGCTGGATCTAAAATCATTATTTCAGTGTACGGTGACCGTTCTAAGATACTCAAGGATGAGAAATGTGGAGATGTAATCACATACTGTCTTCCTCTTCTTCCCTGAACGTTATTCCTCCTCTGTACATCCCAAATACCATCTTCCTTCATCCCGATAACCACTCCAGACTGATCATTTCTCCTTGTCTTCCCTTCTTGCATCCTTCCTTATGCTTCCTTAGCTCCCCAGGTCCCTGTGGAGTGGGAAGCCTGATTCAGGCTTATTAGAAACCTTTGTCTAATTGCTTTGGCACCTCAACAGCCAGACTTATTTTTCAGTGTCAAGGGTATGGAGACAGCATTAAAGAGATACTCGGGACTTTACACTTTCTAGCGAGTGTGCAAGAGGCTGAAATACCTGTCCTACAGTACGAAGCCTCAGGAGTGGGAAAAATTTTGTCTCCTGTTGAAATAAGAGGGAGTTTTTAGGCTCCTTCTGTTAGGACAGCAACAATTGCTGCCATTCCCTTGTTGTGGAGTGTGGGACTGAATACCCGTGAACCCTGCAGGTGCTGTCCTTGCCTCCTCAAGCAATTTTTCCATACCAAATGATGTCACGTACAAGGTTTGTGTTGTATCTTGCTGATGGTTACATCTTGTCTTTCCTTCCTTTGATACTCTTGTTGCCAAGTTAATTTAGAACCAAATTACAAGCTTTTCACCTCAAATTCTGAAATCTATTAACTCTAGCATGCTGTGTAAATGCTTACTACTGGTACTGTTAATACGGAAAAATAGCGAAGCCTCTAAGTCCAAACAAAGTCAGAACATCTTATTTCTGCTTTAAAGCATGCTGTTCACCTTTGCTTTTATGCTGCTTGGAGTATATGTGCCTCCAGGAACTTGGAAGCTAACGCTGCAAGTGAGTACAGAACAATACAAGTCTCTGCAGAAATGTTGCTCTGATAACTTTGCTTTTTTGGCCTACATTTCTTGGTGGTTATTATTTGTTAATTATGTTATATACTGCTCACATGCGGGCTAATTGCTTCCCCGGAGAGCTTACAATAAAATGATGGACAGAACAAGGGCAGGATGTTACACATATCGGAGAGTAAAAGGGTAAGGTAGGACACGGGCAATATGGTTAGTTAAACACTGAACGTCTGTGTTTGAAAACAGAGCAGCACGATGAAGCTGTGATTCTGTAGTGCCCAGACACAGGACAAGGGGCAATGGGCACAAACTGAAGCACAGGAAGTTCCGTCTGAACATGAGGAAGAACTTCTTCCCTCTGAGGGTGACGGAGCCCTGGCCCAGGCTGCCCAGGGAGGTTGTGGAGTCTCCTTCTCTGGAGATATTCAAGACCCACCTGGACGCGGTCCTGTGCAGCCTGCTGTGGGTGACCCTGCTTCAGCAGGAGGGTTGGACTGGGTGACCCACAGAGGTCCCTTCCAGCCCCCACCATTCTGTGATTCTGTGAAGTGCAGCGTAGAAGAGTTGGGTTGGTTTGTGGGGGGAGAGGGTGGGTGCTGATTTGAATCGGTCTGAGGAGTTGACTTGTCAGAATAGTTGTGCAAAGAAGCACCAAAACTAAAGGCAGCAATGAAGAAAACATGCAGAAATTTATGAAAGAAAGCTGCGGGGAGATTAACCTGGCTTGGTTACAGTTGCAGGGCTGTACCATGTGAATTCTTGAAAGCAAGAATAAGATCCGTATGAACTGTGGGTACACTATATGAGTGATATTCCTTGAAAAATAAAACCCTTTCCTTCAGACAAACTCTTTTTCTTCAGACCCTTATAGATGCGAGAGAAGAAAAAAATGTGCGTGCACATCCGTGCCGTTGTATTTTGGATTTCAGGTCTCATTCTTGCTGTTTCTCCTGTCTTTCTGCATCTGTCTTCCAGTCTGCGCACTTTCAGGCAGGAGGGCTCTGCTGGTATTTGTGGTCTGTGCTCCTCCAACCTGCAATGTTCTGATTCATTTTCCTGTGCTGCGAATACTTCTTCGCACGTGCTTAGAGAAAAGGAACCAAGTCACGATGACGGCACCCTTAACAAACAAGTGACTAAAAAGTGACACAAGGCATTTCTCAGCAGCTCCTTGGCCACTGCTGGTGCTGAAAAACAGGAAACGTCTGTACCCTTGCACAGAGGTCTGACTTCGTTTGGATGCGTGTATGGCCCTCTAGCACATCACCCTCTCGGAGCAAAGAAGCGGAAGGGTTTCAAGTATCTGTTTTCCTTCTGAGAAGCATTTTCTAAGGGGAAGGGGAAAGAAGTGAAGCTTTAGCCATTTAAATTATCGGTTTCAAATGCTCCTAGAAGCACTTTATTTATACACAGATACGCTTTTCTATATTTATTATTAGAAAATATATATAGAAGTGACGTTTTACATAGGCAGGTGTTGTTTTCAGATTTCAAAGTACGTGTAGTTTCCTCTGCCAGAAGCCAAGCTGTGATGCTGACTGTGCTTGCTCTCAGAATTGCTACCAGAACTCCTTTCTCTCCTCTGGGCGCTTCCAGCGATTTTTATTGCATCCTTTCTCTCAGTGGTTTATCTCAGCGTCTTAAATCTTCACAGCTCTTGTTAATACCTTTGCTTGTATTCACAATTTGGCTGGCCAAGGTCACTTGTTATTCTCATCTAGTCCATTCAGTTTCTTCTGTATCTGTGGGGTATGGGAAGAAATCCTGAACTCAAGAATCTAGAGGGGTTTGGTCTTCTGAAACGTGATTAGAAAGGATAACAGCAACTGCCTATAATGGATAAAGGGATAATGAAAAGTGCCCAGGGAATGACGTGACAGTAATAAAATACTATGTGAAGAGGACGTGGATGACTTCTGAGTGTGCCTTACAGTACTACTGCCACGTGGATAATGCCTGCACGACTGGAGCGGCTGTCCTGGACATAGGAAGGCATTTAGAGTGTGCGTACAGGATGAGAAGACCAGTCTGCACTGATTTGGTTACAGTCCTGCCCACTTCTTCAAAATGCTGTATTTGGGAGTCTCCTGATGATTTGATTAGATACAGGTATATCACAGAACAGGCAGAAATCGCGATGTGTCTGTTCGCTGCTGAGTGTCGTAGCCACGTAGCGCTGTCAGGTGGGTGGAACAGCGCCTTGCACATCTCTCATACCTCTTTGAAGGATCTCCAACCACTTCACAAACACTTAAACTCTTAGCTCTGCTGCGAGTTTCGTGTAGTTGATAAGGCATGTTTTGCGCTTTGACCACCTGTACCAGAGCCGAAGGGAATAACTTCTCCCATCGCCAGCGGTGTTTTGTAGCTGGGAAGAGAACTTGGGAAACGTGACCTTCCCAGTCCTGTGCTGGCTTTGCCGGACCATACTTCCTCTGTTATTCAAGGTGAGAACAGAACAGTTAGAATTGATTTAGGTGCTTCTGGGAAGACGAAGTCACTATGTTTGGATCTCTATACCGTGCCGATAGAGAGATCCTAGGGGAAATCTCTTCCTTCAGTTTTGTTTATATTCGGTCTAACGCACAGATGTAATTTGCAAGGCAATGCAAAGGAAGAGAGGTTTTGCTGGCCTCAGCAGTGTAGCTAGAGTGAAATGAGATGTCACAAGGATATCTAAGTGTCTCTCTCTCAAGATATGAAAAGGATTTTTCTGCTCTGCAGTGTGCTGATTATTTTTTTAACTCTTTCCACGTGCCTTCAGTCTCCTGTGCCTCTTGTGCGTTATCTCACTGTGTGTTTTCTTCCTTAGCCTTTCGCAGGCTGCCTCCTGCTTGTGGGTTTTACTGGCTACCTTTGTTTGCTAAAACTGAAATAAATGCACTTTTTTTTTTTCCTGAAAAGTGTAAGAACAGTAGGAGGAAGTTTGTGTGCTCTGCGCGACGCAGTATCAGGGTTCCCAAGCTGCCATTAGAACTACAGGTGTTGTAACTGCTCGTAGTGTAACTGTTAGTGCTGTAGGACTGACCAGGGTCTGATAATGACAGCTGGAATGAATCCCCATGACTATCATTGTAATCAAGTCTCTGGCCAAAATTTAATCCGTTGCACTTTTGCAGCCCTGTTGCTTCCTGTTACGCTGTTGTTTTCAGGCTGAAGGCAAAACCCGGCTGAGTATTACAGCTCGTTGTACGGCTCCCGTTTCGTTGATTGAAACAGGCTGGGATCCAATGTGTAGCACGACAGTAAAAATGTATTGTTTGTATGACAATCAAATGGCATTTTGGATACCCAGAGACAGCATTCAGCAAGTGAGATGGTACCGCTTTCTATTTTAGCGGTACTAATGTGTGAATTATAAGAATAAACGAAAATGCTAAAATTGGCCAGTTGCTGAGGGATAAGCCCTTGGCAAAAATAGAAAATAGAATTACAAGACAGCCTGGGAGAATTTGAATGCGATTTTATTAGAAACACATCACCACAGACTTTAAAACTGAAATAAAAAATGGAGTCAGCAGATTCAATGTAAATGTGCTTGAAAACCAAGCAGCTATAGGTTATACAGTAGAACGAAACGAGTGCTGTTATGTGGTAATAAAACCTCCTCAGTTAGGATACAGTGCCGCATCGGAACGGGTATCCGGAAGGATTGTGGAACCTCCGTCCTTGGAGGTTTCCATGACTCAGCTACATAAAGCTGACCCGGGCTAGCGTCGGAGATCATCCTGCTCCAGGCCGGAGGCTAGACTAAAGACCTCCAGAGGTCACTTCCAACCACTAATTCTGTGAATAATCCCAAAATCATTCTAAGCAGAGATTTACTACAACAGAATTCCTTGGCATTCTTAATTGCAAGAGGAGCAGTCTGACTGCTCTTGCCTTTGTAGTTGCCGATGGAGGCAGGTGTAGCAAGAATGGATCTTCGTAATTCCATGGAGAACACAGTTGTTTGTTTTTTTTTAAAAAGGTTTATCCTTGTCCCCTTTCCATTAGTTACTTCCTAACCTCTCTCCTTGTCCTTGCTGGCTAAGAGACAGAACTGATAGCTCATGTGGAGTGTAGTAGTTAATATCCAACTGCAAGATAGCAGCTGATTTTTTCAATGTATTCTAGCCCAGAATTTATTTTAATGGAGTCAAACAGGAAAGTGCTTCTCTGTAGTAACTGGAACTTGTTCTTTTAAGAACTGCTATCATGTCATACAGCCCGGCCAGGTATTAGACAGTCAGGATTTTCATTCCATTTCCCCTAAGTGGATTCCTTGCTATATTGGTACTCAGTATAAATAGCAGTAAAATTAAACCTTGCTATGGTTATGTGAGGCATCCTGGTGATTAGAATTCGAGGGTCAACAAAAGAAGGAAATTGTGGGTGACCTGAATTTTTAGCATTTCTTCTTTCCAAGTTTAGTGTTCCTGCTTTTCATCTCTTTCATAAAAACCTTCTTTTATTACCAGAAGGTCAAATTATATCTCGGGGTATGTTTTTAAAGCATTACAGGGCTGGAAGATGTTTCTAGAGTCCAGATCTTCCATTTTCCATTCCAAGCAAGGATTAACTCTACCTAACACTTTCCTGATAGTCGTCTGAGTTGCTTTCAATGGTTGAGACTCCCAGTGGCTGTTGAGGCTTCACATATCTACTGATAGATGTGTCCTACTAGCAAAGTTTCATGTTGGTAATTCAAATCTGCTGCTGCTTGTCCTTGTCCTTGCAAGCACAGGGAAAATTATCTCCGTTCCTCTTTGCATCAGCCCTTTCTGTATTGGAAGTCTGTTATCATTAACTCTTCTTAAGATGCTCTGTGTAGTATACCAATCTTAATCAGGTAAACTGAAAACATTAGACCCTCCTGGGTACCCATTCGTATGCCAGAATTGACTTCAGAACTGGTGGTACGTGGCCTTATTTATGCATGTGTTTATTTTAATCCTGCTCAAACTCATCATGCTACGAGTCTTTGTTCACTCTCTTGCCTGTTTGATCCCAATCCAAATGCTTATGCTCATACTTAGCTTTAAGATGTCAACTCCTTAGAGCGAGACTCTGTCATCCTTAATGTCTGCAAAGCTCCAGAGTGACTCTTCGTGAATAATCTGCTGTGCTTCTCTCCAGTACAGCTACACCTGGGTTAGAAAGATACAGGGATGCCCCCAGTTCTTGCCTGTCAAGTTTTGTGCGCTGCATGGGGGTCATCCCAGCGCACCTCTGCAGCAAGCATCTGAAGCAGCAGAAGCAGAACTGGATTATATTAATCTTATTGTTATGGTTTCTCAACAAGAAAGTAGCTAATCACTGTGGTTCAGCCAGACTGTAGAAAGGGGTTGTTGCATTTTAAAGCTACGAATGATCGTGTGATTGCCTTGCAACTCAGGCTAGAGGTTTAGCCTCTACGTACTTACATCCAGCCCATTTTCTGTAATTTAAGTGAGAAGCTACTGAAATTATAGTTTAGCTTTATTCTGCCTTTATGGTCACTCCTGTACTTTTCCTTTTGTGTAATTTTTGTGAATTTCAGCTAACAAAATTGCTTGTGAATTAGTACCCCCTCATTTGCTAATGAGGAAGCGAAGGCATACGAAATTACTTAAGTAATTGCAGTTCATATGTGGCAGATCTAAGACTGTATAGTAGATTTTTTGATTCCCCTATTCTAAGCCTTAAGTGCTAAGAAAGAAACACTTGCAGTCTGAAGAGGAGGGAAACTTCGCTGAACGATTCCAAGCTACTTCTCTTGCTTATTACGTACTGGCACCGTTTGTCCTTGCTGATGGGCTGTATCTCGCTTTTCCCCCTAGAGTATGCAGTTTTTCTTTTTGGATTTTAATTCTTCAGCCTAAGGTCTTTAATCGCCAAAGATATTTGGGTTTCAAGCTCGTTTGATTTCATGAGGTGTCTAAATACTTTCCACGTTGGGCTTCTGCTGTCGCCAAGCTCTTTTCACGAAGGGATGTGGATTGTTTATGTAGTTGACCATAATCCCATATTTTTTTTCTTCACTAAATAACTGTGGCTGAAAGGTGCTCAGAGAGTTTGATGCCTTAGAGATGCAATCCTGATCCTGCAGGAATCGAGGGAACCAGGATTTCTCTCTGTAAGTTTAGCATACTAACTTAATGATTAAATCAGCATTGTGTATCCAAGTGAAGAAAGAAGGCACAAGCAGTGCTTTATGTGCTTCAAATTATTTTCCATACATTTAACTAATTACATAAACAGATGATATTTACAGGGGACTTCTGGCTGTAATTGACCTTCATCTTTTCCTGTGCGCTTCCCAGCCTCTCCTTGAATTTTCCTGTTGTTTTCTCTTAATCATTCCACGTTTAACACCACATTTCAAGCCTTCCTTTTCTCTTGCTTGGGACCATCCTACCAATTCCCTAGAGACCAGTATTCCCAACTCCTTTTAACTTCATCTTCTCAGCCTGAATTTTTTGGCAGTTTTGGAACTCATGATGTGGACAAACGTATCTCCTCCAAAGCCCAATCTTCAGACCTCCCACCAGGTACAGCACGATTGCTCTTTTCCTTCTACGTGATCTTTGGAGCAGGAGTGTTTCTTTCCGTCTTTTATCTCGTGTCATAAATTACTTTTTGGAAGTTGTAGGAACACAGTACGCGTTTAAGTATATGTATCTTATTTTTCTTTGAAACCTTTATTTTACAAGTGTGTTTGGGCAGGCAGGGGAGGAATTGCACAAGCTGTGAGTCTCCTGTTGAGCAGTTAGAGAAAACCCATGTTTAGAGTTCAGCAGTGTTCCCATGGCTACTAGGACAGGTACATCATGGGAGGGGGAACACTGCTGGCACTTAACAGCCCTTCCAGGTGATTTATGGTTTCACATAAGCTTTTCCTAAACTGAGAGGTTTTCTGGGTTTGGCACCTCTTTGCTTGTCTCCATGCCCTGCTAGTTCTGTGTTCAGTGGCCCGTGGTTATTAAAATTCTTATCAATAAAGGAGTTCCTGAGCAAGGTTCTTGTTTTCTGGGATCATGCATACCTTCTGAACTCCTCAGCTTAACCAAAGGAACATTTATTTTTTTTTAATGCCTAATGTATTTTATAAAAGAAATGTGTAGAGTTCAAGTAATATTTGCCTTCAATTACAGTAATTAAGCTGTCAGGACTTGAAGTTACCAACGGAATGAGAAAATCCTTTCCTGGTTGGCCAGGGGGTAATTGGTGTTCTGGTCGCAAGTACGTTTTACATATTGGGGTGGGGAGGCAAACTGTTCCGGCTGGCATCTGCGGCAGAAAACCCGGGAGACGCTTTGTCATTTTGCAATCCAAGGTGTCAAAATCCTGCTGTGGGTAGAAGGAAAAGGAAAGCAAAGTGACCTGTTTAACTCTGCTTTAGCAGGGCATCTATTTTTGATCCGCACTCACGCTGCTTGCTTGGGTCGGGAGCTGTGTCTTATTAAAAAGACAGCAACTACAAACATAGCCCAGTCCATTTATTCTAAGGATTCTGTCTTGTCAAACTTCTACTGTAGCTCGCCTTTCAAATGTAAGCTGTACGTATAGCTGTGTGTAGATACCTGCTTTTTTTCCCCCCGTGTTCAATATCTCTTTGCAGACTTCTTTGGCAGAAGTCAAATAATTTCAGTTACTTCATAAACTTACCTGAATGTACGCTACAAGGTATTCCTGCAGGAAAAGTACCTAATTTTTATAAGTGCCCACACAAACATTACTGGAATCTCAAGTGCAGCCTTACTTTTGTTCCACTGGAATAGCTCTCTTGAAAGCAGATGTATGAGGAAATCGCTGCTCGTAATGCATCGCTAATAACACAAATTTTTGCATTCCTGCTCATGTGAGTAAAGGTTACGGATGCATAAGGAGTCAGACCTGCAAAACCTTACTCACAAACCCTACCAAACCCCACTTCAGCTAGCAAGTGTAATGATGCCCCGAAGAGAGCCAGATCACTTATCTACACCATCGTGCAGTAACTATGAAGTGTTGAGATAAGTGGGTTTGTATCTCCCGCTTTGCTGCTGGATTTCACCCCGTGTATCAGTTTATGCCAGTGAAAGCGGGCGTGAAATTACTGCTCTGATCTGGCTGCATTTTAGAGTCACTTCAGTTCACGTAGGAGATGCACAGGTAGGGTGGATGCCTTTGCCTACCTGTGCATTTCTGAAGGGAAAAACAGCGCAGTATCTCTGTCACGCTCACCGCGTTCGACTGCAATAGCTGTGGATTGCCTCCCGTTCGAGGAGCCTGCTGTAGGCCAGATGCTGGTAAGGATTCTACACAATTCTTACCTGCTCAGCTTTTCCCATCGAGAGGGCTGTGCTTGGTTACCTGCAGATCGTACAAGGCGTAAAAAAAAAAAAAAAAAAAGCCACGATGTAAAAATTTGAGACATTTCCAAGAGTCATTTGTGACTTTTGCCTAGCAAAAGGATGTGCCACAAAGGGTTATTTTTGAGTGCTCCAGTATCCATGTAAACAAATCTGAATTTTAGCTGCCTTTTGGCTTGTTTATTTTGTAAGTCACAGATAATTTAACAAGTTATGTATTTTCATCTTGTTGCATTTGTTGCTTTTTCAGAGTCGATTCTCTTCATGCCATAGATAACATCCAGCTCCAGAGCTATACTTTGCTTTTTGTGTTCTATTTACTTTCTAGATACTAGACTCTTTTTATAGCTATTCACCTGCAGCTAGAGTTCAGCAGCTATTTATTTTGTGTATGCCGAAGCCTTGTAAGATCTAACCTGTGATGTTGTTTTTGCCATCTGATAACATATGATCAAATGGAGCAGGTTTAAATAACAACATCTAGGACACAATGACAGTAAACCAGCTAGGTAACAAACATTTCTGAAGATCAGATAAGATGGAGGAGATGCATCAATGCCGGATTGCTCCATATGTCATGAGTTCTTGCACTTTGCTGTAGAGGTATTCCAGGCATGGGATTTCCTTTATGCCACAGGCTAATAGATCGTACTGTGTTATTTTTTCATGTTGTTTTATATCTTGTAGAGACATGTGCCTTTGCAAAGCGAGTGTAATACACCGAGTATGATAGCATTATATAGCATTATACATAATCTGCATGAGTTGCACAGGAGTGGATAAACAGTAAGAAATTCGAAACAACAAGAGAATTGTCTTGTTCTGTATTCTCTTGCTGCCTTCCATACTCCCGTATCTTCTCCTTAAGCCTGCTCTAGGTTTTGCATCAAGGGCCACTTCTCACTTCTGCCCAATTAATGGAGGATGGTGGTGTCGATGTTGTTTATTTAGATTTAAAATTAATTTTCAAAGCACCATATTGTTTTTTTCAATTTGTTTCTATTAGTGTGCAAAAAAAACCAACCTTATGTTTAAAACCATTACTTCTGATTCTCACTCCTGCTCCTCTTTGTTCACCTGCAGGAGGATATTACCAATGCTGCGTCTCAGGAGGAGAAGCAGGGAAGCAGCTGGCTATCTGAGCCTGCAGACGGTTACAATACAGTGAAGAGCGTCCTCACTGTACAGGAATATTTCGCTAAGCGCATGGCAAAACTGAAGGGATCCCAGAATGGAGCAGAAGCAAAGGTAGACAATTCCTGCCCAACAGCTGACGAAGCTTTGGAGTCTTCAGAAGAACTGAAAACCAAAGTCAAAAAGAAAAAGAAGAAGCAGAAAAGAGACGAGGCAGAGAGTACAGAGCCTTGCGAGAAACCAAAAGTGAAACAGTCTAAGATAGGTAGCTTGAAAGGAAAGGAACTGGATGCTCCGTTAAATGAATGTCACCCAGGGAAAAAGAAAAGGAAACATAAAGAACAGCACGGAGGTGAAAGCATTAGTTGTGATGAAAATATGGGCAATGGAGAAGTTTATACGGGAATATCTGATGGGGAAAATCTCGGCGTAAAGGACTGTGAGGCAAAGCAAAAGAAACGCCACAAGAAGAAACACAAAAGGCAAAAAGAGGAGACAGATGAGTGTATCGAAGGAGCGCAGAGAAAGAAGAAGAAGCATTGCAAACACGTTTGACCATTCAAGAGTCAAGCTGGGACTCTGAGGTGATTTAACTCTAGAAGTCTGTGCAAACACACCAGCCAGACATCACGATGTAATCCAGCCTTGAGCACAGTGCCCTACCTCCAACGGAAACCACAGACGGCGTTTAAATATAGCTCTTTCGAGGGAGAACATGAGCTTCAGTGCCATGTTAAAAAAGGTCAACGCGTGTAAAGCCGAGACTTGCACATCTGCCAAGAAGGACTTGATAAAAACCAGTTAGGCTTTGCCTCTTCCAGTATGGCAGACGGTTCACCTTAGTGGCTTTGCAAGAGCTATGGGTTAACACGGCAGACCCTGCACTGCCTTCAGCCCAGGTTCCCTCTGGTGCAACTCCATTCAAGCCAGGTAACAGCAAGCGAAAACCAAGCCTGGTTTTAACTGCTGTGGTTCAGGCTGTGAAAGCCCATGGATTACTGTCTGCTGCTTCACACGGACTGTTGTTTCTGTCAATCCAGGGAGAGGGGCTTGGAAAAAGTCACCCTACTACTGCCTTTATTATTAAAGCCACTGTTGTTTTCACTTCCCATAGCCCAGCTCTGCTTCTGGAAACAGGAGGGGTTTTGCAAAGCTGTATGTATTTTCTCATTGATTTTTGCAAAGTCAGGTCTAATTTTTTCATTGGTCTCCTTTTACATATAAAATTATTGTTGTTTCTTCCCAGAATGCTCAGTCTGATTAAAGGTTTACACCTGAGTGTCAGTACTAAAGCATGAAATAAAAAATCCTCCCTTTGCTTCCTAGCCAGTCGTTAACTATTCTCAAGCAATTGTGACTTCGCAACAAAGCTGAAGGAGCTGTGCCTTTATTAACAATATCTCAATCTTTGGTGCCCGGGCAACAGTCAGGGTACCTTCAGTGATGCACCTGGCATTCGAAAAGTTGTCTTGGGTGGAGCAACCCTTTTTTCTGAAATTAGGAGACCAAACAGATTTTAAAAGCATAGCTGGTCAGATGCATTATTATCGCCATTTATACATTGAAAATCTGCAATTTAGATTTATAACCAAATCAGAGCTTGTTTCTATTTGTAAACCTGGAAATAAATAATGCTGGAACCCAGCACTGCCATAAGCAGCTTTGTATGAGAGCTACAACATTCAGGATGGATTTTGGCATCTCAGGGTCAGCCAAGAGCTGTCAGGAGAGATGGGTGAGCTTGGAAGTAAAGCGGTGGAGTGGGAAGAAGCATTCACCATCCCAGAGTCTGGTTCTGATCTGGGTCTGGCCACAGCAAATTGACATCACAACACTGAAAGCCAGCCAGTTATTGTGGCATGATCCAGAGTAGCTGACCAGAATTCACATCCTTTAGCGGCTCGTTTGAGTTTGGGCCTGGCTCCGTTTCATCCGTGTAAATCTAAAACATCCCGTTGGCCTGCTCTGCTGAATAAAATGGGTACTTTTTTTTTCTTATTGTCTTGGCTCAGTTGCGTTGCTTAACGTGGTTAGAAAAACATTGTCAAGATGCAGATGTTAATGTGAAAAAATGTCTTTAAATGCCTGCCTTTATTGTCCAGTGGGAGAAACTTAGTCTTCAGCTCACAGTCCATGTGGCTTCGGATGTATTGGTTGCAGCTGAACTCTTCCTTTTTAAGATGCCCGTGGTTTGCAATGCACCTTTCTTGCCCTCAGGCCATGCTCATTCATTGCCGCAAAATTACCGTAGTTTTACTTATTGCGAGGGAGAACAAGCTGCCTTTCCCTGTGTTTCACTGCTGGTGTGCCAGTGGTTTGCAACCCGTGTAGCATTTGCATTTCAGTGCTGTACAAATATTAGCCATTACGACGCTGCTGCGGCTGGGCTTGTTCCCTGGCTTCCTTAAACGAAATACCACTTAATGCCATGGGGTTGCTACAGAGTTCTGAGTAAACTCCATGCTTGGGATGAAAAAAATAATCTCGACAGAAGAAAACAGCAAAATAATTTTTCACGTGACATCGAAGCATCCGAAGTTTTGTGGGTGCCCTTCCAAGCAGCCTTTCTAATTCCACCCAGAGTCTGGATTTTTGTTTGTTAGTAGAAGCCAAAAGCTTGACTGTTTCCAATGATTTTTGTTTTATTTTTTTTTTTTTTTTAAGTCTTAGCAGCTAAACTTTACAGTCTCCCTGGGATTTCAATTTCAAAAGGTGCTAGTCAAGGAACAGGGTTTCTTTTTCCAAATACCGCTGGGCTTGTTTGTTTGTTCTCTGTATTAATCTTCCACGAGTTTCTGTGTGCTAGTTCTTGGCCAGATTCCAGCGTTAAGTTACGGAAAGAATAAAACCAGGAATGAATCTTTAACTTTATGGTGTTACTACACTTAAGCACAGTACACCTAAGATTTTAATCTGGCTCCTACTGAAATATTAGCGACAAATAGGTTCTCTATTTGTACAAGAAGTGGGAATTTCGCTTTACCCCAGGAGATGCAGCATTTTTATATGCCTCAAGCTCAAAGAGAGACAGCATGTGCAGAATATGGGTTAGAGGGAAAAGAGATTCGTAACAGACTGAACCTTTGAAAGAAGCTATTCGCTGAGCTGCTCTGCTCCGTGTGTGTTCCTGGTCAGCCAGCTTTGCGTTGCTCGACAAAAAACTCTTCGTACCGGATACTGCCTGGTGAAATGGATGATTGAAACAGCAGCAACATGTCTCAGAGTAAGAAATGATTTTTTTCGTTTATCGTGGGTTGTGAGTCCGGTTTTAACCAAACTCTGGTTTGGCAAGAAGGTCTTTTTTAGAAAGCATAAGAAAAAGAATTACGTCGTTACCCGAATGGTGAAATCAGCAGCGTGTAAGCACAAAGAAATTACTTGGTTTCATTTCTGTGAAGACCTTTAAAGAGCAGGGTCTTTTGTTATGTATTTGTCCATTGTGCTCACACGCTGTAGCACAAAATTACGTACCTCCAAACTACCTAAAAACTAAGCAAAATGAGAGTCGCCACTCTGCTTTCACTTCCAAACCGAGCGTGATGCGCACGCAGCACAGATCACAAAATGTTTTCAGTTCTGGGAATCCTGGGTCACCAGTGACATCGAAGCAAATGTCCCGTTTCACATTGGGAGCCTTACACAGAGGATGGTTCCTCCCGAGTTCCTCCCGTTCTTCGCAGGTAGAGTGGTGTTCTTTGCTTTGAGCCTTGAAATGAACTGTCGGTGCGAGGGCTGCGACGTGCCAAGCTACGTGATTTGCAGCTGCAGTTTTGTAAACAGCAATATTTACGCTGACTTTCGTGCTTGTAATTACCCGCAAGCACAAAACTGTATCCTGGGAAGTAGAGGCCACGGAAAAACAGAATCATAGTCTGTTAAAAATAGTCTGTTGCCAGCATCGGACCAAAGTCTGCGTGAGCTTTAGGGGCTTCAGCCGTTTTGATCTCGCTGTGTCCGACTCTGCGGAGCCTTCCTTCGAGCCAAGGGCGGGAGACTGCGCTGGTGCGCGCTGCGTGACAACCCCGATGCGTGGAGCAGGCGCCGTTCCGTGGGTTTCTTTCCAAGACTTACTCACTCTCGTGCTTTACAGTGTAAAGCTTTACTATCAGTGTAAAGCAGGAGAAGTAACAGCCAGGGTTATTCGAAAGCATGGATGGGTGATACTGTTAAGTACAAGTCTCAAAGGCAGCCCGTTAAGGTTTCAGAAGCTCGTATCCTTACGTCTGTGTGAATTTCAGTCCTTTAGAGAGTATCTGAGACGCAGCTGCTGTGTGGAACTTCAGAAGTGCGCTCGGGGACCCATCCGGTTCAGCATCGCATTCAATTAATGCAATTTTCCTTTAAGCAAGAGGCGGTTCTGCTGCTGACTTCTTTCAAATAATCAGCTCTCGGCAAAGAAAATTAGCTGAATGCACCAACGCAATTAACCGATTTTCTCGTGTTTAAACACACCAGATTGGAGTTCTTGAAGCGTCCACCTTCAAAAGGCACAATTTACGTCACGAAACCTCCAGATCTGCCAGCACGAGGAGGAGGAAGGAAGCTCCAAGAAGAGAGGAAAACCACACAGAGTCGATTGGAAACGCTGCACAGCATCGCGCCTAGCTTAAAAAAAAAAAAGATCTGAGAATCGTGTGTCCTCGAACCGCGTGAGGTTTGCTAGCATCAGTCCTTCCTCCTCATTCCCAGGCAGGGTCGTAAATCTCACCCACATGGTGCTGGTGGGCGAGGAACCCCCGGGAAGGATCACCAGTGCTTGGGCAATAACCAAGGCTCCTGGCTCTGTACCTATCCAGGCAGGGAGAAGCAAAACTTTTTCTTGTATAAGCACACTTTAGTGATGGGGGACTGGTCAATACAGTAAAAATACAAAATGTTATGGTGGCAGAAGTGGGAGGATTGTTCCAATACCAAATTGAAGCTTGATTTCTCAGCAAGTGAAAACTTCTATTCTGCTTCCGAGTCACTCAGCGATACTTTTTTTCTTATCTTCGTCCATTTTTATAAATTTTAAAGCGCGAGAGGGAAATTCAGCTAGTCCTTTTTAACCCAAAGGGATTAAAAGATATTTATTTTGTAACTGTTAAAGCAGCATGGGAAAAATAGGAAGAGCAGAAGGTATTCAGCACCGTGAGTGTGTGTGTGTGTGCTGAAAATTTTAGATTTTTTTTTTTTGGCTGCGTTTTTCGCTGCGAGGTGTGTAAGGGGAAAACTCTGCTTTCTTCTAGCAAATAAATCGTCCCAAGTCACGGTCCCTGGGGAAACCCGGGTGGACCCGGGGAGGACGGGCGATGGGCAGGACTGGTGGCAAAGCAGGTGGGAGCCGCACCGCAGAGAGCCGGCTCCTCTGCCGGGAACCCCCAGCTGTCTCTGCGAAAACTGCCCCTGGGAGGCGAGAGTTTCAGCAATAATTAAGGGAGATGTGAATATTGAGCTAATTTAGGATTTGCACTTTCTCACGCATTTTAATGTCTCTGAAATGGGGGGAGGGGGTTACTTGGTGAATACAGACCCGCTGTCCGCAAGCCGAGTAAAACGCCTGGTGTCGGATCCACGCCAAAATGATGGGATTTTAAAAAATTGGGACGCTCTCGCCTACACGGCGCGAAAGCTGGGCCCTGGATTTTCTGCGCGACCCATGGGAGCCGCTGCCACTGTTCCCCGTCCCTGAAAACGGGGAGAACAAAGCTTTCTTCCACCCTTTGTCAGCTCGGTCTGCTTTAGCTCCTCGTAGCTTTTAGCCACGATTTCCCTGCTCTCCAAGCCCTGGGAGAGCTCTGCCGCTTCCTGTGCCCCAGATACAGGTAAGCGGGAAGGTGAGCATCAAAAGTAAAGCGGAGGTTTTTCCAGGCTGCTGCTAATTACCCTGATACGGTCGCAATTAAAAAAGGTGGCATTTTCACAGGGCCCCAGCTGCCTTTATGTAACGCAGAGCTTCCTACAGGACAGGTTTAACCAGCATTTTAGGTAGGGTGCAGAATGAAACCCATCTTACTAATGCGATCAGAATGCCAGGTGCTAAAGGAGAGAGGGAGGAGGGGGGGTAAAAAAAAAGTGTTTATTATTGTTTGCACTCCAAATGTGGCGCGGGGGGCCCTAGGGAGGTGTCTTCCAGCCTGGGAGAAAATCCAAACGAGAAATACTTTGCAGTATTTTTATCCCGTGACCGCACAGGAGTCCCAGCGCGCGTTTTTGGGGGGGGGGGGGGGGGGGGGGATTCTGCAGAGCCACCAGAGTTTCCCCCTGCGATACCTGGGGGAGATCGGGCGGTGTTAACCCCAACGTCACAGGGGGAAGAGTGAGGACCAGGGAAACTGCGAGCTGCTTCGTTCTGGCCCAGAGATTTCCTCCTGGCCTGCAAACGGCACCTCGGAAATGCGGTGCGGGGTGGGGGCTCTGCCCCGTAGCGTGTAAAAGGAGTAGAGTTCATCTGTTCCTCTTCTTCTCCCTTGAGGGGGTATATTCCACCACTATTAAAAATGTTCTGGCCTCCAGGGCCTCGTTATTTTTATAATAATAATATATTATTATATGTCATTTCATATATAGGCCGTTATTTTTATAATAATAATGATATCCAGGCCTTGCGCGTCCTGAAGGTTAAAAAAATAACACCCAGCGGTGTGACACCGTCTTCAGAACAAAACCTCGCGCTGTTGGGCAGCCTCGGTGCGCTTCAACCCCTACCAAAGGGAAATCAAAAACAACAACAAAAAAAAAAAAAAAAAAAGGATGTTACGGGTTTTCTTCCCAACCTCTCGCCGCCAACCTCGGCAGCGACTCCCGCCTGCAAAACGCACCCAGGAGACCCGTTCCGAGCAGGATGGAGGGTTTGGCATCCTCTCTCCCTGCCCCGTCCCGGCACTTCAAGGCATGAGACGAGACCTGCGGAGGGAACCGGAGCCCGCTGTGCGAAGCCTGGGACGGCGCGGGCTGTCCCCAGGAGCGCGCGCGGCTCCAAAACACAGATGAAAGGCGGTTGCTATGTGCCGGCCTGCGCGCGTGTGTGTGTGCAAAGGGTTTATAAATCTGTCCCGAGACCAGGAAATCTCCTGCGCCTTGTAGATTTAAGAGAAGTTGCCTTCCTGTTGTATCCCCAGATAACGCAGCTCTGATCAAGCCCGCTTGTAAATAGCTTAATAGATTTAATCAGTTCCTTTGGAAAATGTTGTTGCTTCCGCAGGGTTTTGACTCGGTCCCGGGGAAAAGCTCAGAAAGGGGCAGTTGCTGCTCCCGCTGCAAGCAAAGTTGGCAGCTCCCACCTCTCCGGACCCCCCAAATCGCCGTAACCCACGAGGAACCAGAACGGCAGGGATCCCGCTCCTGCTCAAAGCAGGGCGAAAGACCGGGAAACCCGGGCGGATCCTCAACCCGCGCAGCTCCCGCTCACGTATCGCGCTCTCCATCGCTCGTAACCTGACCAGAGTCAATAGCAACACCCAGGCACGTGGTGAGCCGCCGCCGACCCCGCACAGACACCCCGGCGTGGGCTCCGCGCTGGGTTTTTCCCCCTCCGCGCAGGGGTTAGATGGGGCAGCGGCCGGCCAGCCCGAGGAGACGCCTTCCCACCCCGCGCCCACCAGCTTTCTGGCAGCGCCGAGAGGAAATCCACAATCGGTCAAAGCCGCAGCCCCGCAGCCCATGTCAGGGGGTCAGGATCATAAAGGCATCCAGCGACTAAATATATTCCTCGGGGCAGGTTGAAGGGATGAGCTGGGCGAGGGGGGCCGGCGGGGGACTTTTTGGTCCCGTCGCCTTCCTGGAGATCCTTCGCCCTAGCTGGGGGAACGCTTTTTGGAGGCGACTTTCCTGCCTTCGTGAGCACCAGACTGGGGTTAATGGGAAATATCCTTGCATGACAGTGGTGCTTCCATCCCAGCCAGGCTGGGGTGGCTTTGCAGCATGGGGCAGCACTCCATAAAATGCAGCAGCAAGAAAAAGACCGCAAAGCATCAGATCAACCAGCCCCACATCTCCCAGCATCCCAGGGATGGGCAGCGGGGACCAACCGGGGATGCTGCAGCCCCTCTGCGCTGTGCCCAGCCCCGTCCCGGTGCAACCCCTGCAAAGCTCGCTCAGGAGCCCAACCAGGCTGCAGGAGCAACCCACCAGCAGGTTCACTGGGACCCAGTTCCTCTCCCGTACAAAGGAAGCTGGGAATTTGGGGTAACTGGGTGCAGGTTCACTGGGACCCAGTTCCTCTCCCATACAAAGGGACCTGGGAATTGGGGGTAACTGGGTGCAGGTTCACTGGGACCCAGTTCCTCTCCCATACAAAGGGACCTGGGAATTGGGGGTAACTGGGTGCAGGTTCACTGGGACCCAGTTCCTCTCCCATACAAAGGGACATGGGAATTGGGGGTAACCAGGTGAAAACCCATGCCGGGTGGCAAAGCGCAGCCTGGACTCGTGATTAAAGCGGGAGGTGTGGGGGAAGAGGGGCACTGCCTGCTGGACCCGTGCCTTGATTTCCCCTTGCAAACAGGCACGCTGCGGCTGGCCAAAGCCTGGGGAGGGGACTGGGGGGGGACAGGGACGACATTTTGCATCGCTGTTGGCACCTTTAAGGGCACCTTCCTTCTTTTTGGGGCCGTTTACCTTTTCTTCCCAGGCCACCCCAAAAAAGATTTCAGTGCCCTCATCCCTGCATTTCCCCCAGCTTTGGAGTTTTGGGGGGCTCGGGGCAGCCGGGGCTGTGCAGGGGTGGCAGGGCCATTCCCAGCTCCCTCCTCGCTCCCCTTCAGCCTGTCGTTGGGCAAAATAATAAAAAAATAATGATAAAAGGGGAAGGCGGGGGAGAAGCAGAAGCGAGGGGGGCGTTGAGGGGGTGTTGGGGGGCTCCCCCCCCCCTTCTTCTCTTCCCCGGGGAGGGGTACGGGCCAGAGGGTGGGGAGAAGTTTTCTCCCCGCACCACCCCGGCCGGGGCTGAGGAGTTTGCAAACAAGGAGGAGCAGCGAGTGCCTTCGGTGTCATTGGAGGAGGCTTTTTCCGAGGAGCTGATAAATACGGGGGAGGCCGGGCGGGAGGCTGGGACTGCGCGGGGACCCCGAGGGCAGCGGGGAGGGGGGGGGGTGGGGGGTCCCGGGGCCGGGGTATGGCTTCGCTGCTGGGCACCTACCCCTGGCCGGAGAGGCTGGAGGGGGACGGGGCCGAGGGGTTGCCCACCCCGGGTCCCCCCCCGCGTTGTCCTGCCGGGGAGAAAAGCTCCGAGAGCCGAATCCGGCGGCCGATGAACGCTTTCATGGTGTGGGCGAAGGACGAGAGGAAGCGCCTGGCCGTGCAGAACCCCGACCTGCACAACGCGGAGCTCAGCAAGATGCTCGGTGAGGAGCCGGGGGGGGGTGAAGGGGTGCGACTCGGGGGGTGGGCACCCACCCGGGCATCCCCGGGGCTGCCAGACCCTGTCCGGATCCAGTACCCCGTGGTGGGCACCCACCCGGGCATCCCCGGGGCTGCAGACCCTGTCCGGATCCAGTACCCCGAGGTGGGCACCCACCCGGGCGTCCCCGGGGGTGCAAACCCTGTCTGGATCCCATATCCCGGGGTGGGCACCCATGCACCCACCCGGGCATCCTCGGGGCTGCAGACCCTGTCCGGATCCCCTACCCCGTGGTGGACACCCACACACGCACCCGGCCATCCCTGGGGGGTGCAAACTCTATCCAGTTCCAGTATCCCGGGGTGGGCACCTACTCACCCATCCGGGGGTGCAATGGGGGTGCAAACCCTATCCGGATCCCGTACCCTGGGGTGGGCATCCAAGCACCCACCCAGGCATCCCCGGGAGCGCGGACCCTGTCTGCAGGCATTAGCCCAGGGTGGGCACCCACGCACCCACCTGGCCATCCCCGGGGTGCAAACCCTGCCCGGGTCTCCAGGGGCACCCTGGGCTGCATGCATCCCCCCCCGGCCACCCATGGGGTACGGGCAGGTCTGGCACGCAGCGGGTGGGCACCCAGGCACCCCCATGGCCATGCTGCGGGTCCAGCACCCCGGGGCAGCAGCCACCGGGCTGGCTTGTGGGGTGCAAAGCCGGATGGGGTCCCGCACCCCAGGCACCCACGCACCCACCCCGGCAGTGACCCACACTCTGGGTACATCCTCCCACCCGGCCACCCCTGACGGTGTCAGGGACCCCAGGGGACAGACCCCCGGCCACCCTTCGGGCGCAAACCCTGCTGCCGGTGTCAGTGATCCCTGGATGCCGTGCAAGGAGGCACCCCCAGATTTTCCTGGCCTGTCTTTGCTGTCCCACTTTGTCCCCAGACCCAATATTGCATGGCTGGTGTGTGTTCCTGCTGTCTCCTTTTGGGGATCACAACCCGTTCTGAGCACACATTTGTTTCCCACTCCCCGTCCACTATTTCCCCCTTCTCCCAATCCCCATTTTTTTTATGTGAAACCAAGAGGGCAAAGAGAAATAACCAGCCCAGACAGCCTGAGAAAGAGCTCTGCCCGAATTGCAACACAGCTTTGTCGTCCGGCCGCTTACCCAAAGTTTGTGTTTCCCTCGGCAGTTTTGCGGTGTTTTCTTTGGTGGTTTGGGTTTTCTCCTCTCCGCTTTGCCAGGCAGCATCTCAGCTTTTTAGTGTTATTTCTGCTCTCCCTTTGGCCATGGGAAGGCATCAAACGCTTTGGTCCGTATCCTCATTTCTCCCCCCTACCCTGAGGAACGGCTTGGGGTGGCCTCACCGTGGGATACAACCCCTCCACCCCCCCTGCCCCGTCCCTGCTTCTCTGCCCTGTGTCTTGGGGACATTTTGCGTAGCTTAAGCAGGGAGCAGCGAGGTCGGGGTGCCTGGGTCTCCATGCACCCTGGTGCAAGTCCCGGCAGGGCACAGGCTGGGACGCGTCCAGGGATGCCATGTCCTGACCCCCTGCTCAGCCGGGCATGGCCTCCACCATCCTCGCTCCGCAGCCAGGCTCTCCATCCCAGAGAGGCACCGCAAGATCAGGCCGTGGAGCTGGGGGTGTTTTCTTTGCCCTGATTTATTTGCAGTGGGGCTCAGCGAACCCTGAACCCACCCTGGTTGGGGATTTGGGAAGTGGGGGGAACTGGTGGACCTACGGCGGCTTCAATACCCCTCTTCTTCACCCTCCCGCTGCCGTCTGGTCCTCCTGCGGGGTTCGCAGGCTGCGTCCTCCATCTGCGCCGGCTCGGATACTGGGAGCCCCTACCTTGCCCTTGGGTTGTGTGCCTGCAAGCTTTGGGAGGCAGCCCCCGTTTTCCCCCCCTGCACCCCGAGACGGCCGCGGGTGCTCAGGGGAGTTTCGTTCTCCATTTCAGGCAAGTCCTGGAAGGCTCTGAGCCTCTCACAGAAGCGTCCCTACGTGGAGGAGGCCGAGCGGCTGCGGGTGAAGCACATGCAAGATTATCCCAACTACAAATACCGGCCGCGGCGGAAGAAGCAGGTCAAGCGGATCTGCAAGCGGGTGGATCCCGGGTTTTTGCTGGGCAGCCTGACGCGGGACCAAAACGCGGTGCCGGAGAAGCGGACCTGCGGCCGGGCTGGGGGGGAGAAAGAGGGGCCGGGTGAGTACCCGCCTCGCCCGGGGCTGCCGTCCGTCCGGGGATACCGAGAGGCCCCGGGCAGCGGCAGCAGCACCAGCGTGGACACCTACCCCTACGGGCTGCCAACCCCACCGGAGATGTCTCCGCTGGACGCCATAGACCCCGAGCAGAGCTTCTTCTCCTCGCCCTGCCCCGATGAGCATCACCGCTCCCACCTCGCCGGAGCCACCTACTCCCCGGAGTACACGGGCAGCTCCCTCCCGTGCAACCATCACCCCCTCAGCCCCATGCCACAGCCGGCCACCTGCATGATCCCCCCGTCCTCCAGCTGCCCTCCTCTTCCTCCTCCTCCTCCTTCCAGCTACTACACACCTGCCTTCCCCTCTCTGCACCCCGCCAGCCTCCATGCCCACCTGGGCCAGCTCTCCCCGCCGCCCGACCCCCACGGCTTTGACACCTTGGACCAGCTGAGCCAAGCCGAGCTCCTGGGGGAGATGGACCGCAACGAGTTCGACCAGTATCTCAACAACCCCGGCCACGGCGACCACCACGGCGGGGTCTTGGTCAACGGACACGTCCCGGTGTCTGGCAGCTCCCATGCCTCCGAGAACAGCCTCATCTCCGTCCTCGCCGATGCCACGGCCACCTACTACAATAACTACAGCGTCTCCTAGACCCCCGGCCGGGGCCGCCTGGACCGGCCGAGGAAGGACCCAACAGAGTATCGCGAGGCGTCGCTCCCCGGGGACATCGCTCGCCGCCCCTCCGGGTGACCGAGTCCGCACCGCGAGGGCCGTGGAGTCTCCTCGGTGGTGTAGGTGAAGGATTTCGGTCGTTGGCTCACCACCGGTTCGAAGCCTCGGGTGCCCTGCTCCCAGCTGGGACGGAGGGGGCATTTCCCAGTGCCGAAGCCCTTTGGCCAAGTCCCTCTTCCGCGGCAGGGATGCTCCTGGGAGAGCGGGAGGGCTGCCCAACCCGCTTCGGGGCACCCCCAGCTCTGCTTTGGAGTCGGGAGGGCGGCAGCATCCCGCAAACGGCAGCTCCGAAGTCCCGGGAAGGGGAGAAGGCAGGGATGAAAGGGGGGGAAAAGGAGGATTTTGGTAAAGGGGCGCAGGGTCTGCCAGCCTCTTGGTCTGGGGTTAAACCTGCCTTGTCCCCCTGCCCCCAGACTGGGAGCTGGGGGCTTCATCTCCAGAGGGGACCGATGGGACGCGAGGGATGCTGCCGGCTGCCCCGGGGTGCGTGGTGGGGGCTGCGGGGAGGGGGCCAGCCCCAAGGGAGCTCAGGTCGCGGTCGGGGCTTGGGAAGGCAGGATCTGGCCAGCATCTGCCTCCCCCACGGCTCCCCCTCGGCTTCTCAGCAAAAGAAGAGGGGGGGTCCACAAGCTGCCCTCCGCACCGGGCTGGGAACGGGTCCTGGGATGAGCCTTCCGGCAAAGAGGTGATGATGTAGCAGAGACGGGGGTTTTTTTTTTTTTGATCAAACATCCTTTGAAGGCGAACGCTTCGCGTCTCGAGCCGCAGTGCCCAATGCCTCTTCTAACTCCGGCGTATTATTGCTTGTAATAAAGCTGTACATTGATTTATTCCTTCCATTATTCCTCCCCTCGGATTTTGTATTGCTCGAGTTCTCTTCCTTTTCATAAAGATGAAGCTTTATTTTAAATCAGTTATATGACATGATTAATCTTAGTGTTTACTGTATGGCACTTGGTAATGATTAGTTAGTAGCGTGGCTATGATTTTCTGGTTTCAGTCCCGAACATGTATTAATAATAATTGCAAATAATACTTAAAAAACCCCACGACTTCACAGGTTTTTAAGCTAATACATTCCATCTTTTTTGTGTGGCTCTGTGCATTTTGAATGAGTGTAGATACGAGTTTGCATAAAATATTTAATTTAAATAAATATGTTTTTATACGATGATTGTTTTATGGTTTAAATTGCCATAGCTATTGACAAAGTTTTCAAAACAGAAACATTTCCTGTGCGAGTGCTATTTCTAAAATTATTTTTTTTTCGGATGGTATTTTCAGCCAAACTTTTCTACTTCCATTTTTTTTAAATAAAAAAGATCTGTGGTCATCTTTACCAATTGTGGACTGCTTTCTAACAAACTGGCTGGAGGCACGGCGTGTGCGTACCTGCACTTCTCACGGTGTGTCTCAGGGGCGGCAGATCGCCTTGGTGGCCTTCATCCTGCTTTTGCATGAATGCGACCTGTTAACGCCAGGTCCTGTGTAGATATCACGGTGAAGTTAAGGCAGAGCTTTGCCCTCGGTGTGTCAGCGAGCGGAGATGTTGTTGCCTATTTATGGAGCGAGTGCCAATGCCTGGAGCGTGGTTTTTATTCACATTTAGAGCTGTCGTTCACAGTTCGTGCTGATGAACCGTTGAAGATGCTCCACAGTGTGGAGGGCCACGTAAAGGGTCCTCGGTGCAAATGCAGGTCAAGGCAGTGAGGCCTGACAAATGGAGTGTGGGTCAGATTTGGGGAGCTGTGCCAAGGACGCCTTTGTAGGTGGATGTTGAGTGGTGGCCTTCAAGCATCACTCGCAAAGAGAAAAGTTTAGTCCTGCTTGTGATCTGTGGACCTTATAAATGCTTATAAATATCTGCAGGGTGGGTGTCAGGAGGATGGGGCCAGACTCTTTGCAGTGGTGCCCAGCGACAGGACAAGGGGCAATGGGCACAAACTGAAGCCTGGGAAGTTCCAGCTGAACATGAGGAAGAACTTCTTCCCTCTGAGGGTGACGGAGCACTGGAACAGGCTGCCCAGGGAGGTTGTGGAGTCTCCTTCTCTGGAGATATTCAAGACCTGCCTGGACAAGGTCCTGTGCAGCCTGCTGTAGGAGACCCTGCTTCGGCAGGGGGTTGGGCTGGGTGACCCACAGAGGTCCCTTCCAACCCCTACCATGCTGTGATTCTGTGACCAACATCACAACCTGTTATTGCCAGATATTAAATTAGGCTGAGTCCCTGCAGTCCCTGAGGTTAAGACATGCACACCTCCCAAAGCAGCATCCTCCCAGGTGGTGTCCTCCTGCTTGGCCCCAGAAAGTAGAGAAGCAAGTTTCCTAGTGCACGTTGTGATGCCCACCTATGTGTGCTGGCTGGAAGGGGTCTCCAGAGGTCACCCAACCCAACCCAACTGGGCTGGCTTGCCTCCCATAAATGACTTACCTCTGACTCGGGGAGCCCATCGTCGCAGAAGGTGGGAGGCTGCATGAGTATTTGGGGAGGCACCAACACGCTGCTGTTCTGTGCTTATGGCCCTCCTTTGTCCCCAGCTCGTGGCCCTCCTGGAGACAGCCCTCCCATCACACATGCTGCCTCTGCCTCTGCCCATCGCTCAGGCATCCAAACCCACTCTTGGCCACGTGCAGCTGGTTTCCATTTTAGGGGGAATGAAATGGATGCCTTTGGGTGTCCTGCTGGCACCATGGACTGTGATGGCCCTTGAACCAGCACAGCACAAGGGTGTGACACTCGGTGCGGTGCCGAAATGGCGGGTGCAGCAGCCGGGCTGGGGCAGCATCGCTCTTCTGAGAGGACTGGTGACTCAGCCTGACGGAGCTGGAGGGAGAGAGGTGCCATAAACCTGTTTGACCTCTCTGCCCAACAGAGTTGACTCAGGTGGGACCGTGCCAGGAGCAGGAGCAGGGCTGGAGAAGTCCTTCTTCTCCTGCCTTCTGCTCTGCCCACAATCCCTGCGGTGCCCCAGGGCCAAGGGATGCTCACGGCCCTCTGGCAGCACATGAAAAGTTGTTCATAGCTGGAGTGGCCTGGGTACGTGGACCTGCCTTTGGACCATCCAAAGCGTGGAAGGTTGCTCCTTTCCAAGCAGGCTCCCCGTTAGAAGGGCACCCAGCCTGGGACATCAGAGGGACACCCACCCCGGGGCACTCTGCAGATACCCCTATCTACCAGAGAACGGTGCGATGAGTTTTTAAACTGCCTCGGTGAGGAGGCACAGAGCTCAGCCGTCCCTCAACAAGACCACCTCTGGGTTTTGCCACCAGCATGTGTGATTCGGGGCTGTTGGGACCCTCACTCGGGGACATCGGCTGCTCCCACCTGTCCTCCTCCTTCTTCCCATGCCCCGAGCAGTGACGGGATCAACTGCAACACCCCATGAGCCTCTTCCCTCCTTCCCTTCTCACAGACAGAGTCACACTGGGGGCCGGTGGAGGCGAAGCCCACGCCAAGAGCTCATGGAAAAAGGGGTTTCTCCACGCATCCCAGCTCTGAGGAGCCCGCCGGGCTGGGATGCAGGGAGACTCCCGCGAGCCGAGCCTGTCCCCACTTGCTCTACCCGAAGCCACGTGAGGAGAGGTGGGAGCGTGTCCCTGTCCTCTCTGCACGTCAGGAACAGCTACAGGCCCCAACGGGGAGCCGGGGCCGCCCGAGGGTGTTGGGAGCCGCAGCCAAGGCGAGGTGCGGCTCCTTGGGAGCCAGGGCTCGCCGGACGGATCCGGGCACACGCCCAGCGCCGGGAGCAGCCGGCTTCCACCTCCCAGGACACCGGCAGCTGAGGGGAAATTTGGGAACGGAGCCACCCGCCCTCTTCTCTCTGTGGGGTGGAAAATGCAATGCTATGGGGTTGCCCCCCATCCCGCAACAAGATTTTGGGATGCAGAGCGTTGCTGCGGGGACCAGCCAGAAAATAAGTGGCTGACAGAGGTGGGAAGGAGACTTTTCTTGCTTGGGAAGTGGGCATCCTCATGGAGGACTGATGGCCATGGTGGTTTATGGATGTTGGGGGGGTGGCCTCCCCAAGCAGGACTCATTCTGCATCAGTCCTGGGCATGTTTCTCCTCCCTCCCCATCCCAAACCCACCAGCCCAAGACTGTCTCTGTGCATGCCAAGGAGCCTTGTGGTTTGTGGGCTGCTTTCTCCAGGCTGGGATGGGCTGGGAACCAGCAGGAAGATCAAATCAGGGCTGCAGGAAGGGATAAAATGACCTCACGCTACATCTGGGCTCCTGCTCAAGGGTGTCGGGTTGGGGCCAGAGCGAGGGGGGGGTCTCCTTACCGGGAGGTGGCCAGGGTGTGAGTCCTCTGCCCCCGGTGTCCGGTGGCCCTGGCCAGCCCTTGGTCCCCATGGCTGTGCAGGTCACGGTGCTGGGCACTGGGAGTGGGGATGAGGTCACCTTCCCGGATAGTGCCGGGATTTGGGCTGGCCAGGAGCTGCGGTGTGTGTCATGCCCTGGCCCTCCTGGAATGGGTGATTTCCTTTGCATCCCTTGAGCAGGTGGTGGGTCCTCTCCATCCTCGTTCCACCAGCCATGTCTGCTTGTCCCAGTGCCACATGGGTAGACCCAGAAGACAAGCAGCCAGGTGGCTGCTCCATGCCTCAGTTTCCCTGTTTGTAAAATAGACATAATACTTCCTTCCCTCCCACCCTTTTTCTGTCCAGCACTGGGACATGATCTTACCAAGACTGTGAACAGGACCAAGTGCTTGTGCTGCTCTTATCACAAGGGGTCTCTACCCAACTCGAGGGCTCTGGATGCTGAAATTAGCAGTGAGATGATTATTTTCCCTCCATTACTCTCAAAGCTGAAGGCAGGGGAGCAAAGTAGAGCCCAAGAAGGGGACGAGGAGACTTGACCAAGATCACCCTGCAAATCAGTGGCAGAGCCTAGGGGAGACCCTCGACACCTCCAGCTCCCCAAAACCCCCTTTTGCCCTTATCAACCCCCTTCTCCTCATGAGTTGATGCCTTCCCCCTCCATCTCTCTTTGCCCCCGTCTCACCCTGACTTCAAGCCCTGCCGCACCCCACGGGGAACCACGGCTGCTCCTGCGGGCAGCAGGGAGGACGGGATCGGGTCCCACCCTCCCATGTCTCCAGAGGAGGGAATGAGACAAGCTGCTGAGTGGTTTCCTGCCCAGCGCTGCCAATGGGAGCTGCTTGGGGTGTCGGGAGCAGGGGAGGATGTATCCGGAGCTGAGTGTTTCCTGGCAGATAAGGCCAACCCCTCCTGCCGGATGTTATGAGTCCAGGTCCTACCTCCACGTTTCAAGCGAAGGGGCCGAGGAAAGGCTTGGATGTTTATGTCAAGGAAAAATAACTTCTCCCTCTGTGTACAATCCTCCGGCTCCCCCAGGGCTACGTGCGGGAGGGTAAATGCTGGGAATAGGAAAACAAGGGCGAGGGGACGGAGGTGGGTGATGGGGGAGAAAGGCTTGGCCCTGGAGGAGGAGGGCTGCGGGCAGGGTCGATTCCCTCCCTCCCTGCTGGGGCTGGGGTGGGAGGGTGCCAAGGCAAAGGCGGGGGGGAGCTGGGGAGACGAGCCCAGGGCTGGATAGTGCAAGCTCGACCCTGCGGGCTCAGGGTCAGCATCAATCCAGAGTCACCTTGATGGCCACCTACTTGGGCAAATCCAGCACGTCACCTCTGGTGCCCACCTGGAGGAGATTCAGCCCCCAGTAAGGACTTGCTCACAGAAGTCCCTTCAAAGCAGGAGATAGAGCCACCCACACCATCTTCCATGGCTGAAGGTCCAGGGTTAGCTCCTGCCCATGTCTGTCATCCATGGAGTCAGAGATGTTGAAAGAGGGTGGACGGTGGAAGAGTTGGGTCCGGCAACCCAGCGGTGCCCACCTGGCTGGGGAGGATGGAGAGGCTGTGCAGTGGGTATGGAGGGAATGAGGTGAATAGGGATCTTCTCCATCTTTTTGCAATAAATGGGTAAAATCCAGTGCCAACCAGACCCTCCTCTTTTGGATGCAGCTTGTGCACTCCTGGCACCCTTCTGGGACCATTCACAAGGCTCAAGCCAAAACCTCTGTGCTGCCTGAAGGCTGGTACATGGTCAAGGTCATGTCTGGATGATGGAAGGGACACAGAAAGGCCTGCACTAGACTCACACAGATCAAGAAACCAGGACAGGGAAGATACCCAGCCCTCAACTGCTACCTTCCACACTGTGCAATTACCAGTCCCCAGCACAGGGGTGCCCAGGCCAACAAGTCCTGCTTCTGCCCTGGGGTGGGTGTAGCAAGGACATCCCCAGGGAAGGTTTGGATGTGGCCACCTGGTTTGGATGCAGCTGGACCAACCCAGGAGCCTCAGGGCCAAACAACTGACTCTGGGTCCTACCAGAGAGTCTACAGACATTTTTTTTTTTTGTTAGCATTGAGCAACTTCTGACTGAGAGTTTTGTCTTTGGCATCAACAGAGAGAAGTCTGATAACAGAGAAAATCTAGCAATCTCCCATCAAGGGTGGTTAATGAGAGCTGAGCGGCTTCCCCACCCCTGTTTATTCCCGTTTCGATGCAAGAGGGACTGCTCGGGGTCCCGTTTCCCACCCAGTGGGACAGAGAGAAGACTGGAGGACACTCTGAGAAGAAAGAAGAGGGTGAAGCCCCTTCGCTTCCTGCTCCTTAGAGCTTGAGGAGCCCATGAGGGTCCCTGCCAGCAGCTGAAGGGCATCCGAGGAGCATTCCTGCATGCAGGGGGAATTTAGGGTTAAGAAGGCTCGTGCTGGAGACCTGACCCATGCTTTCCTTCCAGCTCTCCCACCTCTCCTCCCTCAGCACCCCAAATGCCCCCTCCAACCCCCCAGCCAGCCAGGACGCACCCCGCCTCGGCAAGCCCAAGATGTTGTTCTTTCCCTTTGATTTCCAGGAGCTCCCGCTTGGCCCCCAGAGCTTCACAGTGAACAAAACATCAGAAGCCCAGGCTGGCGGTGCAGGAAGGAAACCCGCTCATGTGGGGGCTGAGTCACGATCCCGCTGCTCCCTCCCAGCATCCCAGGGAGCAGGCGGCATCGGGTACCAAGTGGCCGCAGGTCCCAAACCCTCCCTGCCCAGCCAGGACACCAAAAAATCCTCCTCCACCACCCCATCTTCTTGCTTTGAGAAACAAAGTGCTGCTTTTGTTGTTTTGTTTTGTTTTGTTTTTTCCTGTGGCTTGAGTAGGAAAGGCTGGATTTGCTTCCCCAGCAAGTGAAGAGTCTCCATGCTGCTGTTATGGGGCCTCAGCGAAAATCCAGGGAGGATGCTGAAAAACCTTATTTTAAAACAGGGTCCTCAACACCCCTGACTTGGGACCAGCTATTTGATTCTCTGCTGTCAGGGCCAGGCTTCTTGTCTTGAGCATCACACAATACCACAAAGGTGGTGACTGCTCAGATCCCTCCAGAGCAGCAAAGACTCGAGGTCTAATTTGCCTCTGAAGCCAGGACCACCATGAACTCTGGTCTCGAGGAGCCAGCATTCCCAACTCTACCCCTCTCATTTAGAGGAGATATGAGATACATATATATATACACACAGAGGAGGTATAACAGACACACAGGCCACATCTGCCCAGACCTGAGGTCGATGCAGCCCCTGATGTTGTTTCTGATGGGGTAAGGAACGCATGTCTGAAGATGAGTGTAAGAAGGAGGCAAACGGAGTGATCCACCACGTCTCCCTCTTCAGACCCTCTGCAGCTCAGGACTTTGTGAGCTCTCTCTCTTAGCTCACCCTCAGTGGGATTTTCTTCTGTACATTTGCTCAGTTGCGGGTTTAAAATTTTAGTGCCCTTCACATCCCAACGCCTTCTGTTTCTTTGATTCTGCCACCTGCCAAGTTCTTTTGATGCCGTATTTCTCCAGTTGCGTTATTCCTTATTTATCTTCTCTGTGCCATTGCGTGATGCTGTAACCATATATCATATCCCACCCCTTTAGCCATCTCTTTCCCAGCCTGGAGAGCTCCAGTCTTTCTCTCTGGGTATCAGTCTACCTCAGGAGTGCTGAGGCTTGGTTTACTCATTATTGCTTCAGGAATATCTGTCAAGCACTGGGGGCAGGTGCTGCAGAGGGACACTTGTGTGTGGTGGAGTTTAAGCAGCTTTAACCTATCCTGATTCAGGGGGAGATGGGGTGGAGGAGACACAGAGTAATGCTGGGTTGGTGTGGGAATGGTGGCATGCACTGCGAGTAGTGAGCAGGAGGCTGGAGGTGGGACCCAGTCTGAGCGAGACAAGGAGCTGGGATGCTGGGGACAGGACTAGGTGGTGAAGGAGGCTGGAGAAAGCAGCCAAGGAAGGAAAGGGTGGGTGTGAACACCATGGTCTGGCAAGGAAGGGTAGGGCTGGAAGGGAAAAGAGTATTACTGGAAGGATGAACATTGGATAAGGAGCCAGAAGATGGAGGAGAAAAGGACCAGACTAGTGGAAGGAACTTCCTGGAGTGGAGACTGAACTGGGAAAGGGAGAAGGGTGGGATCAGGATCTGCTGGACCAGGCGGGGATGACAGACCTTACAGTAGGGCCAAGGGCTGTTAACAGAAAACAAGAGAAGGACCAATGGCCCAAGGTTGAGAAGAAATGATTGGGCTGCCCATGAGTGGCCAAGATAGACAACAGAGATCTGAAAGCAGCCTCTCCAGGTCTGCTTTTCCACAGCTGTTGGCACAGACCACTGAAAGCCTCAGCAGAGTGCACGTCCCACGTGCCCTCTTCAGAGCTGGCCTGGGAGAGGTGACAGCCTCCTACTGTGCCCTGGTGGCATGGTGGTTCCAAAGGCCCTGATGGCTCACGTGGATGCATCTATGCAGAAAAATAAACAGGTCAGCTCTGAGTCCAACAGGTCCATCCTTCCTAATAAAACTTCTCAGCCTCCAGAAAGAGGTTGACAGCACCCATACAGCCTACTGCAAATGGACACTGGTCTTTGCTCACCTTGAACCTTACCTGGGCCCTGGTTGCATCAATGCCACTTGGCCGGGGCCAAAATCACACCGGGGAGCATGCTACAAATAGCTGGAGGGTCACTGCAGAAGCGTGTGTGTCCCTGACCCTGGTCCTATCCGTTTATGAGCATAGATGCAAACTGGGGCCTTGGGTAACGCTAGCGTGTAGGATTTGGGTGGATAAGTCTGTTGGGCTCTTTATAAGCTTAGAAAACATTCTTGCTTCCCTCCTCCATGCGCACTAAAATGGAAGAAATGTGTGACAGTTGCAGAGCCAAGTGTTCCAGGATTAGGAAACGCTGGGCTGGAGCATGTTTGTGCAACCTCCCTGCTCCTTCCAGGTGCCAGGCATTGCGGGAGACCTGGAGTTGCAGGAGATCCCGTGATGTGATCACGCAGCGAAAGGCACTTGGTGCATGATCACATTGCAGGATGACACATGAACTTGCTCCCCCCCACCGCTTGGACCACTGCCTCTTTCAGCTCACAGGCAGATTTGGATGCATCCACTCAACATTTTACATTCAGCCTGCCAGGTCCCTCCCCAGTGACTGCACAGATCTGGGCAAGTCTGATCAGTGATTTAAGGTGGGATTTACTTCCCAGACATGCCCAGCTGCCTGCACTGTGAGATCCTCGAGTAGCAGAGCTCCCAAAATGAACACCACAGCAGAGGTATCATTTACATGGCTGAACCTAGAGCACAGCCCCTCAATTGCAAGCGTTTGTTGTAATCATTCCCTCTTCACCTGATGTCCAGCTCTGGGCCTTATTTTCTGCTTGCTTTATATGCCCTGCTGCAAAAGCAGAGGATTTACATAGGGATGCCTTCCTGATGTTTGTCCTGCCAATACTCTGGTGCTGCACAAGCTCAGCCATTTCCTTGGACCCCAGTGAAGCAAGGTGTTGGAGAGATGGAGGAGTTGCCCATCAGCCTGGGATGCTGGATGTCCACTGGTCAATCTCTACTGAGCAACTCAGAGCTCAAGACCTTGGTGTATGCTGGCCTGGAGAAAAGGAGGCTCAGGAAAGTTCTTTTCACTCTGTACAACTACCTCAAAGGAGGTTGTAGCAAGGTGGGTGCTAGTCTCTTCTCCCAGGTAACAAGTGATAGGACAAGAGGAAATGGCTTCAGGTTATGCGAGGGAGGTTTGGATTGGATATCAGGAAAAATTTCTTCACTGAAAGGGTCATCAAGCATTGAAACAGGCTGCCCAGGGAAGTGGTGGGGTCACCATCGCTGGAGTTATCTAAAAGACATGTAGATATGGTGCTCAGGGACATGTTTTAGTGGTGGACTTGGCGGTATTAGGTTCACGGCTGGACTCAATGATCTTAAAGGTCTTTTCCAACATAAATGATTCTATGATTTTAGGACTCTATGGCCAGTGCAACATCGGAGCCCTGACTAGAGTATGCGCAGAACTTCCTGATGAAGTAAGGATTAACAGGTCCTTTGTAAACCCTTTATGCTCGGGCCTCCAAATAACACAGTTTTTCTCCTAGGAGCCTGTCTTGATGATGAATAATACAAGTGAGACCCAAAGCTGAAAATGTCTGCCCCTCCATGCCTCTGAGGAAGACACTGCATGGTTCCCCTCCTGTATCTGTTGATTATAACGCTGACACGATTGACCACAGAGCAGGACTGTATTTCTAATCTGGAATCTCTAGGGTTGCCTTGAAACAGACGACTTCAAGGCTTGTGTCTTCTTCTGGAGTCTCAGCTCCAGGATCTCAAAGGTGGTCTGGATATCAGCCTCGAAGACTTAACGCATGGGTTCTACCTTTCTGCTGCTCACCTCTTCAATGAATCCTCCAATTTCCAAAGGAGCAAACAGAAATGCAAGAAGGTTGGAGCTTCTCTTTTTAGAGTTCCTTCTTGCCGACAAACTGACACAGATCTAAGCAGAGGGTTATCTTTTGTGGCAATCCTCTTGAAACACATGGATGAGAAGTGACTGAGGTCTGGGTTTTCTCAGGTTGGAGAAGACAAGGCTTGGAGAATACCTTATTGCTGCTTTCAGCTACCTAATGGGGGGCTGTAGAGAAGACAGACCATCTCTTGTGAGATGTGTAGAAAAGGATAAAATGCAATGAAGGCAAGTTGCAGCAAGTGAAACTCTGGAAGTAGTTAAGCCTGACGACAAGGTCCCACAGTGGCCATGAGATCTCTGTCTCTGGAGACATTGAAAGCTCAACTCATTAAGATCCTGAGTAACCTGCTTTAATTTGCCCTGCTTTGATCGGGCAGGGGTTGGACTGGAAATCTCTAGAGTTCCCTTCCAACCTGAATTATCCTTTCATTGTCTTTTTTCAACCTTGCAACTCTCTTCTCTCCCAGCATGTGGGATTCACCTTCCTGGATGCCTAGAGAAGGGTGTCCCTTTCAAAAAGGGATCCTTTCCATAAGGAGTCTTGTGTGGTAACATACCTTGATAAAGGCACAGTGTCCTAGTCCCTTTGAGACCCCATAAGCCAAGAGTGGGTGATGGTCAAATCCAATCCAGTGCGGCAACTTCTCACAGAAATGTTGAGGTTGTAAGGGATGTCTGAAGATCCCATATGGGATCTGTGACAGATTCTTTCTGACATGGAGGCCTAGTTTTCAGGCAGAAGGAGGTTGGACTCTGCTGAGGTTGAATGGCCCTCTCCAAACCAGCATTACATTACAAAACAACCTTTCTCTGGTAGCTGAGGAGGGCTTGAATAGGTCCTGCACTTGAAACAGAAGCCACATCTCCACTAGCAACACAACAGTGCCTTTCTCTGGTTAGTGGGTAGCTGTGCACCAAGGTCCAATGGAGGATCCATGGAGGTCCCTGCTCAGCGCCCAACTCTCAGTATCTCGCATGCCAGAGCTCCCTCCGACCCAGTCTCCTCCCTACTCAAGGGAAAGAAGAGAAGGAGATGCACAACCCAGACCACCACCACTGCCCTGCATGCCTTCTGTTCCCCAGCCTCCTGAAAAGTCGCAAAAGCAACTCAGAAGGAGTTTCTTCAATGTATGGGACTCACAGGTAAAGGACTTGCTGTAATTAAATGACCCATTAGAGCTTCCTAGTTGTTCTTCCCTGCTGCTTTCCTGAGTTCAAAAGGTGATTTAGGATGACATGCTCTGCTCTACATGAACTTGCCAGCTATTGCAGCAGCATGACGAGACACCCCTTCATTGTACATTAACTCCACTAGGCGTATGGCCCAACAATCAAAGTACCTCATTAAAGTTTAATTAAATTTCCCAAGTGACTTGCTCCTGGGCTGAGAACCTGTAATGCAAGCCGAAGCAGGTCTGCATGTGTAAGTGTCTGGGGTTTTGGAGTTTATTTTTTTTATTATTATTTGCACATGTGATCTTTTTTTTTTTCCTAAGCATTAGCAACACTTCATGGCTGGTATGAAATAAAACCAGAGGTGTCAATCCAGTCCAGACTGTATGAAGAAAAGACAAATCTTACAGACTTTCTGCTGAGAGTGCTGTCGTCCTGGAAGAACAGCAGGATTTTTCACTATAGTCCCCTTGTAGGACGAAGGCAGGAGGTGCGTTGATCAGGAATTGGAAGATGCCCTCAGACAGTTTAGCTCCTGCTGTCGAAGCTTGGTGAAAAAGCAGAGGGACAAAAGAATTCCAAAATCAACAGCTTTGGATAGCAAACAAAACCAGATCTCTGTACATCAAAGACAATTCCCATGTCTCATCCTCACCCTTAGTCTCGTAGATGAGAAATGGAGACATAGAAAGGTTGCTGAGTGAATTGGTGGCAGAGGGTGGAGCCACCTCTAACCCCTTTAGTCTGCTCCGAGTGCTGCACCAACGACATCTCTCTATATGGGGGTGGTGGATGGTGAGCGGTGTTACTGCTGTATCCAGCTTCTTTCCTGGGTCTTCCAGTGTTGTGTATACTTTCTCCAGGATGGTATTCTTCACCCTCACTGTCTTTTGCAGAAGGAGCACAGAGGTGCGTTTTTGTCTCTTGATGTCCAACAGTGTAGCAATGTGCTAATGGTCTTTCTCAGCCTCTACACCTATGCCATCCTCCAATGGGAGGGCACACGGAGTCACATAGACCTCCAGGCTGGTATAGCTCTGCCACCACAGCTCACTTGTGCCACAGAAAGAATTGTTAGAAGTGGAAATGTTTGAAGTACACGTTGAGAAAGTAATCACATGAGATGCTCATCTTGAGTGGTCTCAGCTTTGGCTCACAGGCTGAGACTTAATCCTGGAAGACTTAGAGGGATTGGGAGATAGTTAGACCTGGAAAGAGATGCTAATGGCTCCTGAGGCTTGGATTCAGCCCAGTGAAGAGAAACAGGAACTTCCAAGGATGATCTGCCTGCTTTGAGTTCTTCCTAGCTTTCCAGAGGAGGTGACCTCTTCCTATGGACTCCAAAGAGAGACTAGCCAGCTAAAATCTTTTAGGAACCTTAGCTGTGTGCCCAAAGGTGAGTGAATGCAGGCCCAAATGAGTCTGCAACTATCCTGCAGTTATCAACACACACTATTATGGTACTCTGTCTTTGAAAAAAAAGTTTAAAATGCAACTGTTAGCATCAACTGATGTTCACTCAACTGGAATATGTACCTTTACCTCCTCTTCCCCTTTATTTTCACTGTTATTCTTTTATTTCCTGCAATTCCTACCTGAGCTGGAGAGAGGATGGTAGGCTACTGTTTCCAAAGAACTGTTAAAACAATTCTTGTTTAAGGATTCTCCAGAATAACCTAGTACCCTCTGCCTAGAGGATTTTGACAAGTAAATCAGATGGACAATGATTTTGGTAAGACAACATTCACCAAAGGACACGACCCTTCTGCTACTTTGCTCCACGGTACAAAGATGTACTTGAGTCATTAAACTCAGAGGAAGAAAACCAGTCCATGATGAATCCAAATAGCTGCTTACAGGCAGACTAACCAGGACCAGTACCCTTACTCTGCCTTTGTGGCCTGGTCTGCTAGCTAAACTCTCTCCAGAGCAAGGTGGCTGCATCTAAACCACCTACCAGGAATCATCCTTGGACTATGTAACTCCTGACCTGTGGCTGGGGATCACTTGGCTTGGGGCCAGCAGGCTCAGGCCAAAACCAAGCCAAGGACTACGTTAACAACAGTTCAAGTGGCTGGGCTTTGATGACCAGTCCATATCGAGATATATCCGGGTCACCTCTGTTATTTCCTGAAAGCTGGAAGTTAATCTCCAGATTAAAATTCCCTGAAGACAAAAGGCGGAGCCAAGACAGTCGTCTTGTTCAAGGGACTGCAAAAAAATCAACAGGCGTGGACTTTGCAGATCCCTGCACAGTGATCATGCACTGTAATGGCAAAAGGGGAAACTTTCCTGTATTTTTCCTCTGACTGGAGTGGATGGATAACAAACAAAAGCAAATACTGAAACACTTACTCATATTGAAAGAAGTACGAGCACAAAATCCAGTCACCTCCTTAAAACTTCAAGTGAGGTGGGGATTTCCATGTATTGCATGTGTTTCCAGATCTAAAGATAAGAGTACAGCTGGTCAAACATTTTCCATTGATGATTTCCTTCTAGAAAACATCCTTCTAAGGAAAAAAAACAAGAAAGAAAATTCTAGGTTTAGCTCAGTTTCCCTTAAACATACTTGAAAAGAAAGTGCATTTTACATAACATTTTCACTTTTCATTCCTATTTAATAGCCCACATGCATAAAGGAAAAATAAAATAAAAAGTGATGACTGACCAGTCAGAGTGAGAGTGTTTGCATATTTTTTAAAAAATAACATTTTTCACAGGAATACCGAAGATCCTCCAGAGCACCCATAGAAAATAGAAAATTCAATTAGTTTTTTTTCCATGCACTGTACTTATTTCTATCCGTTAGCTGTAATTAACAATTTCTTGGTCAAGTTAAGCTTCATTCCCATCATCAGATTCTATCAGTTTGAAGGCCTATTTAGTCTTAGTAGATTAAAAAGAACATAATTCACATATAAAATGTCCAACTCTGAGCCTTTCTGATTTAGCAAAAAATCACAGAATCACAGAATAGTAGGGGTTGGAAGGGACCTCTGTGGGTCCCAGCTTTCAAAAAATACAAAAAGCCTAAAGTGCTATGGAAATGTGACCTTTGCGGTCACAGTATTTTTCTGCATCTGTTGCTCATTTCTCCAGTATTTGTAAGTTTTTTGGCCAGTTTCAATCCAATGTGAGGGCATGGAAGAAGTCCCAAAGATGTGAAGCTCCAGTAATTTCGATGATATTCATTGAATTCAGACACCATAATATTTCTTCTTTCTGAGGATATGGCCACAGCATGCACACAACTATACTGCTGGACACAGGAGCATCTGCATGGGCAAGACCTGTTAGTAGTCCATGGTCTGCAAGACAAGCTTTGAGATGAGGTCCTCACAAGATGACATCTGCACGATGCAGAATTACTCAGGATGCGCCAAGCTCTCAGGTGTTGCCTTCTAGTCGTGCCATAACCTGCTTGGGACTCTGGGCAAATCACAGCATCTGTCTTACCCTCGCTTCTCAATCTGTAAAGTGGGGATGCTTTCCGCACTGAAAGGTGTTGAAAAGGTAAGGACTTCTTTGGAAGGGAGGAAAGAACCTGAACTGGTAGGTTATTTGCCTCCCCAAGTTTTGGAGTGACATTTGATCTCAGTGAAGACAGCTGAAGGAAGATGACCTGGATCTCGTCTCTGTTGTCTATAAAGCAGACAGTGGCTTCGGAGTTAGTCTCCATTTGTGGACAATAGAGAAAAGGGTATTACAGGGACATCTGTCTCATAAACTGTTTGAGATCAAGTGATCGTACCCCACCCCAACATTTCTGAAGGGATCATCTTCTAACATTGAAGACTGTTTGTACCACATCCTGTCTGAATGGGAAATATTTCAGTGGGAGTGAGGGGAAATTAAGTAAAGAATAGTCCTAAACTTAAAGCCCACCAATATTTAGGGGAGTAGGATCACAGCAACAGAGCTGGGAAGGATGGGCTTTCTGTCGCATGATCACTTCCCAGCCTATGAAGAGGTAACTGGAGGCAAAAACCATCAGAGGGCTCCATGGAGACCTTATTGCAGCCTTGCAATATGTAAAGGGGCTTCTAAGAAAGACGCAGGGAGACTTTTTATTAAGGTGTGTAGTGACAGGACAAGAGGAAATAATTTTAAACTGAGAGTAGATTTAGGTTGGAATAAGGAAGAATTTTTTTACGATAAGGGCAGTGAAACCCTGGGACAAGTTGCCCAGAGAAGTGGTGAATGCCCCCTCCCTGGAAACATTCAGTGTCAGGCTGGACGTGGCTCTGAGCAACCTGATCTGGCTGAAGATGTCCCTGCTCATTGCTGGGGCTTGGACTAGATGATCTTCAAAGGGCCTTTCCAAGCCAAACTCTCCTATGAGTTTACGATCATAAAGCCTCTTTATGCACTCCCTGCTTAAACATGTACTATATTCAGGTGAACAATGTTTTCATTGACTAAAAAGATGAGCTTTTTCAATGAACATTGAAGACTGATAGATTACTGTTTTCAACTAAACAAAACAACACTCTATCGGAGAAGACATGTTTTCCATTTATAAAAATGAAGACTTTTACAATTTTTTTTTCCAGAAAGGCAACTTTTTGTTGAAGAAATAATTATGAAGAGCTAAACTGAGAGAACAATTCAGATTGTAAAATCGTTTATTGCTGCTTTGCCCATACCTTTCAGTCAAGCTGCAAAATGACATCTATAGTATTAGGGAATGGGGATCCACTTCCTAACCCTACAGCCTGAGATATGTTAATGGCAGAGCGTAATCATGAATAGGGTGAGTCAGGACTCTGCAATTACAGTCTTGCTTCTGCCACCAAATCCCTACATACCCTTTGCCAAGTCCCTTAACCTCAGAGAGATCTGGCTAACCTGTATGCAGTACCAGAATGATAATTCCTCCCTTAAGGGAGCTGGGAGCATCCGTTACTCTCTGCAAAATCCGAAAGAGCTGGTGAACACATTAGTAGTTTCACTAACACTACTAACACTGTTAGTAGTTTCCTCCAAGGTGACAGTAATGAGTTGGAGAGAGGTTGGTGTCTTTTGGGAGAAATGTCTGTTCTAATAGGCTGAGCCTTGGGAGATAAAATTACTAGCATGAAAATATTTGGCTAGGAAGAAAGATCCACAGCAACACACGGCAAAAGCACAGCCAAGCCCTTTGGGGAGCTGAGGCGAAGCAGTGTTGAATAAATTGATGTGGTGATTAAGCGCTCCATTCCCTTGATGCTTTTTGATGGTAAATATCTGAAAGAGCTTAATTACATAAGGGTGTAGAAGCCTGATGCCCACTGATCTCACTTGGAGGCACATCTCCTGGACTTTCCTCAGGCTTGATGTCCACAAATGAGTCATGTCATGGGAATCGTGTTGGGGGGGGTGAGACCAGGAATTGACTGCGTACACGTCATCCTGCCTGGGCATGAAAATATTTCAGGGATCCTGCGGGATGAATGGGAACAGGTTATTATTGTGCTAAGTGCCTGACTGCTCCACTGACCTTTTGCAAATATAGGTTCATAAGTAAAAGTGAAGTCTACATCCTTTGTGCAATTATACAGGAACAACCACGTAATATAGAAGTCCCCAAATCCTGCAGCTTTGCACACATTTCTCAGCAGGACAAGGAGGAGATGAAATGTGTGTGTTACCAACATCACAGTGACACACAAGTGTCAGTCAGTCTTGGGAACAGCATTTGTTCGAGGTGCACGGTGCAGTACAACCCTGTACAACACCAAGTCTGCAGTGCTTGGCACTGAAACAGGCCCAGCATCTGGAAAGGCAAGAGGAGAAAGAATTCATCACCACTGCTTATTATCATCATTACTGCTAATATTATTTCAGGGGTACTACAGTCCGGACTTTCACCCCCTGCTTCTAGTTTATGGACAGCCCCATTCACAGCATTGGTGAATGCCTGTGTGGTGAAAGTGGAAGGATAAACCTCAGCATCCATCTTAGAATCACAGAAAAATGTAGGCTGCTATTTATCCCACCTAAAGTTAGGCACTTGGAGTTGTATCTCCATTAGTTATCTAAATCATTTCCTGCCCAAACAATATTAAACTTCTTATTAGGGCGGTACACCTGCATTGCCTATTAGGAGTTACCCTGATCAATGCAAACTCCAACACGTGTGCAGGAATCGCCTGGCTCAGTCCTGGCTGGCCAAGCCAAAGCCATGCCAATGCCTGAACTATTTGTCAGCGTGAACAGTGCTGCTCCAGCACTGGTGTCTCGAGAGTTCCTAGTTTACTGGAAGGGGCATAGCCTAAAAATCCCAAACTGAATTAATTTAAGTTCCCTCTAGTCAAAGGGGAGGCCTGAGCTCCTCCAGAGGTGGTCAGGATATTTTATACATCTATTTTACAATAAGAAAACTTGTCCTTTGTAAAAGCGCCCTTCATTCTTGCTCCATTCTTCACTGTATTCTCCAGAAGGCCTCAAGGGGAGCGAGAGCGGTGAAGTTTGAGTTAGCTGGCTCCAGCTCACTTCCTGCAGTTCAGTGAATCCCAGCAACACATGAAGAGCCTGGAGCGGTGCAGACAAGACCCGGATTCATCAGCAGTGTTTTATTACCTGTGTAAGTAGTGCTGTCATCACTGAACTGCCAGAGGACTTCAGCCAGCGCCCAGCAACGCCCTGTGCCAGCTTCTGCACAAATGCAAAACAACAACAAAAAAAGTCCTTCACCCCAAGCACTTTACAAACGGGGCATGCAGGAGGCTGAAATACTGGGCTAACACATTGAAGTTATTATGTTATGAAGTCATTATGGCCTTTCTGTGACCACATACTGGTTTCACTGAGCACAACCCCCTAAGGTTCAGTGCAACTACTCCTCATTTACTTTCATGTAAGCTCAGGCCCACCAGATGTAGTTTACTCCACCCCTTTCTTGCATGCCTTTAGCACCTAATCACACCCACGTTAGTGCGAGGTAGCTCCACCGAAGCACAGTTACCCTAGATTTACTGTAGCGCCACACAAAATGGAACGAGGAGCTGTGGTTTCCACCCTGAGACAAGGGAAGAAACAGACTGAGGGGACACCAAATCTCAGCTGTAGCGGAAACAGATCTCAAGCTGATGGTGAAAGTCCTGAGCTCCCTGCAGCTGCTGAAGTTACTTAATGTTTAGGCTCTTTGGGCTGTGGTCACACAGCTTACTGGTAGCTGTCTGCAGGAGAGCTGAGCCTTTCTACATGCCTGTGCAGAAGCAGCTGAGGAGATGGAGCACAGCACATGGGTCTGTTAAGGTCCAAATACTCTGTGACACCATTTTCCTCTTAAAGGAAACAAAGAAATCGTATTTAACACATTCAGGGCACAAAGAACTTGTATTTAATATAATTTAATGCACTTCTAATGCAAACTCTTGCAAGCCTGATGAGGAGCTGGCATTTTCTGAGGCTTCCAAGGTGGAGTCTGGCCTTTGGTCCAGCCAGAAGCTGATCCTAATGTAGTGGTGTAAACCCAAGTGGGATGAAAGTCAATGAAATTTCTTAGTCATGGAAAAAGGGTGAGAGAAGCTGATCCTTTTTATTTTTTGGTCTCCTCAAGGCTTATAGTTCAGCACAGCACTGTGTGGGGAATGGCTGTGGCACAGTGTGGAGGGAGGTGGTTGGAAAGCATGCCCCATGCAGGGTAACAGCAGGGAGAAGTTGTAGGATACATGGCGAATTGCAGGAAGCCTTGGAGAACCAACCTGAAACCATGCTGAAGGATAGATGGGAATGGGCAACTCCCGATCGTGTCTTAAAAAGCAGGAATATAGTTTCCAGGGGAGAGCCAGAGCTGGGTGGAGGTAACCAGTGTCAATCCTGTTGTTTCAGCAATGGCTCAAGAGGAAGGATGGGCTTGCAGGGAGCTATTGGGTAGCCGTAGTGATACCTAGGGCAACATGGACACTCGTCTGCAGGCTGTGTCCTGGACTGGGACACATCTCTGGCTACACCAGTGCTATGAAACAAAACTGCAAGACCACTGACTGTCTGACCCTCATGCCAGCGGGCATCATCTCCCCATGCCTTGACTTATTCACCCTCCAAAATCAGGTGGCCCTACTCAAACCGCCTCTTGGGAATGGTCCTTGGTCTGTGTCGACTCCTGACGCACACCTGGGAATTGGTTGGGGTGCGTCAAATGACTTAGGCCAAAAACTTTGCCAGAAATTACAACTACAGTTTAATGGTGAGAAGAGGACTCACACTTCAAGAGGAGGCTTTGGTAGGTCTCTCTTGCCAGCGATCACAAGCACCCTTTTCTCTCCCACACTCCAAGCTCTCCTCAATCTCTCCAGCACTTCTCCAACAAAGACATTTACTTGTGGGACACATCTGAGCCCACTGCTCCCTCACCAGACTTTTGCTCTCAGGCCAAATGGCCCTGGTGAACCTTTGTGGGTCTTGCACAGACCATCTTTCTTGGTGTCACCTAGTTAAAACCTCAGTTAAAAAGAGCTTCATCGCAGTGACTTATTTTTCTGTCTCTTCTTTGAAGAAAGTCAGTAAAGGTCATGGAACAAACCAGAAAAGTTGTGTTTCCAGTACTCAGACACTTGCTTTTTCATCCCAGTTCACCTTGATGTTGGCTGCTGCCAAGCTTAGATCTTTCTGTGCTTCAGCTGGCTTTGCTTCTCCAGCCTCCCACGCTGGAGTTGTCCTGCACTGGGGCAAGGCAGGACATGCCTTCCGAACATGAATTTAGGGTGGCTTTAAATTACAGTGTAACCAAAGCCATACACCATGGTTACAGCCATTAACCTCAGGGTTTCTGCTGAAAAACACTTCTAATCAGGGGCAATTTCTAGGCTTGTAGAGGTAATATAAGTGCAAGCTCTCTTCAGAGCCCTACAACTCCCAAGCTCTCATTGCTCCTGATACCCCGTAGCTTCCTCTCTCTCTCAGTAGCCCACATGTCTGATTGACTCCTTCATTGGTCCCTATGTTTGTGGGGGTTGTGTGTCTCAGTTATTTTCAAGTATTAGTACTTCTGCTACAGTGAGAGATGGGAGAAAATGTACTAAGGGTGAGAACCCAGGAGGTGGTTTCTAAAATATCAAAAGAAACACGCTTCCAAATATTTGTCAGGAACTCACAAAATCCTCAAAGCTGTGTTTTCCATCCTGGCTTCTTAAACTGAAATAAGAATTTTTTTTTTTATTCCCCTCTACACTCCTCCTCTCCATCAAAAAAGGAGTGGTGGAAGTACACCCTGGGTCCTCCTCTGGACTTTGTTCTATTATTAGCATCCTATGCATTATTCAGTGGGCTGATTATGAATGAATCTGCATAGATCCCCCCCTTTGAAAGCTGAGAAAAGCTGCAACTTCGTCAGAATGCCCCATGGCCCTTCCCAACCTAGTTGACTGCAAAGGGAAATTTAATTTCTCAGTGATGTTTAATTGAAATTTAATTAATTTGTTAAGAAGCAGTGGATGTCCTGAATAGGTTTTTATTTCAAAGGAAATGACTGAAAAATTGGTGCTCTCACCTTGTGTAGTGTTGGGAAAGTAATGAATGGATGCGTTTTTGTAAGGAGCGTAGTCAGATGGTAAGATCTGTGGGGCAAGAAGCACAGGAGGACTGGGGGTGGGTGATTGATCTGTGATTGAAATTGTATTATTTGCAAAACAAATAAGGAACGAATTATTATTAAATATCCTCCGACCAGAGCGTCAGCAAGAAACAAAGATCCCCTTCAAGTTATAAAGCCCTGCCTAAACCTAGCAATCCAGGAGCAATTATACTGTAAAGTCCAGCTACTTTTCTGGTTGCGCTTCCCTTTTCCTCCTTTCTTCCTCTTAAAATCCACCCTGCAACAATTTCATCAGACTGAGATCTGATCCTGCATCACATGTGCTGAATGGATAAAATCTGCAGTAGAAATAAGTTGTCTGTGAGATTAATTCACCTCTGAAATCAACATTATGCAAATGAGACCCACCCTAATTTGTGTGAACAGGCTGTGCAGTATCTTATGAATAAACAGCTCTGTAAGCATCAAAATATTTAATCTCTCCGGCTTCCCCGTTCAGGGTCTGATCCAGAACAGGTTAGTATTTTCTCCTCAGCCGTGCTCTGCACGTTCAATATGTTGCTTAGGGCCTGGCCGGGCACAAGGTCTACGTACACTTCAGGCACAGGCAGCAGCTTTGTGTTGAGTTATGCATTAATGGCATCTTAATTTTATTTCATAGGTGCCTAAAAACCCCATTGGGTAAACAGGTTTACTGCGGCATCAGTACAAAGGCCTGATACCTCTCTTGGGCCATGTGGAAGACATAGACCACCTCCAAAAGGTGAGTGAGGTGGGAAGCCAACCAGCATATCATTGAAAATAACATGGTGCCATAGTACCATTCCCTCTTCTCTTTCCATCCAGTGCAGGAGATACAGATAAGCAGATAGCTGTTTTTTCACCCAACTGCTATGTGGACATCTCCTGCTGAACTGTGCTGATGGGGCTTTGCTGCTGGTTTCTCTCATCACTTGCTCTGTCCTCCATTCTCAGTGGAGGCATGAAGGAGAAAGATTTAACATCCTTGCCGCTCTTGGTTTAGGACTGATTCCTGCCCTATGTGCATCAGTTGAAGTAAGAAAGAATTTCAGAATACCAATGAGTTGGATGGAAAAACAGTCCAAGAGGAGAATAATCCTTATTACAACTTCTGGACTGTAATAAAGTGTAACAGAAAAGTGTAATAGAGAACCTATTCTCCTTTGTATAGAAGTATTTGGTATTTGTAAGACACGTCCAGAAAACCGCATCTGGTTTTGGGATTTTCCACCAGGAGGAGACTGACAAACTGGAGAGAGTCGGGCAGAAAGTCACCAAGATGGTTAGGGGGCTAAAGGGCAGGATTTACAAGCAGAGGCTGAGGGAACTGGGTTTGATCAGCAATAAGCAGAGATGTCTAAGGGTGATCTTACTGCTGTCTTCAACTACCTAATGGGAGGATATAGAGAAGGTAGAGTCAGGTTCTCCTTGGATGTCCGCAGTGAAAGGAGAAGAGGCAATGGATTTTGACTGCAAGCACAGAAATCCCAGTTAGACATTAGGAGGTGGGGGAGGGGAATCCACCATGAAGACAATAAAAAATTTGAGGAGGTACTCAGAGATGCTGGGGTATCTCCATCCTTGGAGATAATCAAAACGTTACTGAGTATGACCCTGAGCAGTATGTTAGAACTTCGAAGCTGGATCTAACTTCACACTCATCCTGTTTTGAATGGGAGTTGGACCAGAGACCTCCTGAGGTCCCTTCTGAATAGCATCACTCCGTGATTCTGTGAAGAGCTTCTTCTTGTTCTTCCCAACACCGGAGGTAAGGGAAGCTTTAAGGAAGTTCACACCAAGCTCCACAGTCAAAGGTGACAACCCATCACTGCTCAGAGCTGTGCTGAGTACACATCGGGCACACCCAGCGACGTGAAGCGACTCTGTTATCTCATAAGCAAACAAGGGAAATATTAACTCTAATTTATTTCATGGCAGCAAGTGGGGGCAAGAAAAAAACAAACCGCTTGGTGATGTTTATAAATGGCAAAACAATGCAGATACTTCAAAGTACTAAAACACTGAGTGGTTTTGCCCACTCTGAAACCGCTAAGACAATGCAAACTGAAGCTCTTGCAAGGTAAAGCCCTCGAGATACCAATATATTCACATCCAACAAAGCCACAACCAACGGAGGCAACATTAAAAATTTTATTGCAATATCTGTAAATCAAAGAGTGCTTGGCCCGTTCTCTGAGCCTTGGTCCATCTGATATGGTTTGGCCATATCAATACTGTCAAAATTCAGCCTTCAAAACAGTGTGGTCCTGTACTGTCTCCCGAACCACGCCTGGAAATTGTTTGTGGGTGGTGCAAGGTGATGCTGAAAACATGCCAGGGACTTGACATTAGTTACAGCAGCAGCTAAAGTTGCCAGTGTCTCAAGCAAGCGCTCTGGCCATCTGTGCACACACTCAGACACACTTTAGGGCTAATTCGTTCCTTATATTTAATAGAGCATTCCTGATCATACTTTGGGGGACTGCACTACTGGTAATGAGTAGAAAATGCCCCATTAAGAGTCTTCACAGCTCTCATTAAGGAGTTGATGGGGCCACCTCAGTGAAAAGTCAGAGCTGGGTGAGATGGTAACGTCCTTACAGCAACAGGGGTGGAGGATTAACAGATCGAGACAGTGGTTTTGGCAGAAGAGAAGTGTCAAGGCTATCCTTGTTCACTGGGAAGAACCCATCTGTACTGGGATTTACAGCAGTGGCATAGCCAGGTATCTGCAAAACTCCCTCCAGCAGAGCCCATTTCTCACTCCTGGCCAGACTGTGACTATAATGACATGACTATAATACACAGCATCGACTGAGAGGCTGAGTTCTGGATTTATTTAAATGTTATAAAACCATAGTAGCTCCTTCAACTTTAAGCTCATTACTCTAGATTAATACTACTGTGATGGAGACATGATGCCCAAGAACATATGTAAGTCCAAAGCAATACAAGACACAAATAAAATCAGTTGCAATATTTTTTGCTGCCGTGCAAATGACTGAATTCTCAGGTTTTTTATTTAACTTTTCACTTCTGACGTGGTGCAATTATACGTTGAAAAGGCTGGGACAAAGACAGCACAAGGAAAGTCTCTGGACAGAACCTGAGACCAGAGCCCACGTTGCCTGAGCCAAACAGTAGTCCCTTGAGCCAGTCTTACAAAGGAGCAAATTCTCCCATGCACCCATGTTGCAAGTATCTGTGTGCTGAGTAAAGTTGTTTGCTGCAGTGAACCACAGGCAAGCATGGGGTGGGCACTGTTTTCCCCTGCATTGGCAGGAGGCATGGCCAGGACCCTCCTCTCCTGCCAGCCTCAGGGGAGCACAGGCATATTTATCTGCTGCACTCAGATCCCCGTTTGGCAGGGAAAGGATGGATGTTGTCATCTCCATTACAAAACAGGGAAGCTCTTCAGCAGCTCGCTGGGAGGTGGGGTGAGGGCATGATTTCATACCAATCACACCGGTATGAATGTGCCAGCAACCCTACCAGACTTGTTCTTCTGGGCTGTGGTCCCAGACATTTTTGCCCAGAGCGTAACAGAGCATGACTGCTCCTGGTGTCCCCAGAAACCACAGCTCTAACAAACCCTTCCCTCTTGGGCTTTTCCCAGCCTGGGGCAGCTCTCAGACCACCATGGACTCTTCTGCCTGCATTTACATGGTACAAATTTTGCTTCCTCTCTGAAACATCATCCACCTGCTATGGCCTGTATTTTGAGCTAACCATCCCATGCTCTTTGTGTAAACCCTCTCTGGAGGCATCTTTTCCTTTCCACTGTCAGGAAAGACCCAAATGTTGTGACACGCCTTAAGGGAAGGTCTTAAGTGTATGTGGGATGAATCTGGGGATGACCAGGCTGCAGAGGTCAGACGGTGCTTTGCAGGGAACCCAGCTGTGGGACCTATGATGGAGTAGAGGCAGATGTCAGTGCTGGGCTGTGCATGGACTGGCAGGCTGGGTTTCATGTGCTCGCCTAAAGGCATCCACTGCTTCTTTACCCAGTGGGGGCCTGAGCTGAGGGCACCCATGGGCTGGACCTGGCCCACTAGCCACCATGCTGTAGGCCTAGCAAATCACTGAATGCTCAGATGGAAACTGTGCATCAAAAGTTCACATTTTGACTTATATATTCTCCTTGCTCATTCCAGGATGCTGGTCTCCTCTCAGCTTGCCCCCATCTTGGGGAGATACATTGGGCAAATGGCTCATCCCAGACCACACGAGTTCAGCCCTCCATTTCCTTTCCTCTCGTTGAGGAACTCCTCTGTCTTCTCTATTGCTGTTGTAGAGGACATCCAGGTGGGCACTGCACTGCAGATTTCAAACTTGATCACAGAGTTCCCACCCCAGGACCTCCCACAAGAACTGGCACCTCATTCTTCTTCAGTGGCTCCTTCTGTGGTCGTGAAAGGTCTTTGGGCACTGCAGGAGGGCTTGGGAAGCCAGAGCCAAGCTTTGGTGCCCCCTTAGTAAACTATTGACTCCCATTAGTGGCTATTTCCAGGAGAAAAGAAAGTAAACCAAACTCGTCCTTGAAGGTGCAAAGCAAAAGGAGAGGGAGAAAAAAAAGAGACAGGGTCTGGGAAGAGCAGAGCAGAGGTTCAGTGAAGTAGCTAACACGGTGGATTTTGAATCCAAAAGGACACGTGGCACATCTTGCTGTGTTGTTTTTTCAGGGAGTTTTAAGGCATTTCCCTCTCCCTTTCCTAGAGAAATCCAGGCCACTTCCCGTGGATGGGTCGAATGTCCCCAGTCCCACAGTTGTGAATAAATCTCTCCCCTTAAAAGTTTTTCCAAGAGGGCCAAGTTTGGGGGGTGGGTAGGAAAGGAGCCCCCCATTTGCACACGGTAGCATTTCCTTGGGGAGGCATTTCTGCACTGATTCACACACTGTCTGTCACTTGAGAGCCCGCCCATAGTCAGCTTTCCTCTTTCTCAAGGTTCAGCCCTCTCCAGCCTGCTCATCATGTTCCTTGCTTTCCTGTTAGGCTCCAGCTTTTTATTCTCTCTGAATCCAGCAAAGTGGTTATGCTGAGAAAGGCAAATTAGTCAGCAGTTGGGCACAGGCAATGGGTGAACTGATCTATATACACTATTACGCAGTTAGCACAGTCCCAGGTCTGGCTTTTGTCAAGGCTAAGTGAGTCCCAGGCCCAGAGTGTGGGACAGCATGAGCCAAAGACCACCCCCGGTCCCACACAGTTAGAAGGCATTCACCTTGTTTTGGCAGAAATTTGATACTGTGGACATTTCCAGGTGTGACAACTGGCCTCAGGACCAGAAAAGGACTACAAGCACCATTTAATTTCTTAGAAGAGATGTTATCTTCCTGTTCTGTATCAGTATTGCATCTCCAAAACTGCTACGTGAAAATGTTGGAGCAAGCAAATCATAGTTATTATCATCCCTCCTCTCTAAACCAAAGAATGAGTGATGGTTTTGTCTGAAAAACTGAGGTTATCTACTCTTCTACGCCTCTTCCTCCCAGTCGCTAAGTTTATCAGGAAGCTGCTCCTGTGGCCATTTGTGCGTACATCCCAGAGGACACGGGACATTCTCCAGCACAAGAAGGCACATTTGCCCAAAGTCTGCCTGGTGCACTTCAGTCCTACATCCTCTGGTTAACCATGGCTGCGGATCAGGTGAGCTGAAGTAAGAGTTTGTGTCCCAGTTGCAAAGCATGTGCTAGGACGATCAGAGTTTGTGGCACAGCCAGGAGAGCACTGGAGATATTGGTGTCCCACTCAGCAGTATAATTTCCATCACCACTTTTTGGAGTTCAAAGTGTTCGAAGTAGCAAGCAGCTCCTGGGGTGAGTGGGAGAGATTTCCCCATGTGCTCATATGACTGGGGCCAAATCTTCAGGTTCAGATTTAGAGAAACATGGATCATTCCTCAGAATACAGGAGCTTTCCACGTACAATGTCCCCCTACATCCACTTCCTCTGTGCAGCCTGAATTCTTCCCAGTAAAGATCTTCCTTAAGGAAGATCTGCATTTACTCTGTAAATGCCCAAAGCTTGTTTGGATGAATTCAGGTCAATGCAGCTGAAATCATGGATAAAACCTAGTCATGAAAAGCTCTGTTTTGCAGAAACTACCTTTGGACTGAAGGCAAGATCTCAAAGTGGAAGTGTTATGGTATGGCTGTAGGAATGAGTCAAAACTGCTTGCAAAGCAGCTGATTCCTGCTAGGAGCTTGCGTCATCTAAGGAGAACAGCATACGTCAAGCCTGTTGCTGACACATGGCCGTATTTTAGTATAGCTGCAGAAGATGATGAGCGATCAACAGAAGGCGCAAGGACCAGGCAAAGGATGGAGCCCATTAAAGCACGGTCACGTGGTGGGTGGGGGATGTGGAGGTTACAGTAGTAATCGAATCCCTAATGCTCTTAGTGCTAATACATTAATACCTTCGCATAAAAGGCAGTTCTCTCTCATACAGATTTTGGATACAAGGAGATTTGTAGTAAAGGTCTATCATCTCTTGCCCTTGTGTTTTGCGTCGCACCCATCGGTTTCTGCCTCGTATGGTCGGCTGCAAGAAACAGCACCTTGTTGTGGATTCTCCTTCTCTGGAGATATTCAAGACCCACCTGGACGCGGTCCTGTGCAGCCTGCTCTGGGTGACCCTGCTTCGGCAGGGGGTTGGACTAGATGACCCACAGAGGTCCCTTCCAACCCCTGCCATGCTGGGATTCTTTGATTCTGTTTGAAAACACCCAGTCCTGAAAACCCTTACCACTACCCACTGCAGGTGTAACTGCCGTAAGACCAGAGACCTTCACCTCAGCCCCACACAGCTTGTGGTACTTCAGCTGCCTCCCAACGGCAATCTGAGATCTAATCTCAGAGCCCACTGCACAAAGAGCGTGGTAAGGGCAGAGGTGTTGGACCGAGGCAGCGATATCACCCTGTGCATCTGCCAGTAGACTCTGCCCGGTTGTACCTCAGCGCTAAGAGATGAACCTGTGAAGATATGTCAGAGGCTGCGCTCCAGCCCAGATAAGATAAGCGCAGCAAAGCCTGGCAAAGCTCCAGCTCTCCTTTCGGTTCACCCAGAAGAGCTGCTGATGATGGAGGGTCCTGCTCAGGCCTCCCACTGTGGTCATGGCCCTACCGGGAGCCTGGAGTTGGTCTCAGAGAGGGGCCCAGGCAGAAGGTGAGTTCTGGGTAGATGCTCAAGCGTCCCACAGCCATCTCTTATCTCTGTAACGGACCAAAACAAGGTAATCTCACTGTCCTGCCAGTCAAATGCCTCTAAGGCGATCAGCATTTTGAGAGCTGTGGTTATGGCCTCCCTGCTACTCACCTCGATGGGTATAGTCTTTTTGGTGCTGTTGGGCTGCAGAAAACAACATGGCCATTGCCTGTGGCCGTGGCTCAGAAAAGCCAGCTAGCTAGGTTCAGAAAGGTTCTTCCCGTCTTAGGGGCAGTAACACCTTTGTAATAAACTTCATCTAATGTGTCTGACTTTATCTGTGCCCTTTTAACAATTTAATTTGTTCTGTCTCTGGCCTGAATTAATAACGTGACAAACCCTTCAGAAGCTGAAGCCTAAATTCCTCCATCACCCCCAGCAGCACAAAACCAGAGCCATTTTATGAAAGTGAGCAGAGGGTAAGTGAGTGAGAAAATGAGGCCTTATTCAGCAGAGGACAACCTAGGAGGAAGTTAAGCACCTCCTGGAAATGAGATGCTGGCTTATATTCCTTTGTGAACCGGGAGCAAGAGATTTACCCAAAGTAACCCCAATCGTACTGTACTCTGTTTTTCTGACTGAGACCTAACTTCCTTGGCAATTTCAGCTGTTAAGCATAAAACCTTTAAATAACGGATTAGACATAGGTGCTAATAATATCCAGACTTAAGGAGGGGTTTATGGGAGTCAAAGAGCTTAGGTTCTCCCTGTTTCTCAGTCAGCAAGTTTCTCCAGTCTTCTGCTAAACAGCCTGATTTCTCGTTGTGGGGCAAGGGGTGTTTATTAATGGAGGAGGGGGATTGGAAAAAAGAGACTCCTGGGTTTGTTGCATGGCCTGCTGCCGTGTCATTTTCAACACGGTATTTCATCTGCCTTTCTCTCACTCTCCGTGCAGAGGAGCATCGAAGCTTTTTTTGGGGCTCAAGACCTTATAGGACTCTATAGGACAGGGTCAGGACAGCCACTGCAGTGTGGAGCCGGGACCTGCAGCATGATCCGTAATTTCTAAAAAAGGCTCCAATCTGGGTTAATAGCTATCCACTTTGGGTGTTTTCTCTCCCTTGTACATTTGACTGAATTTGAGAAACATTCCCAGCAGGAGTTTTCTCAAAACTAACACGTTTTCCAAAATGCCTTTTCCCATCTGAATTCTCCCTTAACACTTAATCAAAAAATCCTCAGCCATCTCTGCGGGTGAGTCCATTTTCTTTAATGCCTTGTGGTTGCATGGAGATTTACAGGTAAAATAGGCCAGGGAGGCTGCCAAAATGCAATTAATGATAATAAACAACTAATTATTAAGACAATCTCAGAGGAGAAAAGTGCTGGAAATCCCATTCTGAGCAACTCCATGTGTAATCTTCTTTGGGAGGAAAAACCCAGCCAGCAACGGCAGCATAAGGTCAAGCTGATCACATGCAACTTTAACTTATGAAGCCATTGCACAGGGTAAAGCTGGAGAGATTCCCCTTGTTCCCACGATTAACAGCAATCAACCCCTCAAGAGATTTAGCGACACACAACAGGAAAACCTTTTTACACCGCTGGTTTTGTGGCCTTGTCCTTTGGAGTATTATTTTGGGCAAATCATGCAGAATTGGATTCTGCTCTAGTTACAACCATTGAATAATACGTTGCAAACAGTCTCTGGTCTGTCATCAGTAGGGCAATAATCACTTGCAAAGGTAATTCAAAGCTGGCTGAGGTCTCTCCCTGTCTTCTTGCACGTAGAAGAAACAGAAGACCGGAAGTTGGGTAGCGATTGCTGGAACTACTTGTTTACAGCCACAGTTCATGTGGGGTAAGGAAGGGATTCATTGTATAAACTCAGATACCTAGTTCTTTATGCTTATACTGTATGTGTTTGGCATGTGATGTTGTTTCTCCTAGATGAGACCTGGTCAACAGAGCATGGAAAATGGTTCAGCTCAATCTAAAGCAGAGGGCCTGGAGGTGTCTGAATTCCCCCACATGAATTTCCAAAATTTTCAGTTTTATTCCCTAATTTTTCCCTCCCCAAAATAAAAAAAACCACACTAACTTCAAAGGGGGACAGTATTATTTCTTATTTCAGTACAAATCTAACTTATTTCACAGGCATCCACAGAGCATCTTAAGGCTCAGTTGCAGCAAAGCGTTGAACCCCTCTGAGATTTGCTGGCTCTCATGCTGTTAGGCTGAAGCTGGTCTGCATCTAAGGTGGGGTAAGAAGGCATGTGCCCTTGTTAAAAGAGTACTTCACACTTAGGAGAAAAAGACAGGTATCACCAAAGTTTTTGTTGGTACAACAGAAGCCATATTTGCAATTAGGATTCCCAGTCACCACCGAGAGAATAGTAGCAATTATTGGATGATAGCTATTCAGTACTGCAATTAGCTAATTGTTTTCACTCCAAGATGCAGCAAGTTTTTGGAAAGTGCTTATCCTCGTGCGCACTTTATGACTGGGTAGGCAGAGAGTGGGCACCCATCTTGTTTAACTCTAGATATCTATAAGGTAGAGGTTGGTATTTGAACCAACATCTCAGACTTCGTTTATTCCTTAGAGAGAATGAAGCACTCTTGAGGATGAATCATCTGACCTGTTTTTGACATCAGCTACAGCATGTGAGGAGTTGTGCCCCACGGAGCATGCTGAGCAAGGAGTGTAGGCTGCAGTCTCACAGGGTCTGTGGTGTAGATACCCGTATTTGATCAGGTAGTTTCCACCCATGCTGTGTCCCAGTACAAGGTTGGGGTGACACTCAGTCACACACCAGCTTCTCCACATGCTCTAGGTCCAACCCAGAGGAAGCCCAGATGAGGAAGTGGGAATGGAGCCCCAGCATAAGATGGAAAGTTCTTGGGTGAATGATCATTAATAGGGACTACAGAGCACACAGGCTTTGCAGACCATGCAACATTTTTACCTAAGAAATGTATGAGAGTCTTTTGGCAAGGAAGCATGGTCTGGGATGAAGGTATTAAGCTAGGCATCAGGACATTTGGGGCCTGCATCTGGCCTGACTGGGGAAAAAAATATGAATTTGAAGATGCCTCTTTTCCCACTGATAAATGAGGAAGAACATTTCCTCTTCCCTCTCTGGGCTTGTGATTTTTTCCATTCCTTAGCATTTATAGATGCCCTTTAAGATCCCCTGATGGAACACATGAAGCTTTGTCCTTTTTCTTCTCACCATTCAAAATTTTTTTCAGGCTGGGAAGGACCTTTACAATCATTTAATCTGATTTACTGCATATCACAGGCTGGAGACTAAATCATAGTGTTTGTGATCAGAAAAGGCAAGAAAGCCTTTGGCACCATGAGCCAGCTTTTCCCCTGTGTTCAGGCTCGTGACTCAAATACATGTGTACAGAGGAGAAGGAGGCACTGGGTCAGGCTTGTCAAGCAGCAGAGACTGTGATGCACCCAGTGATGCACATTTCTCAGTCATCAGATCTGTATGAGGAACAAGAAAACAACATCTTTAAAACCTCATTAGTTAGTTATCGTCACCGCAGATGGGGCCCAGCTATAAGCTCCTTTCTGCTCATCTTAATCCCATTCTAAGTGGCTACCCTAGGCAGAAGAGCCCATTTGTTTCTTTGTCTGGAGAAGTGGTTGAGCAAGGGAGTGCACGGCAGTGGGGAAAGCTGTAAGAAGGGGAGAGATGTAAAGCTTTAGGAAGGGAGGTGGGGGCCTGTCCCCCTGTGCAGGCAGCGAGTGAGCAGAAGTGTTCCATTTTTCATTTGTAGGGCTGAGAACGTAAACCAAGGAGATTTATCTGCCTGGCTTTTGATGTCTGCTGTGAACACTCAAGGGACTTCTGACCTGAGATGGATTATTGACCTGAGCAAAGCTATGTACCTGGATTACCTTCACTGCGGTGAGTTGAACCTGCCTCTCTTTGTCCCTCTATACACTTGTGAATCAATAAGAGAAAGGAGCAACAGGGAGAGACTGGACTGAAGGAGAGCTGTCAGCAGCAGGAGGTTTGATGTTGGTATTGATTTCCTTTTTTCAGTAGCTCTGGTGTCCTTTCGTTTTACATCTTCTTTACTTACTAGGAAAGTGAGATATGGTTGATGTTCATGTGGGAGAGTAGGTGCCCATGATAAATCAGTTATACTTATGGGGCAAGGTTGCTGATGTGATCAAGCCACAGCTGGTGGCTGTATGTTGCTCTGTTGAGCAGTGCATATATTATCCCTGGAAGATTTCCAAAGGCTGCTTGTTTGTTTTCCTGGGAGGTTTTGCAGTGGGCTCCGAGTCTGGTCCTGACTAAGGCATTTCCCAAGTAAACAGGGCTCCTTTCTGACCAGAGCTACATTCCAGTTTTCCTGATATAAGTCACTGCAGCCACTTAAAGTCTCTGTTGCTATTTGGGGACAGCAGGAGATTGAGTGGATCAAGCCCGTAAGCACATATGGGCTCCTGTGCACAGAGAGGGGACTCTTCTCCATTTTAAGTGGTGCTGCCCAGGCAGGGAGCCAGGCTAGTAGCCGGCTTGCTCCAACACTGGTCCCTGGTGGGAGAGATTGTGATTTTCACCACAATTCCAGCTGGAGTCTAAACCAGAAATTCTATTCTGATTTTCTCTGCAAGATCTCAATAGCCCACAAGGCCTTATTTTTTTTCTTTCTTTTTCTTGTGTTGGCAACCCCTCAGTCTCTCTAAGTACAAGCTAAGAGGGGGACCTTTTTGGCTAATACAAGCCTTGGGTCATTAACCGTTGGCAGTTCTTCAGTGAATTGCTATTAAAAAAATGAATTCATTTCTAGGGCTGAAGAGAGGTTCATATAGTTGATAACATAATGGTCATTTAAATCATAAGATTTGACCCTTTGTATAGTACAGGGCACTGAATTTCATCCTGTAGCTCCTGGGCTTTCTTTTATGGTCTTTATACATTGTGTTAGGAAACTCATAATGTCAGGACCGCATAACTGTAGGGGCTGAATTAACACAGAAGGGAAGAAGAGTACCGATAGAAATTTAGCAGGAGGTCATAGGTCAGCAGCCCATTGAGCCTTTGAAGAGGGGAGCCTCGCAATACTCATTTGCCTCTTGCTTAAAACCCACTTGATTTCATCTGTCTGTTATAGAAGAATATTGCCCGGTGGCCGTACTCCTGATCTGGGAATTTCTGCATCTCTGTGGCTCTTCTTGTAGGGTTAGGACCAAGATTTGTATTTGCTTTCAAATATCTGAAACTACAGTAGGTTCTTCAGCTGTCTATAATCACTATGAATTACTGGTTGTGATGGTGACTTCTTGGTATTCGTGCTCCACATCTTCTGCTCTCTCAAATTGCTCCTTGCAGCAACTGAGGGCACCAGATAATATTTCCATCTCTTGCTGTATTTTTTAAATTTTTATTTTTCCCTGTTTCACTGGATCTCCCTTGGCTCTCCTTTGGAGCTTTAACAGTTTTTTTTTTTCTCATCTCTTTAATTTTTTTCCTTATAATCATGGCTGTCTTCTTATTTTGCCTTGGAGAAACATGAATCATTGGCCAACAGGTGAGTTTTATTGCTATCAAATATTATTATTGTTAATTTGTTCCTATTAATGTGAAAGACGGACAAACTGCACATTCAAGTGTAAAATGTCGCTTATACAGCTTAGGTAGTTTGAATATATTAAAAAAAACAATTTGGAGAGGTAAACAATGGATGTCTTAATCTCTTCCCTTCATAGTGCAATTCTTTTTCCCCCTAAATACTATTCTACCTTAAAAAAAAACCAAACCAAAAAACATTCTTTTTCCCCCAGTTTAGTTTTAAGTAGCCTGTGAGAAGGGGCTTCCACTACTTCATTTGAAGATTCTTCCAATCTAAATGACCTTACCTGCCCTTTTCTCAGTTTTATCCCATCGCATCTATTTATACCCTCTTGCTCTACATTAAGCAGTTCCTCTGCACGCCTGGGAAGAATTAACACCTTAGCATTTTGACCACGTAGAGAATGAAAAACACAGGAGAAAATCAAGACTCAGGTGCAGCTAGTGCCAAAAATGTTGTTCAGAAAGGGCTCGATTTCATCTGTTTATGTAGTGCCTACACTCACCAACTTCCCTTCAGCCTAACTTATCTCCTGACTTGCAACACAGCCATTGCTCATTGTTCACTTACAAGGGCTGAGAGCTCTTCATAATGGAGATCCTCCTTCTTCCTTGGCTCTCGTCTCCTTGCTGTCTGCCAGCTCTTTTATTTTTCCTTGGGCATTAGTTGGTCAGGAAATGTGTATTTAGTGCTTTCAATATATTTTTTTCTCCCTCCTTCATCTAACCAACCCCTCAGTCATTTTGTTGCTTTTCTCCAAAACCTCTCAAAATTGTCAGCATCCTGCAGGCTTGTGGCTGTCCGTGTTACCATCAGTCTTCCTCTTCCCGCAGGGCATGGAAGTTAAGTTTGTTGCCTTAATTTCTTGGGTGTTTCCACTGACATTGGTGCCCTGGATTGCCTGAGAAGAGTCCTACATGTACTTAAAGGCTTAGTGGGAGAGGTGGGATACCAAGATGGCAGTGTAAATCCTTCCATGCTTGTTTTGGAGCAGCTCACCTGGAAACTATGCATTTTTGTCAGAACTTAGCTTTATCCCTTTGCTTTAATGAGGTAAATCACTGTATCAGGACAAAGGTTGTGTTCCTAGTGCTATCCCAACAGCCACAGAAGTGGTACTGGGCAAGTCACTTGATCTGTCTCTACCTATTTTCCTATCACTTAGTTTTGTGTCTATACAACTCTGAGATGGAGAGAGAGCCTAAGCACTGCAGGGTCCCCAAGTTTCCTGCTTGCTACCCACCCTCTGTGCTATGTGCTGGGCTTCAGCTGGGTCTCAGCATCCACAGCATGCTTGGAAGGAGCCAGGCTTGGATATCTGGTGATGGCATGTGCAGGACCACCTGGATGTCACCCAACAAAGAGGGGTTGGCTCACGTTACAGCACCCAGAGAGCGGAGGTGACCTCTTCGTGCATGCACGCCTGCTCACAATGTTGGTAGTGGGCAGGTCTGTTCCTGACAACAAGCCTGGGCCCGTGCTGGCTGGTGGTATGGATGTCCTAACATGTGCATTTACACTCAGCCACCTCACCAGCAGCCTTGGAGTGCTGCTGGAATCCAAAGCAGCAATAAATCTGTAGAAATGATAGCCGCTTACTCAACAGACCTGATGCATGTCCCAGAGCTGCCTTGTGCCAGTTCTAGTCCTTAAACAAACATGTGTTTTTAGACTTTTTAACCGGTGCAGCCAGTAAAGCTGTGAGAGTGAGAAATGGATTCCTTGCTGCCTTGTGGAGCCATACATACAAGCGCCATTTAACCTCCAGCTACTGTGCTGGGTTGCACTGGGTAGTACTGAGAGTGACAGGAGAGCAGACCCTGCCACTCAGAGCCCAGAAAGCAATAAGACTCTGGCAAGTGATAAAAATAACCTATGGAGTTGTAAATTTAGAATATTTGATCTAGAGTTTCTAGGAAGAAGCACATTTACTGTAATGTTTGGTACTAAAATTGCACCTAATAGTAAAGAGATATAGCCTAAACATAAGGGGTAACTGACAGCCACTACAGTTGGTTCAATATATTGCAATAGTTCGGTGGAATTTTTTTGTCCTACTTGAGGGAAGATTCACTGCTGCATCAAAGTTTATTTGGAATTATCCCATACAAAATCCTCACAGGTTTCTTTTTCTCAGTGGCTTGGTTTCTTCATATTTGCATTCTTTCTGCATTAGCTGACCAGGCTTAGTCACCTGCTGTCATCCTTGTTTCTTGACTGCACAAGCCAATCTTGTGTCACTGAGATCTGTCCATGAGGTCTTGCAGGGAAGGAGTTATGACTTGCCCGCCATGAACACCTCAGCAAGCCCATAAGCACATTTGGCAGATGCCTTTGCCATTAAAGTTCAGGCAAAGTGAACACTGAAGTCAGAAAAAAGTGGCGCTTGGCCAACCCATGGAAGAAAATCAGCACAAATCATCCTGGTGTATTTTGCAGTACTTTTCCAGACCTATTCCCTTTCTGTTTGGGATTCATTTACCCACTTCAACAGGCTATCACTTTAAGCTTCCTCAAAGGCATGCAAAGCCTCTTAATAAATAATCTTGCTATTTCTTATCACATCTGCCTTTGAGTAAGAGACAGGACAAATGGGACAGCATTCACATCTGAATCCAGGTCAGGATCAGATGTAGGCTGGGAAATGGTGGTGATAAAGAACTGAGTGATGACTGTGGTGTTATATAAGCTTTGCATTAACTCCTACATATTTTAGAAGATTTGTGTTTTTAGGATGGGTATGAGGCCAGGGGAGGGAGGTGCACAGCAGCAAGGAGGACTACGTCTCTTCTTACACTTTCACGTGTCATAGTATCTGAACACTTTCTGCTCAATGGATTGCAAGGTGTGAGATGAATAGGCCAACCCTGGCAATCTTCAGGAGAGGCAGGAGTAAGAAAGGAGAAGGTGAAGATCTTCAGAGCTGCTGAGGGGGATAAGGGCAAATGTAAAAACATGGAAAAACATGGAAACCACCAGACCGCAGAAGCGAAGAATTTTACAGGCATGATTTTGAATAGACGTTGCATAATATTGTGAAAGCTGGTAAAGTTTATAAAGGTTGAGATAAGCAAACTCAGAAACAGATAGGTGTTTTAGCAGGAAGGGCTGGCAGGAGATTTTGGAGAGATTACAGTCAAGAATCTGTAGGGTTTGGCAACAATCCAGCTACGAGTGTTTGGTGTGAAGGAGATGTAGGTGTTGAACACGACACGGAGATTGTGAGTTTGAGTGTCACACAAGTGCGGGTTGTTCACAGCAAGGAGGGCTGGGGAAGGGAGGAGTTTGTGGTGAAAGATAAGGAGGTGTTCTTTTAACAGCGATAAAAGAGTTGGCAGCCCCACATCTGGGAAAGAGCTGAGAGGAAGAGTAGGAGAGACCCAGCAGGGGAGAGTTACACCTGCTACCATGAATGTGGAGAATGATGTCACCAGCTGACATCACAGGGACCACAATGTCAACAGGAGTGAGAACAGGGATGGGGAAGAAGTACCAGAACATTCAGAGAACTGTCTAGAGGGAAGGCAGCAGAAGATGGCCAGTCTCTCAGAAAGCAGACTGAGGCTAGCAAATGTGGTGTCCATTGCTATGGAGGAGAGCTGGATCTCAGCTGCAGCTCAAGCAGAAGAGGGACAGAAGGTGGCTTTTTTAGCTGTTTTTTTTTAATGTAGAAGTCAAATGTGGAGTCTTTTAAAAGACCATTCTGTTCATGAAGTTTTGAAATTTCAATATTTCTTTCTTTCTTTTTTTTTTTTTTTTTTTTTTTTTACTACTTTGAAAGAGTAAAACGAAAAATAAGGTGAAGCATTTCTGGTGATTCTTTTCCATGCAGTTTTTAAAAAAAGGTTTTTAAAACTATTCTTTGAAGGGTCAGAGTCAGCCAAGAAGAATTCCCCTCCTCCCCCTACTTTGTTAACATTTCAAGTATTCCTTTCTGGTAATTTAGAGACAGAACACAAGGAATGATATGCTTCTGATGAAACATCCTTATTGTCACCATTTGTGCTCATCACCTTAAGCTTCTTTTCCAGAAAATGGCAAGAAACAATAGTTTTAAGATAGTGTTCGTCTGAGACGTCCAGTTCAGGATGAGATGAACACAGGCTGAAAGACATATCTTTCTGGTGACTCTGAAGGAAGCCTGGAGTGACTGTCTCATGTAGAGACATTACAGATATCCACATTCCACCCAAAGTATCCTGCCCAGCTAGGAAATATTTGTCCCAGAGTGCCCAGGCAATGGCAGATCCTTGTCCCAGCTCCCTGGTTGCACATGATCTTTCTGACCCTGTTTAGGGTTGAGCAGTTGTGGAGCCACCTGACAGTACTACCCCACCACAAGACTTTGTTCTTCCAGAATGGCCCCAAAACATCTGGGCGGAGATGTGCGTGTAGGGAAAATCCCACCACTGTCATGCAGCTGGCAGTGGAGAGAAAGCATTGTCCCTTCTGCTCCTGCACAGTGTCTGAAAGGAGCAGGTGTTCAGCAAGTGCTAATCCCAAGAGATCTCGTGAGCTCCAGTGAGTCCTGCTGGCTCATCCAATCTGAGAATCTGGCACTGCGATTCAATAGATGGGGAAACAAATGAACAGTTTATTGTGTTAAAAGTGTAGGCAAGCAAAAATTGCAGAAATCACCAAATTTAGACTTTGGCCAGGCTACCAGTATTAGCAATGCTATCCTTGATGAGAGGTCAAAGTTCTGCTGACGTGAATTAAAAGCAAGAATAAGTAAGATTGGAAGGATGTAAATCTTGGGTGTAGAGCAAAAGTAGCTGAAAAAGCAGGATCATTAATAACTGAAAAACGAGGAAAATGATTCAAAACTGGCTGAGTTATTGAATGCTTTAAAAAAAACCTCATCTCTCATAAAGAAGAAAACTATAGAGAGCAGTTTGGACAATATTTAAATGAGGAAGGAAGTCACCATAAAAAAATCTATTTGATAAAGAATAAATGGATGAATCCTTGAAAAAATTAGAAAGCACAGGGATCTGCTGATTACGTTGGCATGTTGGACATTCGAGAATGAATTAAGAGACCAACTGTATGGCTTCTCAAAGGCAACCAATGCTAACAGGGATGAATGAAGGAGAAAGGGCTGGGATAATATCCCTGATTTTTTTTCCCCTACTACTGAAAGCCAAAAGGAGAGGGTCACTCCAGTTGAGACATTGTGTCTTCTAATGTAATGGAACAAATGCTAAGGCAGAAGTAAACACACAGCTGTATGGCACAAGAATTGTAGACAAAAGGCCAAATAAATACACAGTGCCAGACAAACATTACTGTTTCTATTGCTTATCAAATTTTACGCAGTGCTTAATTTGGCTTGTGAAATTATTTTAAAGGGTTTTGGAAGATACATTGTTGGATGAATAAAAGCTCTCCACAGGTTCAGTAATAAACATATTAAAAAAGTGAGAGAGAAAGAGTACTCATGCTGAAATCTGGAGGGATATGATTTGATTTAATATCTTTTGCAATAGCTTTTTAAGAGTGCAAAAATCCCATTAATGAAAATTGAAACTGATAATCATTTGGAAAGAACTGAGGGCAATGGAAAGCCATGAGAAATTGTATGAAGTGGCCTAGGAAATGGTCAGAAAAATGAGATCTATAGAGGGGAAAAAGCAAATTTCACCTATCAAAGGTTTAATAATCTGAAGTAAACATTTTGTTGAAATTGTAAAATCGGGAAATGATGGTGGTGTAGAGGAAAACAACTTGCGCCTTACATCAGGTGAAAATGGTAGGATACAAGTGGTTGTTTTGTTGCTTGTGTGGATCGCCCCACATAGAATTCAGGAGGTACGTGTCGTGAAGTGCCTGGATGTTTCCAGAGTTGGGCACTGGAAGAAGGGTTGGAGTGGGTTTACATGGAAACCTGAAGAAAAATTTCCAACAGCTGCAGTTTCTGGAACCTACAGTGAGTTTCTTCTACTGACATACAGCCTTTAGCTGCCAAGTCCAGATCCAGCTGTGGGCTGAAACCTCTTCCAAGCTCATGGTGACTTTCTTGGTTCATCTCTTGGTAACCGGCTACTGGGTGTCACTTTTTAGGCACACCTTGCCTCAGGTCCTGTTTTTTGTCCATATTCCTGGTTCGTCAGCTGTTTTGCTTTCCTGGATACTTGTATAATCAGCTTTGCTCAGTCTCTTTCTTCATTCCCCATTACAGAGAGGAAGACAAGGAAGCTAAGCTTGTGTTGCTAATGGGAGTGGGTGCATATGAGTTAACCAACCTAGGAAATCTCAGCTGGTTGTCTATGAAACTTCTTCTTTGCCTGAGCTTTTATATCCTTGTGGAGTTTGAAACAGCCCGGGAATGAGAGGTGGGAGGTAGAGGAGCAACCTTGAATGGATATGATCACATATCACGTGACATGCATACCAGAGAGTCTTCATCAGAAGACCCATACTCAACCCATACTTCATCCTTGTGATACATGTATGTTCTGGTGATCTTGTTCCTTTCATGTTCAGTTGTGTCAGTTCTAGGTTTGAATGTGGCAAGCTGCTCTAATCTCGCCATTCTGTGTCCTTCATCTGGTGTGATAAATAACACATCTGTTCATCAGTTTCCTGGCACAAAAATGCAGATCAGCTTGGACATAAAACTTCAAGCTCACCTCAAAAAGGACATGCAAAGTTATTTTCCCCAATATTGCTAGAAATGTGAGTAGAAGGCCGTGCAGGTTATCTAAAACCCTGGGTCTTTACAACAGCAATATTCTTAGGAAATGCCTGGCTGCGGCACTAGAGACACCCTCTGAAACAAGAGCATTGCCCCCAGCCCCTAGGGACGTTTCTGAACTGTTGCTGGAGCTAAACTGTGTGCAGCCAGAAACACCCAGATGCGACTGCTGCTGTTGGAGCCTGTTGCAGAGATGTGTGTAATTAGGACTATGTCGCAGAGCTGTTACTTTGATAGACCACAGATGGGTGTCGAAGAGTGTCTGGCAGAACTGGCCCTTTGCCTCTGGTTTATTAAGCCTCTGGATTCATTTTAGGAAAGACAAATCCTTCATGTCTTTACCAAAAGGAAAACCAGTCTCTGTTAGGGCTTCTCTGCTCCCTTCAGTGGAAGAGTGCTTTAATTTCACACTGGATTGTGATTAACAGCATCCCAGGGCAGGTGTTATAATACAATTGTATTGAGGAACTCAGAGAACTAATTAATGGGAGACAACTGGATATGTAGGGGAAGGAATAACGAATGGGGCACCACCGTGTTCCTGTCTCTTCCTGCTCACCAAAGAAACATAATGGATGCATGCCATCTGTCATCTTGTTTTATTATACTGTACTCACGTACAACTATCCTGATGTCTCCTCCTAAGCAGACAGCAAATCTCATAACTCAGGAGTCTGAACAAAGTCTCAGTATAGTGCTGAGGACCCAACCTCGGTGAGGTCCGTCCGGTCTGAGGTCCCGATCCTGTAACCAGATCTCTATGACTCAGGCCCTATTCCCTGAACTGCTACTGATACCATGAGCTCTGGTCTTCAGTGTCAGAAATGAACCTGTTATTTGCATGGCGAGGGTGACTCTTGGCAAAGTAATGAAGTTTCTCAACTCTATTTTACCTGATGTTAAAGTTCATAATTTAAGTCCATGAAGACTGCTGTATCAACTCTAGAAACATTGTCTACAGAATGAAAGCTTCTAAAAGTAGGGAGCATTAAAAAAATCCTGGGTTTCAGCAATTCCAGAGAGTTTTCTTTCTTTTCATCCATGATTGATAGCTGAAAAACTAATTAGATAATGTATCTAGAATAGGGGGGAGATTTGCTGTAGGTGAATCTGATCCCTGAGACTAATTCTTATCCTCTAGAAAGCTGGGCTTCTTGATTACCTAGGTTAAGTGCAATGTAATCCTTTGCACTGAAGGCACTAGTTGGAATTTGGACTGCTGTGCTTTGAAGATTGACTTGTTTCAAAATGATATGGACTCAAATAAAAAAAAGCAATACATTCTTTGAAAAAAACCCAACTCGAAACCCATAACAAAACTCCCACCAAAGCCCCCCAAAATGCCAGAACAACAAAAACACTTATCTACTAAGATCTGCCTCACATTTATAAATCACAGAATCACAGAATCACAGAATAGTAGGGGTTGGAAGGGACCTCTGTGGGTCATCTAGTCCAACCCCCCTGCCGAAGCAGGGTCACCTACAGCAGGCTGCACAGGACCTTGTCCAGGCGGGTCTTGAATATCTCCAGAGAAGGAGACTCCACAACCTCCCTGGGCAGCCTGTTCCAGTGCTCCGTCACCCTCAGAGGGAAGAAGTTCTTCCTCATGTTCAGACGGAACTTCCTGTGCCTCAGTTTGTGCCCATTGCCCCTTGTCCTGTCACTGGGCACCACTGAAAAGAGTCTGGCCCCATCCTCCTGACACCCACCCTTCAGATATTTGTAGGCATTTATAAGGTCCCCTCTCAGCCTTGTCTTCTTCAGTCTGAACAAGCCCAGTTCCCTCAACCTCTCCTTGTAGGAGAGATGTTCCAGTCCCCTCATCATCCTCGTAGCCCTCCGCTGGACTCTCTCCAGTAGCTCCTCATCTTTCTTGAACTGGGGAGCCCAGAACTGGACACAGTACTCCAGATGAGGCCTCACCAGGGCAGTGTAGAGGGGAAGGAGAACCTCCCTCGTCCTGCTGGCCACACTCTTCTTGATGCACCTCAGGATCCCATTGGCTTTCTTGGCAGCCAGGGCACACTGCTGGCTCATGGTTAACCTGTCGTCCACCAGGACACCCAGGTCCCTCTCCGCACAGCTGCTCTCCAGCAGGTCTACCCCAAGCCTGTACTGGTGCATGAGGTTGTTCCTCCCCAGGTGCAGGACCCTGCACTTGCCCTTGTTGAACCTCATCAGGTTCCTCTCTGCCCAGCTTTCCAGCCTATCCAGGTCACGCTGAATGGCAGCACAGCCTTCTGGTGTATCTACCACACCTCCCAGTTTGGTGTCGTCAGCAAACTTGCTGAGGGTACATTCTAACTCTTCATCCAGGTCGTTGATGAAGAAGTTAAACAAGACTGGGCCCAGTACTGACCCCTGGGGGACACCACTAGTTACCAGCCTCCACTCATCCAGCCCACACTTCCTCAGCTTCCCTAGGAGGATATCATGGGAGACTGTGTCGAAAGCCTTGAATATTTATTTTTCCTAGAAGGATATCCAGTAATCAGAAAAGGGAAGAGTAAATAATATTAAATTAATTAGAGAAGGAGTATTCAATCAGATCATAGAAAACAACTCTGAGGACGGAACAGTTCAGATGGCTAGAAAGAATGGATCATATTAAACTGGCACTTCGCTGGATCTTAATTAACACATGCGCCTGAGCCAAGGAGAGTGCAGACAACCTTTGGAGAAGCTGCTTTGCCTTCACTGACTCATGGAATAAAGTAGGCTGGAAGGGACTTTGGAAGTTCTCTGGTCCAACCACACACTCACAGGCAGGCCCAATAGATCAGGTTGCTGAGCTGAGCTTTGAATATCTCCAGGGCTGACTATTCCTCCACCTCTTGGGTCCCAGTCTTTGACCACAATAACGAAAAATTTTTTTTGAATACTTAAATGGCATTTTTCATGCTGCTACTTGTACCTGCCACTTCTTAGCTCTTTACTATGCAGTTCTGGGAAGAGTCTGGCTCTCTATAACCATATTTTGCGTAGTTATTGACAATGATATTAATGCCTCCAAGTCTGTTCTCCAGGTTGAACAAGCCTAGTGCTTTCACCCTCCCCTTGCACATCATGTGTTCTTACTGTGTCCTATAATCTCGGTGGCCTTTGATGGACCCACTCCAGTATGCCAGTATCTTTCTTGTACTGTGGATTGCAAACCTGGACACAGTGTCCAGATGTGCTCTCAAAAGAGCCAAGCAGAAGGGAGTTATGACTTCTTTTGCCTGCTTAGGACACTCTTGCTAGTACACTGCAGTATGTAGATGGTGTTCTTCACCATGAGAGCTCACTGCTGAATCCTGCATAACTTCTTGTCCAGTGGGACCCCCACAATAATTTCTACAAAGCTGCTGTCAATCAGCCTGAGCCTGTGTTGCTGCATGGGGGCTTACTGTCCCTGACACATGGCTGGTGTTTTCTTCTCCTGGGGGTCATATCAGCTAATTTCTCCAGCCCTTCTATGTCCTGCTAAATGACAGTCCTGTCCTCCAGCACATTAGCTGCTCCCAACTGCTTGGTGTTACTGGGGAACTTGCTGAGGGGGCTCTCCTTCACCATACAGGTCACTAATAAGAATTTCTGAGTAACCACCTCAAGTGCTGCCCTGTCCCTGCCATTCCAGCCCTAGGGCTCTGCAAAGAACAACCTGTCTGTTATACTGTTGCTTTGGGTAGGAAACCATCCAGATCATAGACATGGACACCAATAGAAGCTCTTGGGTAAGTGTGTACTCCAAGAAAGGAGCTTGAGAGAAGCTAACATTGTGTTTGTTTCTTCTCAGGACACTGACTGTCCTTACCTCTAAAGAACAGGACATGGGTACAGCACAGCATAATAGAGGAGATATCGATATGGTAAATTCCTGTCCTGGTTTCGGCTGGGATGAGTTAATTCTCTTCCTAGTAGCTGATGTGTTTTGGATTTAGTATGAGAAGAGTGTTGATAATGTTAATGTTTTTAGTTATTGTTGAGAAATCAAGGACTTTTTCCAGTCTCCCGTATTCAGCTAAGGAGCAGGTGGATAGGAGCTGGGAGGGAGCACAGCCAGGCAGCTGGCCCTAGCTGGCCAATGGAAATATTCCATATCATGGACACCATGCTCATTTTATTCATGGGAGTTGGCTGGAGGGCAGGAACCCTTCAGCTCTTCTCTTTTCCATGGGTTTGAATCCTCTGTTGTCCGGGAGTTCGAACGTTTCCAGGAGTTTGGTCTTTTTCAGAAGTTTTGCAGAATTCACAAAATTTGCAAGTTCGGGGTTCTGCAAACGCTGCTCAGGGACTGACTGCGAATCGGTCATCAGGTGATGGGAGAACTGTGTTGTATATGGTTTATTTTGCATATTCATTATTATCATATTATCATTGCGGCCCTTCTGTAGTTAAAGGGGGCCTAAAGGAAAGAGGGGGAAAATACTTTTAGCAAGGCCTGTTGTGACAGGACAAGGAGTAATAGTTTTAAACTAAGGGAGGGTAGATTTAGACTAGATATAAGGAAGAAATTTTTTACAATGAGGGTGGTAAAACACAGAAACAGATTGCCTAGAGAGGCGGTGGAGGCCTCAACCCTAGAAACACTCAAGGTCAGGTTGAACAGGGCTCTGAGCAACCTTGTCTAGTTGAAGATGTCTCTGCTCACTGCAGGGGAGTTGGGCTAGATGAGTCCCAAAAGTCCCTTCCAACCCAAAGCATTCTGTGATTCTATGATCATTAGTACTAGTAGCAGTATTTCCTTTGTTGTCTTATTAAACTGTCATTATCTCAACCCACAGGTTTTACCTTTTGTCCATTCCTCCTCCCCATCCCACTGGAGAGGGAAGGGGTCAGGTGAGCAAGCAGCTGTCTAGTGTTTAGTTGCCGGCTGCCGGGTTAAACCATGATAATTGCCAACTGAATCCCAGAGGAGAAGGAAACGAAATAAATTATCTTAGATGCAATGAACCTAAACTCTCCTAGGTGGATGGGCCCATGTGTCAAAATGGTAGAGGGAAATGGTATAAGCTGTAGGTGCCATCGAATCCAGATTGGTTTTAGCACAGAAGACAGAGGCTTGCATCTTCAGCGTGCCTTCTAGCCTACCGGTCCAGCAGTGTGGTTCAAGGGATGGTCAAAATGGCTGCAATTGCTAACCCACTGTTCCTACCAAGAGATGGTTTTGCTTACATTTAGCATCAGCTCTGACAAGGACCTGGATGAAGAAGAGCGCTCTTTTTTAAGGTTATTCAGCCATGGAACAGAGTGACAGTGTCAGCTATCAGAAACCTCTTTTCCAGACAATGAAAAACTTCAAGACCTATGCAGGGTTGGACAATCCTTTTCAAGTAATTTTAAGTAACAAATAAATTGAGGGGAAAAATACACAATCTACCTGGTTTGTTTGCAGGGGTTTCTTATATAACCACAGGCAAATGGATTGCCCAGAGGGGCTTTGTAGTCTCCTTCTCTGGAGATCTTCAAAACCCGCCTGGACAAGGTCCTGTGCAGCCTGCTCTGGATGACCCGGCTTCGGCAGGGGGTTGGACTGGATGATCCCCAGAGGTCCCTTCCAACCCCGAACATGCTGTGATTTTGTGATTCTGTGCCTTCCAGTTCAATGTTTTTCTCTTTTATGAATCAAATGTCTCAACTTCTGTCGTTCTCCATAGAATACTTTGGCTTGGTCAGACCATAAATACTCCTTGTTAATGTGATCACTTTGACATTTAAAAAATATTTTTCTTTCCCAAAAAGGGCACAGAGCAAATTGAAATGAGCCTTTTTAGAGAAACATGGTTAGATCTCGCAAAACGATGATTCATCTTTCGTGCCAGATACTCCCAGCTTTTCTGGGAAAATTTTCAAATGAAATAATCTTGTTCATGATTTCTCTAGGACACACACCTGGATTTTTCAACTGGCTCCATCCCAAATGTTAATGATGATCTGTAAATTTTTCTTCTGTCTCGGAGAAATGACTTTGTGAAAATGGAAGCTACAATTACTTGTATCGGAAGAGAAACTTCCATTAAAAGTCTGCACACTAATTTATCAACAAAAGCCATACAAAAATTGACACTAGGCATATTCAGGCTAGAGAAAAGGCACAGATATTTAGCAATAAGTGGCATTAACTATTGGAACTGTTGCCTCTGGACAGGGTAGACTCCTGATTATTTAAACTATTTAAATCAAGTCGTCTGGATGCTTCTCATAAAGGCCTTCCCATCTCTCAGACAGATGTTATAGACTTGATGCTCTATCCCTTGAGTTGAGTTCTCTGACAGCTCCCCTACCTCAGCTCAGGCAATTTCTTGAGAGGTACCTGGCTTCTTCTCCTTCTTCTCCTTCAACTACATAGAAGGAGAAGAACAGAGGCAACAGAGAGGAGGCTGCAAAAAACCCTTGGAAATAAAAAGCCTACTGTGAGGGAACAGAAGGTGTAAGCTGGTGTGAACAGATGTGCTGCAGATGTATTGGGGGTCTCAGGGGATTTTGGCTAAGGGTTCACGTAATGGATACCCAACCATGTGGTCACACGGCTTCCTCTGTGTGAAATTTGATGGCAGAGTTTTGATAAGCTTTAGAAGTTCATGAATTGCCTGCCTGCTATGGTTTAGTCTTTTTGAGGTGTCATTTTGAACTGCAAAGAGAAATTCAAAGACACGGGCCAGGCTGCCTGACACAGTCCTGACTGAGTAGAATGGCCTCCACAAGGGGTTCAGTCTTTCCCGTGGACGGACTCCCACAAATATTCCAGTATAGGTGCTAACTTCTTGTAGTAGATGCAAGCCTACAGAGAGATAACCTTGCACTTCAGGAATGGTCTCGGGACCCTGAAATGTGTGCTGTCCACAGGTGAAAAAGCAATGTTGTATTAGAAGGACTGCATAATGGCTCAAAAAGTAACATTTGGAATATCCATGTTAAGGGTCTGAGATGTAAAATTTAATGAGCCTTAACTTGTAGACTCCCCAAATCCCTACCATTCCAATAAAAGCCCTTTATGACTCTGATCTCTCTGCAAGTAATTGCTTTCTACTAAAGAAGGTTCTCGGTGCTGTAAGTGACATTGGTGCACAGGTGTAATGGCTATGTAAGTAATGAATAAATACTGCTAGAAGACAAAAAATCCAGTCCATAAAAAAGTGGGGTTTTCCACTGATTTTGTACTTGAATCCAACTATCTGATTTTTATTGTTGTGTGTGTTTTTTCACTGCAAAGAGGAAGTGTGAGAGAAAGCAGGAAGGCTCTCATAGGTGAATTAGGAAAGAATAAGCCATTTCCCATCATTTATCATTGACAGGTTGCTTGTCTGTCCTTATTTCATGCCGAAATCTCAGCAATACAGCTGTTGAGCATTCATCTGGGAATCTGACTTTGACATCTTCCCTGAACTTCGGAATGTTTGGGTTAGGACTCACCAGACTTTCCTGTTGAGATAATACTTCACTGAAAAATTGTTATAAATCTCATCTGTCTATGTCCTGGGTAAGTGACTATCAACCAGCTGAGAAGTAACAAAGATATACACAAATCTGTAAGAGCTACCATCCGCTTTACTCTCTACCCTGGAGTTGCCCAAAAGATAAAACTGATTCCAAAGGAAGGTTGATGAGTGGGGGGCTGATGAGTCGGGTGGCTCAGCAAAGCTATGCAGATCTCTGCAGGCCTTTATGCAAGAGGAAGATATTACCTCTTTGGCCTTGACTGCATTCTCACTTCTTCTGGTATGATTTGAGAGGAGTGTCACTGAGTCAGATTTATACCTGAGTTACATGGGCACAAGAAGGAGAAGGATTGGGCAAACTGTACCTAAAGCCCCAGTGGATTTGAGAGCCTTCTCCAGCAGCTTAAGTAGCTTTTCTTTCTATCCTTAGCAACACAGTCCTGATTAACCCTCCAAGCTGTGGTCAGTCATTTTGAGGACAGTTTGATTGACAGCATGTAACCTGCTAACGCTTTTCCCTGCGTTGTCCAGTGCATTAGATTGTGGAGGTGGTAGATTGGCTGTGTTGGGGTTTTTTTCAATTATTTGGTTGGAGTTTTTTTGATGTCTTGGATATTCTATAAGAAAAAGTCATCTTGAGCAAGAGGCATGAAGTATTTCAGTGTAAGTACAAAAATATATGTTGGGACTCCTCTGTTATGTATCTATAAAAATATGTATTTGGGCAAGATGACCATTTTTGTTGCCTTGCTGGATATACAATAGAATCGTCTTCTCATTCTGAAACTTCAAATGGACAGTACAGAACTTGTCTCTATGGAAGCTGTTTGTATTTCATGCGAGGTTTTTGTGGAAGGCTCTTTCTTCACATTATAGACTGCTTCATAAGAGCAGGTCTGACAAACCATCTAGGCTTGGGTGGGTAACCAACTCTATCACGCAAAACTTAAGGGACAATGTTTCTTTACTTTGGTGATCCCTTCCTTAATGGTCTTGTGAAATTGTTCCTGAAGAAAATTAACATTCGGAAAGTATATGATGATTTGTCCCATATTTTGATATTTTTATGCTTCTTTCAATATGATTTAACAGCTTGGAAAAGAGTAGAATAAATCCTTGGGAAGTAGTTAGATTTCTGTGAGTGCAGCCAGCATATTGCGGACCATTATTAGTCCAGGGACTACAATTTGGATAATGGTTTTGTTTGGAAATTTTGCTGCCTGTGTCTGAAAGCTCTAATGTGGGACTCATGGAAAAAAAGTTAGAGCCACCTTTCTGATAGCTGTTGAAAAATAGAGAAATGAGGTATTTTTTTCTCTGGAAGATAGAGCGGTGGATTTACTTTTAACTGGGAAATAAGTGAATAAATATTTGGTGGAATATGTACATGGAAAGAATAAATCATACTGAAATCTTTGTCAGTGTGCAAGGATACAAAAAAAAGCAGAAATTTCTCAAAATAATAATCTTTCAAATGGTGCCTAATGTCTTTTCTCACCTGGCTGAAGTTAAACTTCCATTTAGTGCTTGCCGTAACACAAAGTGTACAAATAATTCACTTGAGAGTACCATCATAAGAAAATAATAGGTTTGTTTTAAAATGTGGAGAAAATCAATTTACAGCTGTTTGAATGCTGCACCACTGCAATCAATGACAAAATTCCCATTAATCACAGTGGTCACCAAACTGGTTCTCCAAAGAGTAATGTGTGAGTAGCATAACTATTTTCTTGAAACTAGAACTTCATTTAGCCGATACAAGTATAACCAGGAGCAACCTGAAGGAAGCATGTAATTAGAAATGTTTTTGTCATTTTATAACTCATTTGTGAATGCTAAAATAATTTCTTTCTTGTGAGAGGTTTTTCTGAAGTTGCCGTAGAAAACTGCGATCAGCTAAGAACTTAATTTGGAAAGTAAGTTGGATGTAGGTGCTTGTAGCCAGAGCCACCTTCTACAAGCTACAAGAAAAGCTACTGTATTTCTTAGTAATAATTCAAATGGTTTGCTGCCTATATGTGAGCAGTAACTTCTGGTCAGAAAATGACGTCTCTAAGTGCCATTTAAGTAATTAAAGTGAACTGTGAAATCACTGTTCATATCCATGAAATAGTCGTTTGTCATACTCATTACAGCCAATATTTTAGCAGTTGGGAATAATGTTAATTGGGTTTTTCCATGCCCAAACCAAAGCATCTTCTTCTTTGGCATAGTAGTTTCATTCCATGTGGGGTCTGAATTTTTCAGAGATTGACTTCCAAGACAACACATTTGATAAGGGTAGGCAAGAAAGGGTAGAGTCCAGTCACTTTTCCACTAGTCTCCATCATGGAAAAGGCATTAAAATCAGTCGGGTTCCAAGAAGTGGGATTCAACCTCCAGACTAAAACACCGAAATCAGATTAGATTTAAAAGTGAAGCCACTCTGACAGAAACTGGGCAGATCGTTCTCCTCACCTCTGTGCTTACCAGGCTGATTTCAAATTTTCCCACAGTTTAGCAGAACTAACTTTTGTAGTTCTGTCTGAGGTCTTGCAATATTTCTTACCATATTTATTTGCATAATTGCCAGGGGTTTGCATCCAGATCTTGCCTTAGCGTACTATGCCACGGCCATGTGCAGCTGTTCCAAAACCAGACTACTCTGCCCCTCGGTATGCTCAGGAGTGGTTGCGTGCTACAGTATGCAATTGCCGCGTGAACAAATTCAGGTTTGTTCGGGCTTTTGTAATGCGCCAGTTCACAGTGTTGAAGGGTTACATGAGACTGAGCATTCTGCTTGTAAAAATAAAAACGAAATAATCTCTGGCTTTGATAGTTTCAGAGAAAACCTCAAAAAAATAAGCAAGGAAGACACAAAACTCAAAGGGACAACGATACACAAATACCAGTTTTTGTGGGTTTTGCTTGGGGTCTGACTCATGCTTTTTGTGCCTCAGGGATGTCTGACACTGACTAAATTCTCATTGGCATCTGCAGGACAGGGATGGTTTAACTGTGTGGAGTAGGGTTGTGGCAGCTCTTCCTGCTGTGTTTCCTTGGCATCTGCAGGACAAGGACAGCTGAACTGTGTGGAGTGGGTTTATGGCTACTCTTCCTGCTGTTTCCTCGTATCTGCCTGAGACAGTGAGTTCATAACTCTGTGTGGCACAATCTGCTCTTGATCAAGCAGAGATGGTAAAACTGTTGTGAGGAAAACATACTTTGCTCCTTTGCTAGTCAGGCACTGATTCTGCACGACTCAGACAAACCCTACTGTTATTTTTGCTTCTTTTCTAGTTACCTTTAAGCAAGAGGGATGACTCAGGTACCTGCTAACTATCTGTCAACCACCAGCTCCTACAAGTATGAGCAGCCCCTTCCCTCTGTGGCTCAGACAAGCACAGTCACCAAGGTATCTCCAGCCAAAAAAATAACCTTCTTCAAGAGTGGAGATCCTCAGTTTGCAGGAGTCAAGATGGCCATCAACCAGCGAAGCTTCAAGAGTTTCAATGCACTCATGGATGACCTCTCTCATCGAGTCCCACTGCCATTTGGGGTACGGACCATCACCACCCCACGAGGAATACATTGCATCAGTGAGCTAGACCAGCTGGAGGATGGAGGATGCTACCTTTGCTCTGACAAAAAATATGTCAAGCCTATTACCATTACTTCTGGGGGACACAGGCCAGGCCCTCCACGAAATAGTCGTCCCTCCAGTAGCTTGAGAAGAGCAGCTCAGGAGGGCAAGCTTGAAGATTATTCCACACCTTTCACTCATCATGGCCCCAGAATACCCAAGAAAATCACTCTAGTTAAGAATGGAGAAAGTGGGTTTCGGCGCTCAATTATCTTGAACCGTAGAAATGCCAGGAGTTTCAAAACACTCCTGGATGAGATTTCAGAGATCCTGCAGTTCCCTGTGAAGAAGCTCTACACTGCTGATGGGAAGAAGGCAAGTATCTCTGATACCTGGTGCTGGTCAGTTATTCTAACTCTGTAATGCTAATCCTTTAGCTCATGGGCCCAATAGTTTCCCCACATTACCTTCATCATCTAGTTACTGTCATGTTACTTACTTCCCCATTAACTACGTGAAGGGGTAGTGTAGAAGAATCTTGTTCAGCCATTCAAGAACTTCATACATCAGATTTTGTTTTGGGTCAATGGGAGGCAATTTCTGATAGAAGTCCAGAAGCTCAATGCTTTGCAGCTGGGTATAAAAACCCTAAATAGACTTCTAGTAATGGAGTTTCCCACCCTTTCCCAGGAGCCGTGTCCCGAAGGTGGCTTAACTTTTCTGTAACTAATAACCAGGAATTGAACAAAATAAGACAGCCCTTAGGTAGCATCTTGTGTTTGCATAGTTCCTAACAGAACAAGGTCCTTCCTGTTCATGATGGATCCTTGGGTTTATGGTAACATAACTAATAAATGCATAAGTAAGTAGGGAATGAGTGGGATCAGGAGATGCATTTGTGTTGACAATTTCGTGAATGTGCCAATTAGGTTGGACTCTTACAATAAATTCAGACCATGACAACTCCTTTTTTCTTCTGTTCCCAGAGTTTTCTGGCAATCCTAAGATTCTCCGATTTCTCCTCTATCGCTTTGTAACATAGACCTACCTGTACCTTCATTTCTTCTGAAGCGGTCTCATATGTTGGCCCAAATTCTCACTGTCCACGCAGCCAAGTGGAGCAGTTACCCTGCTCCTTGCCACATTTTCCACCTTTGCAGTGCTGTGTGCCACCTTCTCAGTCATAATGTTACAACCATTTGTAGTGTCACTTTCTGAACCAGATGACTGAAATGACTTGGGTTCAAACACCCACTGTCCAGCAGAGGGAACAAAATGGAGGAATAGTTTTAACCCAGATCATTGTGACCTGGCACAGGGACAGAAGTGGGTAGCCATAAAGGGGAGAGAGGGGATAATGGTGCTTTAAGACAGCTTTCTGGGTGGAGGAAACACATCATATCACAGTGCTTTCTGCTATGCCCAACACTCTGGAAAAAGCTTCCTGTTCTCATGTGGAGGATACAAGGAAAATGTCCTTCCTGAACATCCTACTGCTACAGCTTTTCTAATCTTACTGATCCAGAGGCTAAAAGTCAGCCTGACTGCAGTCAGAGATGAGATGAAACGCCAGGGAAAGGACAGTGCCACTCCACATATGCCAGACAAGTGAAACTTCAGTCTCACTGAGAAACTGAAGGTCCTGCAGAAAATAAACGTTTATGAAAGGGGACCCAGGAGCAAGAAAAGGAACTTCGCTGTGGACAACCCAAGCATGGCCTAGGATCAGCAAAACAGATAATTCATCTCCCCAAACTTTACAGCCTAAGAGTCAGTTGTCTAAGTGCAAGATGAGCAAGCAAGCTGGCCACCCTGCTATGGGATTCATCTTTTCTAAGGATGTCTAGAGTCTGTGTTTCTCCTAATGGCTCAATTCTAGGTGACTGCCTCACAGGCAAGATGAATCCCATGCCCTAGGGTATTTCAGCAGTCAATAGAAAGAGACAGGCACTTCAGACCGGTACTTTCCCAGTAACTGTGTAAATGACTGTGCATATCAGGAGTTGGATTCAGATTCAGCTACCTGAACCATAGAATCACAAACCAGTTTGGGTTGGAAGGGATCTTTAAAGGTCATCTAGTCCAATGTTCCAGCAAGGAGCAGGGACATCTTGCACTAGATCAGGTTGCTCAGAGCCCCATCCAACATTTAGAATGTCAATGTATATATGTTTCTATAAGCGAGGTGTCTAAGCTCCCATACAGCTGTCGAGACTAAGGTGACAGTCCATTGAACTTGGAACTGGTCAAAGATACATGTCTAGAGGCCTTCAGAATCACTTAGTTTTTTTTTTCTAGCTGACATTAATTTATTTGCAAGGTGAAGTTTGCTGTGTACCACAGCTATACCTATACCACTAAATTAAGAGGTCTTAAAGTGGGATCTCATCCCTTTCTTCTCCATTCTGCTAAATTCTTAACATATTCATTTGTTTGGTCTTGGCCCAGAGTAACAGTCTCCCAAGAGTTTAGAGTTAGAGCCTGGGACTCTTCACTGTAGGTGGTCTGGTTGTGACCAGTCTGTGTTTGAACAACCAGGCTGCTTCAGTTGACCACTGTATTGAAGAACAAGGTCTAGCACTGCTTGCTTTACTACTACAAATGTAGCCAACTCAAATTAGAAAAACAAACAAACAAACAAAAAAACTCAAATCCCATCCGTACTGCCAAAATATGTTATAATTTATGGAGAAGTATTTTGTCACTGATTTTTCCAGTTTTCAAGACTTGGACTGCTTTTTAGTCTGCATGGAGATTATAAACTTGTGTAGTGGTAATAAATTCCTCTTCACTTCTTCCATTTTTGAGATTTTTCACCCATTTCTCTAAAGAATAGTTTTGCCTTCTCTGAGTGCAGTCTCAGTGTTCTCCTTGTGATTCTTAAATGTTTCCCACAATTTTCCTTCTAGTCATTATAAACACCGATATTTTAGCTAAATACACACTCTGTAAGCACAGTATCTCCACTACTATTCAACCTCCATCTTTCTTTCCATCTAAAGACATGCAGTTATCTTATATAGTTTGAACTCTGCAGTGGCGGTCATCCTGTCCAAAGGTCTCTATTCTCCCAGGGTCGGATCTCGTCCCAATGTGCCAAGATGTGGCAAGACACGGCTAGAACTACATGGGTACTAACTGACCAGAAGTGGTCACTGTCGAGTGTGTGAAGGTGATGGCACCTACTTTTACACGCTAACATCTTTGATGACAGTTTAATTGACAAGCTTTGTAGGTCTCTTCACGAGACGTGTCAACAACTTTGTCACTTGTTTTGCATCCCCACTCCCAGTTCAGCCTTTGCTTCTGGAAAGGGTTCAGCCCAAGCTGCACATGAACATCACTTGAAAAGATATTAATGTCCTTTGTCGCAGATAGATTATCTTGTCTGGCATGCCACAGAGTTTAGGATTATCCTCTATGTAATGATAATGATACTTTCCACAATATATCCCAGGGGTCCCGTAGAGACCTTCCTCCACTTGCTTTTTTTCCTCCAGTTTTTCCATCTGCAGATATGTGGGTGTGGATCAAATACCATCACTTAATCTCTCTATGGTCCCTTGGGAATTTGTTTTTTTAGTATGAAAATTTTCATTAGCGTCTTGTCAATAGGCAGTTCATCTTCTGTACCTTGGTAGTTTAATTTGCAGTCCTTTTATTCTTGTGTAGAATTTCCCAGTGATCGGTGACTATGGATCCAACTTGATCAATGTTATCAGCTTACACATAGCTAGGAAACGTGATTATTAATGTCTTTTCTGGGGAATCTTCTAAAATGATCTTTTGGCCATTGTTAATTTCAATCATCTACCTCTGGCTTCTTAACTGTTTGTTACTGCTCATTCAATGGTCATTCCTGTTAGGACTTCCTGGAGTCTAGTCTCTAAAGCAAAGCATTTAAACCACAAAAAAGTTACTCTATCTTGGATTTTCCAGTCTTTTCCCTGCATAAGGATTCTCTAAGCCATTTCTGCTCTTCTGTCTAAGTTTTCTTGTCGTACCTCATCTTCAAGATCTCCGTTCCCTACACACAATTGGTCGTGTCCCAGAGTTTTCACCAGATACTAAGAGTTTGAGGAGTGAAAATGGCAAGTTTGTCACACAATTTCAGGGCTTTCCTGAAATAAGCTTTTACTGGTGCTGAAGATTCATTTTCACTGTATGTCTTGCCTTTATACTTGCATTTGCATTTCCTGTTAGAGACAATGAAAACAAGCCTCCACTCTTCCATGACTATTTGAAGGTGCTCGGGTGCTTCACGTTTCTTGGGTATTTCCTTGTTTCCCTCATTATTCTTTTTGAATAATAATTCAAATTATCTTTTAATAATTTTGCAAACTTCTTTTGTCACGTGTCTATGTAAATTTTTTGCAAGACTTCTTACAGAGGCCGTTATTGCTGGGAAAGAGGGCTAGGACTGAGGGGAACTGTAATTTTTGACATTCATTCCCATGATTTGACAGATTAGGTGAATAACAGTAAGATTCATTCCTAAGCAATGCATCTAGACTGCTACTTGATCGACTTTGTATTTGTCTGGCTTAAAATAACATAATTCACAGCATTTAATAGCAGGATCACAGTGTCTCTCTTGCTGCCAGTTTTTTCTTGATGTCTTGAAAACTGAACACAAGAAAGGAGAAATCTCCTCTCCTACAGGTGAATCCAACTCTTCCATCAATGAAAGTGCTATTCATAGACCTGAGACCATTGCCCCTTCAATCTCCTTTTGTTTTCTTCTACTACCATAACTTCAGATTTAAACTTGAATCTTAAAATGAGTTAAATCACCTCTGCAACATAATTTATGGCGTAGTGTCCCAGTGGCTCTGTTTTAATATCTTCACAATTCCTTTGAGTAAATCCAGAACACTTCAAAATTACAAGTCTTTGTTTTCCTATTATGCTTTTTTGTGGGTTCAAACTTAGACACACATGGAACAGGCTTGTTGTTTTGTGTTCCTTTCATGTAGTATTGATTTGAAAAAGGAGAAAAAAGTGTTTTCTTCCTTTTGTAGTCCACTTAGTTCACAAATGTTTCCAGTAAACCTCTACATTTAATTCAACCATAACTCACAGGGAAATAAACTTTTTGGACTTCAAATCTAACTGGTTTTCAACATCAGTATGTTTTCTTCTCCAGACAAAACTTCTATCATTTGTTTTTATAGCCCTCATTTTGTCTTATTTTTTTTTAAATTGGCTTTAGCGTAAGGTCTTACCTGAAAAGGAAGAAATGCTCGTGATTTCCTGAAGCCAATCAACTGAACATTTTTCTTTGTTTTCTTTATCATGGAACAAAGTCAGAAGGCGGCCATGGGCAGCTATGCAGAATCCTAATACAAATGAAATTCATTGTAAAGCCAAAGGTGCTGCTGTAGCATCAAGATCCATTGGAGGCCTGCAGAGCTCTTGATTTTGTGACCACACTTATTTTGCTGTTATTTTGTCTTCTATTGATCCCATTTCTCTGCTTATTTACCTCTCACTTATGTTCAAACTTGTACTTTATGAACTTCCAAGAAAAGGTCTGTCTATTCGCTGGTTGTTTCTCCTGCGGCCTGGATTACAGGGCCTTCATTGCTCTTGGGTCAGAGATTCTCCCAGTGCCATGAATCCAGAATTAGTCTATAAAAAAGACACAAACCTCATGTCAGTAGAAGCAGTAATTGAAAGATCCCGATTCCAATGTTAGTATGAATCCAGAATGGTTCTACTGGTATTTACACATTTGGAGTTTCATTCTAATTCCCGAAGCCTTGAATGAGCTGAAATCAGTATTTTTACTCTTAAACATCAAGCAGACTGCCTACTAGGAAGGAAGAGCTAGTCGCATTGAAGTGAATAGGTGGTTGAAGTATTTGGGCACTGATTTCAGCAGGGCCAAGAGCCCCTCTTCCCAAACTAACCATGATATTTGTTGTCAGTTTCTAAACCAAAATAGTAATTTGTTGACTATGGGACTGGAGAGAAATTTAGTATGATTTTAGCTTAGCAAAATCAGTTACATTTTCAGCAAGTAAAAAGTGTAAATCATACAGCTCTTTTCACATCAAGGCACTAGTTACTGTTTTCCAGGTGATTCACTGGAAATAGTACCCAGAGAAATTTGTCATTTAGGTCAACATTAACTTGTCATTAGCTTACCAGTGAAACTTTTTTGTGCAAGATTTTGCACTAACAGATAGACAAGCATGGACAAAAAAAAAGATTTTGCACTAAAAGATAGACAAGGAATTGGTTCAATGGTCGCAGCCAAAGGGTAGTGGTCAACGGCTCAATGTCCGGATGGAGACCAGTGACGAGTGGAGTCCCTCAGGGGTCCATACTGGGACCGGTGCTGTTCAATGTATTTATCAATGACATGGACAGCGACATCGAGTGTATCCTCAGCAAGTTTGCAGATGACACCAAGCTGAGTGGTACAGTTGAGACACCAGAAGGATGGGATGCCATCCAGAGGGACCTGGACAAGCTGGAGAGGTGGGCCTGTGTGAACCTCATGAGGTTCAACAAGGCCAAGTGCAAGGTCCTACACCTGGGTCGGGGTAATCCCCGCTATCAATACAGGCTGGGGGATGAAAGGATCGAGAGCAGCCCTGCTGAGAGGGCCTTGGGGGTACTGATAGACGAAAGGCTGGACATGAGCCGGCAATGTGCGCTGGCAGCCCAGAGGGCCAACCGTGTCCTGGGCTGCATCAAGAGAAGCGTGGCCAGCAGGTCGAGAAAGGTGATTCTGCCCCTCTACTCTGCTCTGGTGAGACCTCACCTGGAGTACTGCGTTTAGCTCTGGAGCCCTCAGCACAAGAAGGACATGGAACTGTTGGAGCGGGTCCAAAGGAGGGCTACAAAAATGATCCGAGGGCTGGAGCACCTCTCCTATGGGGACAGGCTGAGAGAGTTGGGCTTGTTCAGCCTGGAGAAGAGAACGCTGCGGGGAGACCTGATTGCAGCCTTTCAGTACTTAAAGGGAGCCTACAGGAAAGATGGGGACAATCTTTTTAGTAGAGACAGCAGTGACAGGACAAGGGGTAATGGTTTTAAACTAAAACAGGGTAGGTTTAGGCTGAATATAAGGAAGAAATTCTTTCTTCCTTAGAAGAGTGATGAGACACTGGAAAGGGTTGCCCAGAGAGGTAGTGGAGGCCCCATCCCTGGAAACATTCAAGACCAGGTTGGACAGGGCTCTGAGCAACCTGATCTAGTTAGTGGTGTCCCTGCTCGCTGCAGGGGGGTTGGACTAGATGACCTCTAGGGGTCCCTTCCGACCCACAGCTTTGTATGATTCTATGGACTTACTTCATCTAAATCTGATCAGCTTATTAGTCATTTTGCCTATTGGCCTCCTTATTGACTATATCAGATTGGAAGACTGCCTCAGACTCATCACTTAAAATTAACCCAGGCCCAAGATTTCGTACACTTGTTTTAAAGTACTACAGATATTTAAATATTAGCAAACATAAGACACGGGACTCTACATCTGAAGATCTCTTGGCTGATGAGACAGTTGAAAATTGCAGCTTTCCTAGTTTTTACTAGGGACATCAGTTCTATACTAAAAAGACCTAGCTGTGCTACCAAGAACAGATATCTCAATTAAAAAAAGGTAGAGTAAGATTTGTAGGTAATCTTTTCCATCAGATGGATTTTCATCTCTGTTCTGGGAAGTTCTGATACAACCTAGTGGATTTTCTTTCGCTGTAGTCTAAATCACAGGAGAGGGCATCTTATGTGCAGATCCGCACTGCCTGCCTCTGGAGAAAGAAGAATGCCTCTACGGGCAAAGAGGCAGACAGATCATAGAAAGCCCAGAAATTCTCACAGACAACTAAACAGTAAGAAATGACATGTAGAATTATGTGACAGTAACTTCACAGCAACAGATGATTTCCCTTATGAATGGCAATTATCCAGGGTCCACCAGATGAACAGTCATTAAGACTTCTTTAAGTCAGCAACCTGGTTTAGTGGAAGATGTCCCTGCTGATGGCAGGGGGGTTGGAAGCAGATGATCTTTAAGGTCCCTTCCAACCCTTACCATTCTATGATTCTAAGTCACAGGAACCCAGTAACATGACAATGTGTCTTGTCACAGATGTCCTGATTTCTGCACTTACTCTTGAATCAGTAGGCCTTCCTTTTACTGACTGTCTTAAATTAAAACCAAAACAAAAGCAAATTCTTCCTTAAAATCCAATACTCCTTCTTGTATGGCATTTGAAACCACATTGTGTTGTGGCAAATAGTCTACATAGTTTATGGCTACTGGTGGCAATTACCATGAGCTTCTCAAATGGGATTTATCAGCTGTCAGAAGAGTTTTCCAAGGGATGTGGCTAGTTTTATGTTTGTTGGAGTCAGGCCAAGACTTAGATGTTTTTTTACTTGGGCACACTCAAGGATGACCATAAGTTGTTATATTTAATGAGTGAATCTGATCCAGTCTGTTATGTAGAAAGGAAGAGCAGATGACCAGAAGGACTCTTTCTTGTCTCACACTCTACAAGTGAGAAGATTGCAAAACGAGCACTATATGCCACCAAATATCTGTGAGGGATCAGACAATTGCTGTGCGAGTTAATCAGGGGAGTAATCATGAGTTAAGGTATGCTTCCTCAGGCATCACTAACTGGAGGCTGTATAGGATTAGTTATATGGAAACTCTTTAGGGTAGGGACTCTCATTTTTCTTTCATGTTTGTGTAGAGTGTGGAATGAGACACACTAGGTGCTGTGACAAGGCTAAATTTTCTCAATCAAATCAAGCCATCTTTGGCATTGGCCAGTTACAGAAGTCTTGGAGAAAGACAGAAGGGCACATAGGAAGTGATTCTTTCCCCAGTGAATCTTCCCAGTCTCCATCAACTTGTAGGCTAAGGTCTTCCTCGGCCAGAAGTAGCACCATGGGCTACAGCTATTCCAGTAGACAGAACAGTATCAGGGCACATACTGGACAGCACTATCTGTACATACTCATACTATGGAGCCGGGAAAATAGGGTCAAATTCCCACAGCCTCTAAAACTGGGAGGCCGCATTCAAGATACTTCTTAGGAAAGATCCCTGGCGTATGTTAGCTCCCAGATCTGCCCAATAATTTCTTGGGAGGTTTCCATTTGATCCAGGCTTTAAATGCACTAAAGACCATTCTAACAATTTAACAGTACAGGCATCTCTGTTCCAGTGCCCTGGATCCAGAATTTTTTATCTTAGCAGTAAAGAAAGAACTTTTATTTTTACTAGTTATTAGTAAAGGTATTGGCCTAACTATTATTACTAAATCATTCTTGATAATAATGACTGCATTTACAGTGACCTTAAGGTTGCAAGGCCAGGAAACAGGCTTGTCTGACATATTTCCTGACTCAGATTTACGCATCCATGTAGCCATTTCTAGGATATCTGTATACTGCCTGAAGGCATCCTCTAGGCCACTTGTGTTTGGGCTGTCTACCGAGCTCATCTGTCTTAATGACGGGTGTCATCAAGACCCTGATGGAATTGTAAAAGGAAAATGGAATACATGGAGGCATATAAGTTAGTTTAAAACATGGTGTACATATAAACAATAAGAGGTGAAAGGTGATCAGTTCCCTCCTTGGGACAGTTAATTTTCTGGTTCCATGTTGACATATTCACTGTGACACTTGGTTTCGTGCTGTGTTCAGGTAAGCATAATTGCAAGCAATTTAAGCCCCTCATCTGGTGCAAACCGTTGTTATCAAGTGAGCTGTACCACTTTCCACCCACCATGTGCGTGACTCATAGTCTAAAAACAAACCACAGGTTTCAGGTTCAATATTCTCTGATTCCGTGCCAAAACCACAATGACTCCAATGAGATTTACACAAGCGATCTGTAAACCTCAGCAAAACTTTCCATGAACCGGATCCATCAGAAGACTCATATCCAGGTGTGTTTTATGAACCTTTGAGATGCCCTGAAATCATTTGGCCCAGTGCCTTACAAGATGTAGTGAAATGGACCCCATGCTCTAGCCACTTTCTTATCTAACATATACCAAATCTAATACTTTCCTATCTAACGTATGCCAAATGCAAATGATTCCCTTAGCCTGAGGAGATTTTGCTCTTTCAGTAATAATGTAGCAAAGTGTAATTACTTTCTCATTGTTTTGAATTTAATCCAGGGCAAAGACATTCCCACTCACATTATTGAGAATATGCAATAATATTTGTGAACATGATGCTTCTATTTATTCCTTTACCTAGAGTACAAAGAATAGCAGAATTCCACCCTCTCCTGGAAAAACTGTGAATGTTCTTTAAGTACATTAAGTAGAAATCACTGTTTCTGCAAATAATTTTTGCAGGAAATTCTGTTTTATTCATAGGGAAATCTGGTTTTCCAAATGCAGGTTTTGGAGTTTTTACAAGTAATGGGAGAGGAAAAGAGAGGATGTTTTGAATTTTCACCAATTTGTTTCTTCCTTTTGGACCCTGAACAAAGAATTCAAAGGATTCTGCTGCAACTCTTAGCAAGGTCTAGTTCTCCTTCAACTCACAACTTATCTGAAATAAACTCAGTTAACATTAGGAGAGTTACTTCTACTGTGTAGAAGTAAAAAGCTTTCCAGATTTCACATTTGCGCTATGGTCTTTGCAAATTGAGAGTGAAACCCATGACTCAATAACAAGAAAACTATTCAATTAAACCAGGGTCTTCAGCTAAATGTGTTTCTCTTTATGCCCTGAGCTTCTGGAGTCCGTAGATGGTATCCATAGTGCTCAAAGAAGCACAATGCACAAATATTTACTCTGAGAGACACTCGGGATGGTAAGACCGTGGAACAATGCCATACGGATCTATGAGCTGAATCTAGAAGCAGAAGGGTTTATATACTCAGTCCTAGCTCCTACAGCTAGTTGGAGCACATCTATGTTGTGCTTCCCTTTTTCCCCCCAACAGCTTCCAGCTGGAGTAACTTTTCATCCATGATGTAGATATTCTGCATACAAAAAGAGTAAGTTTTGAGAACTTGTGGTCATGGGAAAAAGCGTGAACTCATGAACCGTATCCTTCCCACTTACTCAGTCACTACAAGGCTAATCACAAGAACCAAATGCTTAGCATTTTTCAAGACTAGTCAATTTTTAAGCTAATCCTGCCCTCTGAGAGGATAAGGGCAGGCACTTGGGGTGGGATGGATGTTATTCTGACTCATGATTTTCAAATGCTGATGTTGAATGGACCAGATTTAATGAACCTGGTACCAAAGGAGCAGCTGGTGGACTCTGATTTTGGTGAGGAATTACAGCCTGTCAAAAGGTGGAAAATACCTGCAGCAAAAACTTTCTAAGAAATTCCTTCCTCTCTTCTATGTTGAAATTTGCACCTTTAACAGTAATTCTCTGTTTCTCTGGCTGATTTGCAACCAGAACAGTCTCAGACCTCATTTTGAGCTGACAGGGTGGGTGGGTAGAGAAGAGGCTATCAAAGCTTGTATATGAAGTCAGTGCAATGTGGGGACCTCCCCAGCTCAATCCAGTGCTTAGTGGACATCCTCAGGAAGCCTCCCATAGTCTTCATCAGGAACCAACTCATCCTCCACAGAGGCAGTAACCATGGCACCCCTATACAATTCTAGCAGCCTGTCTTCCAAGCTGAACCAGGCTGTAGATCAGTTTTTCTTCCCCTTTTTGTCCTCTTCACCTGTTTCTCAAAAGTTTTTCTGCTTTCTTCTTGCTTTTTTTCAGTCTTTCCTCTTCCTTCCTCGTTTTCCATGCAGTGTTTCTCTTCCGCTGCTGCCTGAACAATTTCCAATGGCCACTGAATTTCTCCTGATCTGCTGAAAGACAAGTTCACTTAGACTATTGTTAGGGCCAAATTCAGGACATTTTATTCATGCATGTGCAAAGTGTCACACACTGGGAAAAGGCATCTGTGAGTACTCCAGGAAAAACTCCCAGCAGTGCAATAGCTAAACATGATCTTTGCCTGTGGTTGACTGAGAAAGCAGTGAAGTGCATTATTCCTCTGTCTTTCATATATTTTACTTGGCTGTTTGAGTGCTGCATGGCCTGATTTCCAGATCACAATTCCCAAGGCTATCATTTTTCAGGCAGCTTTACACAGTGGTCAAAACAGAAAACTAGACAGCTCGTCTGAAAAGTTCTAGAAGATGCTGATGTTTTCAGAAGTGTTGGCATGACAAATGATCTTATATTGCTGCATTTCAGCATATAATGTGGAGCAATGGACTGGCCCAAATTCCCATCATGCAAGCATCAAATAAAAGTAGCAGCACGTCATTTATGTTTAGCAGATTACCTGCTATTGCAGAAGCCTAGGAAGATGGCATCTGTCCTACTTCCTGCATGTAGATTTTGGGACCTGATATTTGATTTGGTGTGCAAGAGACCACGTGAGTTTTGATTTGCTATGGGAGATGGAAGGGATGCTGTGTACTCTCTTCTGGACTAATCATTTCCTCCCACTACAAGAAAGACATTGAGTTGCTGGAGCATGTCCAGAGAAGGGCAACGAGGCTCATGAGGGGTCTAGAGAACAAGTCTGATGACGAGCAGATGAAGGAACTGGGGCTGTTTAGTTGGGAGAAGAACAGGCTGAGGGAGGACCTTATTGGTCTCTATAACTTCCTGAAAGGAGGTTGTAGTGAGGCAGGTGTTGGTCTCTTCTCCCAGGTATCTAATGATAGGATGAGAGGAAATGGCGTCAAGTTGCATCAGGGGAGGTTTAGATTAAATATTAGGAAAAATTTCTTCACAGAAAGAGTGGTCAGACATTGGAATAGGCTGCCCAGGGAGGTGGTTGAGTTACCATCCCTGGAGGTGTTCAAAAAACCTGTAGACGTGGCACTTCGGGATATGGTTTAGTAGGCATGGTGGTGTTGGGTGGACGGTTGGACTTGATGATCTTAGAGGTCTTTTCCAACTTATGATTCTATGATTTTATGATTCCATGGGTGCTACAGTTTGCAGAGGATTAGATCCATTTCTACGCAATACTTCCCTACTTTAAGTTCAATAATCGCTCTTGTTCTGCGTTCTTTCTGATGTGATGGGGAGAGCCTTCTGGCTGCTCATCAAATACACACCCATGCCACGTCCACCAGCCTCTCTGCAGATGGGAAAAGGGGTGTTCCACTGTGGTAGGGCGTGGGGGAGGCTGCCCATGCTGATGTTAGAGAAAGTGAGGTCACATAATGCACTTTCCTATAGCTTCCTCCCTCTCTTCTTCCACTAATTTACTAATATGTATGTGGGCATGGAGTGGCAACACCCCATGATTCACCTTCTGACCAACAGATTAGCATAGCTTTAAAAAACCACTCCCCTGAAGAACCACTCTTTAACTCCACCAGCGTAAAGTGTGGAGAAAGGAAGGGCAAATGGGTTCTTTGCGTGAATAAAATAAAAAAAAAAATATTACTGTGAAACAAAGATACCCCAGTTCAGAGCTGGGATCGGCCTGGATTGAATGAAGTAAAACTACAAAACAAAAAGGCTGTTCACACTCCAAAGAATTGTAAATCTGAATGAAAGACAAAAGGGAACAGGTGAAAGAGCACAAGGAAACAAAGCAAGAAGTCAACATAACAGGCAATGAACTCAGCCTGTTAGCCTTTTCTTCAGCGTGTCTGTTACAAGCTTTTCCTGTTTCTCCCTTGCATCTCTGCACTTCTTTGGAAGGTGGATTAGCTTATGGACTTGTGATCTCAACTGTGTCCTGCATTATTTCCCCTTTCTGTCTTTCTCTCTCTAACTCTCGAACGCCTTTGGTTGGCTGGTAGCCAGCAGAGGCAAGACAAAAGGTGTCTATCTATCTACAGCGTTCTACCTTCACCAGAAACTGGTACCTAAATTCAGCTTTTGAGGTGAGTAAGGTTTACGAAGGTTCTTTCTTCTCTGGGAAGAGCCTTGCGGCACAGCAAGCAAGATTCCTTATTTTAGGGATGTTACTTTTGTCTTTTTTCTGTTTAGGTGTTGATAACTTTTTATTATTAATTGTGTTGCAGTAGCACCTAGAGGTCCTTGCTGAGATCACAACCCCTTTGTGGTAGGTATTGTACAGTAACAATCATGGAGACAATCCATCCTCTGACAGATAGTGCCCAAACTGAAAAGACAGACATAGTTCAGAAGAGAAGGTGCCCTTTCATTTCCACCTCACATATGGTGGCCTCCCCAGTGGGGCTTAGAGAAACCTCTATGGAACATTTTTATCAGAAAGAAAATCTAGCTCTTTTGCACTAATTCTTGCATGACATATCCCACTATGACAAGGAGTTCCTGTGGTAGGAGATAATGAACTAAACAAGTGAACAGAAGTTATGCTGTTTAGAAAAATTGTAATTTTATTGTCAGCAGTACAAAGACTTCAATGAAAGCTAAAGACATAGCTGACATTTCCTTGGAAGAGTCTGTGCATATAGGTTTAACACACAACAAATTGCATTTTTTTTTGCATTGTTGACAGTTGACTGACACAAATGTACTTCAGCAAAGGCAAGTATTGGCAACAAGTTATCTGCTATCTGCTCCAGAACTTTACTCACAACCTCCATAAGCCTCTTGGTTCCTGATCCATACTCTGTAAAGGCCAGCAAGCTTATTTCCATTGGTTACAGTTGGATTTGGATTATGTTTTACAGTAAGATTGAGAAACTTCATTTCATTTTCAGGGATTACACAATAAAACTTTAATGGGAGTTGACAGAGCACTGGAACAGGCTGCCCAGAGGGGCTGTGGAGTCTCCTTCTCTGGAGATATTCAAACCCTGCCTGAAAGTGGTCCTGTGCAGCCTGCTCTGGGTGACCCTGCTTCGGCAGGGGAGGTTGGACAAGATGTTCTGCAGAGGTCTCTTCCACCCCGGACCATTCTGTGATTCTGTGAGTCTATTTCAGCCCGCTGAGTGCAAACTGCTAAAGAGCGCTCCCTGCAAATTTTGCTTAGTGGATTCTTGTCCCAGAACATCAAGTGCCTTAACTGTGAGCAACCTTTCTCATGAGCTCATATGATAGGGTAATTACATTAAGGGAACTCAAAAGAGAGCTTGAATGGGGCCTGAGCGATCCAAAGAAACTCTTTCCTAACCCATCAAAGACCTTGATCATAAGGCATTAATTTTCTTCCATTTTGTTCCTGACTGTTCACTTATCACGGATTAAAATACTCTTGAAGTCGCCATATTTTAGGATTCAGTCTGCAAATGAAGACACTTTATTTTTGAACTGTCTCATATGGATATGCTGGACATTTTCTGCTTAGCTTTCAGATGGTAGTTTGGTGGGGCACATGTCTCATATTTATCTTATATCCTGTCTGCCAGTCTCAGGCACACATTAGATACCATAGAACAACTCAAATAGCTCTAGATATCTACATTTAGACAGCTGCATTGAGGTGATACTGATTTTCTCTCTAGTCAGTGACAGAGGCAGGCATGTCCAATCGGGGAGGTACCACCTGTATCAGGTGGCTTTCCTGGAGTGAAATGACCTGTCCCCCAGAAATATTGATTGCTCTCCACCAATGTGCAAGAAGCCTAGATTGTAAATGATGACTTACAATCAAGTGTGATCAGCTCTGTGGAGAGGGACCTGGGTGTCCTTGTGGACGACAAGTTGACCATGAGGCAGCAGTGTGACCTGGTTGCCAAGAAGGCCAATGGGATCCTGGGGTGCATGAAGAAGAGTGTGGCCAGCAGGTCGAGAGAGGTTCTCCTTCCCCTCCACTCTGCCCTAGTCAAGACCCATCTGGAGTATTTCATCCAGTTCTGGGTTCCCCAGTTCAAGAAAGATGAGGAGCTACTGGAGAGAGTGCAGCAGAGGGCTGTGAAGATGATGAGGGGACTGGAGCATCTCTCCTATGAGGGGAGGCTAAGGGAGCTGGGCTTGTTCAGCCTGAAGAAGAGAAGGCTGAGAGGGGACCTTCGAAATGCCTCTAAATATCTGAAGGGTGGATGTCAGGAGGATGGGGCCAAACTCTTTTCAGTGGTGCCCAGCAACAGGACAAGGGGCAATGGGCACAGACTGAAGCCTGGGAAGTTCCAGCTGAACATGAGGAAGAACTTCTTCCCTCTGAGGGTGACGGAGCACTGGAACAGGCTGCCCAGATAGGTTGTGGATTCTCCCTCTCTGGAGATTCAGGACCCACCTGGCTGCGGTGCTGTGCAGCCTGCTGTAGGTGACCCTGCTTCGGCAGGGGGTTGGACTGGGTGACCCACAGAGGTCCTTTCCAACCCCTACCATTCTGTGATTCTGTGATTCTGTGATTCTGTGATGAGTTAATGGAGAAATTATAGGGCAGGGCATTCCCTTCTCCATCACAACACCTTCGGGTGATCACCAGATTTTAAGTATTCACAATCAGTTGCCCTTTTTTGTTATGGCTAAATTGGACTGGGATGTAATATTGTTTTCCTGTAATACAGTATCCTGGCATGAGTACTCAAGAATCTTGCTGTGGCAGCCTGAGGGAAGTGGGGAATCTGTTTACCAGAAGGATTTCCTTACAAGCTACTGCTCGGAAGAGATAAATGGCATCTCTGAGCAAACACAGAAAACTAATATAAAAAAAAATCTGTGCTGACCAACCAGTAGCCACCATTTTATTTCACTAGGGCATCTTCTGATCTCCCCCCTACCTTAAAAGAGAGCACCAAAAATCTAAGGTTTTATTGCTGCTTTAAAATGAAACACATTGTACCCTAATGGCATTTGTTTTTCTCCACTGACTGTGACAGCTGCAGCAGGGAAGAACATTTACCTTCCACTCTTTCAGTTCCTCCACACTTCTCCTCAGGCCGATGTCCATGTGAAAACAACAACCTCCTCTTCTACAATAAATCCCAGAATCACATTATCATTGAGTTTGGAAGAGACCTCTGGAGATCATCTCATCTAACCCCCCTTTTGAAAGCAGAGTCAACTACAGCAGGTTTTTCAGGTGTCCAGCTAGGTTCAGGTTGCTCAGATGTCCAGCTGCATTTTTAATATCTCCAAGGATGGAGACTCCACAACATATCAGAGCAACCTGTTCCAGTATTTGGTCACCCTCACAGTGAAGAAATTTTTTGTCTCATGTTTAAATGCAATTTTCTGTATAAATAAATAAATAATCCAATACGGTAAAGGTCAGACAGCAACAGTCTCCAAAGTCATGGGTTTTCACTGACTGCAAGAAATTTAAAGGACTCTTTAAATTCATTTTATATTTACTGCAGTCTCTCTGCTTCAGGACAGACCTATAACGTTTGTCCCAGCGTGTTCTATTACTGATTTTACTTATGTTGGGGTTGTGCCACATTTGATATTATACAGCTGAAGTTAATTATGACTGCATTCCTAAAATAACAATTAACAACAGCAACTCACTGAAATAATATGGCCTTCAAGAAGGAGCACAGGCCTGGGACTCTGGAGTCTGATATTCAATATCCAGCTCAGATGATGCTTCTTGATAACTACTGAGTGGTTATGTTGGCTGGAGTTAATCTGCTTTAGTTTGGATGTCTACATCTCTCCTAAACATTCCAAGGTGCTCTGATACCAAGGGATAAAGAGACATCTCCACAGCATGATTTGTCTCACAGTAGAAGACACGTCCAACACAGGGTACAGGAGCTGCCCCGTCTACACAGACTATACAGCCTTGATTGACTAGCTCAGTCCTACACACCTAACTTTTAGATGTCCAAAATATGAGGCAAAAGCAAGTTATTATCTTCCTGACCTTTGTTTTCAAAATTTACAGAAGCATGCCTGTTACTTGTGTTTCACAACTTCTCTAAGAGATGTATGACAATATGGTCCTCTGCAGAAGTTGCATATAAAAGCACTTCTTACAAAAACCTGGTTCCAGAACAAATCACTTCAGAGTAAGATAACTCTGGAGAGTTAGACTAGAATCATGCCTGTGGAGGCACATCTCAGCTTTGAACGTCCCATATGCTGGAATTCACACTGTCGTCTCTGCAAGACCATTACCACCTCTTTCCTATCCTGCAATTCATCATCAGATTGTTTTCTCATAATTTAATCCATTCTAATATTTCACCTCTTTCTCTGGGGCTCATGTGCTTCTGAAATATGAATGGCTACTGTGTCTGCTTTTTGCCATGGTGTTATTGCCAAATCTTGCAATCTTATCTCTCAAGCCGCTTGACAAATTTTCTGGTTTATGTCCTGTTTCCTCCCCCAGAATAAAAATCAATGGCTGAAAGTGCATGGAAAATACAGTTTCACTGTATTCATCCATAACAACTCTTTGTCTGGTGGTTGCTATGTCCAAGCAGAAGAGCAGGATCACTTCTCTTGCAGGATAACAAAAAAAAGCTCCCAATTTTCATGTTTCCTAGTTGTAAGCGATGTGATGCAGACTCCAGAAAAGCCAGGGGAAATTCTACCACTGGTTGAAATGGGGCCAATATTTCACTCAGCACATTCAGGAGCAACAGTAGATACCAGCATGATTGCAGGTTCAGGATCTGATCTTTTCACATTAGAAATAATTTTTATGTATTCCATAAAAAGAAACGAATCTGAGAAGCAATGCATGGACATCATCGTGGGACACACTGAGCGAGTTGCAAGTTGCTAAACACCTAAGAGGAGACATACAATTTTGAGATAATTTAGCACTAGTGAAAAATGTCATACAGACTGCCCTGAAGACAGATGTCCTCTGTACAGCCCAGGCAGCAACCTGTTATTGAGAGGATGGGATTCATGCAGCAGTGTGGGAAAGCCCTGTGCTGAGCAAGCTGAGATGACCTGTTGTTATCCCAGCTCCACAGCACAGTACTGCCCTGACAGAATGGATGTTGCATTAAACCAAATCAATGTGAGAAAAAGGATTCATTAAACCCTTCGGAAACATTCAGTTGTATTTACAACTACCAAAATATTTTTAACAAAGAAGCGTTACAAAGTGCTGATTTCCCAAATTTAGATGAACATCCATAATTATATTTAGCAGGTCCAGAGGAGGGCCACAAAGGTGATCAGAGGGCTGGAGCACCTCTCCTACGAGGACAGGCTGAGGGAGTTGGGGCTGTTCAGCCTGGAGAAGAGAAGGCTCCGGGGTGACCTTAGAGCAGCTGCCAGTACCTGAAGGGGCTACAGGAAGGATGGAGAGGGGCTTTTCACAAGGGTGTGTGGTGATAGGACAAGGGGGAATGGCTCTAAACTAAAAGAGGGCAGATTGAGATTAGAGATTAGGAAGAAATGCTTCCCCATGAGGCCCTGGCCCAGGCTGCCCAGAGAAGCTGTGGCTGCCCCCTCCCTGGCAGTGCTCAAGGCCAGGCTGGATGGAGCTCTGAGCAAGCTGGTCTGGTGGAAGCTGTCCCTGATGATGGCAGGGGGGTTGAAACCAGATGATCTTTAAGGTCCCTTCCAACCCTTACCAATCTATGATTCTATGAATTACTAATTCAAAGAGGTTGAGCTTGCAAGATATTAGGAAGAAAAGCTATGTTATAGGTATGAACACTGCCGAAGAGCTGATGATGCCAGAAATACTACATGACAGGCCCTTTATTTTAAATCACGTAACACAAATGTATTCCACATGAAAGGATTTGATTTGTGCAGTATGTATAAATTCAATAACTCAGCTGGCTCAGCTCCATTGATCCCTGAAGCTGTGTCATTGGCATCATCTACTTTCTGCACACACAACGCAGCGGTGATGAGTGTGATTGAAGTATCTATACACAGACACAGCACCATGTGAGGAAATGTCCTGGGAAAAAAACAGCTTCCACTGAAAAAATGTCCTTTACAAATAGGAATAGTTCCTAAACTTAGTGGGGTTTTAAAGTCAGACTGTTAAAATTAGGGTCAAAAGAGATTTTATGTCTACTTTTCTTTCTTCTCTCCCTCTTTTTCTTTTCCTCTTTCTCTTTTTTTACCCTCACTTTTTGCTACTTGTATGAGGGCACAGTGAAAGATCTCACTAAAAGAACAAAAAAGAAAAGAAAAAAGTATAGGAAAGTAAAGACCGAACAGAAATATACAGGTGGCAAAAACCTACTCAAAATATTTCATTTATTAAACTATAGGCTTTCTATAATTTTTATAAGTGAACTAGAAAGATGTTTCCTTGAGAAATAGATGGACCGGAAGTGGATTTATTGACAAATGACAAGGAGTAGACATAGACAGTTTGGGAGCTGGGGGTTATTTTCTGTTTCTGTGTCATGAAAATTACCATATAGACTCAGCAGTTTTGTTGCTTTACACACAGCAGTGCTTAATGTGAGCTTCAGAGAGCAGAGCCTCTCTTACCTTGGGTTTTTATAGCAACAAACTCAATGAGCATCAGATCCCAAATGTTGTTGTAGTGCAAACAATAAATAAAAAATAATAGGAAGACAGTGGGATTTTAGTGTATCCCCAGTAAGAAGTTGATGTCATATCCCTTACTGTAAGAAAAATTACTAGAAGTGTTTAACTGGATCTTGAGTGTGATTCAGTCTGTCTCTGTCTTGTTCTTTCACCGTTCACCCATTCATCCTCCTCTTGTTTGCACAAGATCCAGCACTACAATCTTAGTCCCTCTCAGAGCCCTGGTGGTATCAACTAATCTCAAAAAAACCCAGAAGCATTTCACAAACTAAGGGCTTGGGCTCTGAAAGGCACCTGATTCTTCACTCCTTTGCTATAGCAGTGTTTAGAGAATGAGGTCTTTTCTTCATGCTCTGTTATTCCAGGCACGTGTGACAACTGCTGAGCTGTCATCACAGCTCCTCTGAGATTTGTTGTCTTCCATACTCAGTTGCTAGTTAAAGAGCTGATGATTAAGTGACAACAGTGAGCTCAGGGTGCATCTTACAGGGAAGGTAGTGCTCAGCCACCACCAGTGCTGGCTAACCTTGGTAGCTCATTGCATGGTCACGTCTTGTCGGCGAGTCCCCATATGATCAAGATGTTCTCCTGATGTAGCAGTCTGAGGAGGAAGGAATATCTTAGCTGGATCGTGGAGACACTTGACAGCACAAAGCTGCCAGATGTTGGCCACTCTAAAGCCCTCTCAGATAGCAAGTGAGCCCTCTCAGCCTTTTAGAAGCCAGCAAGTGGTTTACCTGGGAGCTTAACTTCAGTCTTACAAATAAGGGATTGCAGAAGCAAGATGGAAGAGAAGTCCAGACTTTGTCCAGCCAGTGCTCATCACAAGACTGACTCCTGCTCCTTTAGATCCCAGGTAAACATGCATTTGGGTAAAAGTGACTTTCTGTCACATCTAGCCCTGCTCCCTGTTACTAGATGCAGCTGATGTGAAGGACTTGGTGTGTAATCCAGACACAGGTCATGCGGTGAAGGTGAAGAGGCAGTGTGTAAACCTAGGTTCTCATGGAGGAACAAAGAATCCTCCACAGACACTTCCCACACTGAGGGACAGTGTCCCAGATAGTCCAGCATTGAGGCTATACTTGAAGTAGTATATGAGGCAGTATTTGAGGTAATAATAGGGGAAGTCACAGTTCTTGTCCCCTCCTGAGCAGAAGAAGGAAAAGAACTCATGGTCAATCTGGAATGTCAAATTTACCAGGTAATAATTGCTGTCCCTCACAGGAATTAGAAGAATTAAGGGGTATAATTCCCTGTGAGAGAAACTGAAAAGCCTCCAGTTCCACCCCCTTCCTCATTACCACATTGATTATGCCTAAATCTTTCCCAGTAGATATAAAACCTTGTAATAAATATCTTCTCCCTTAGGCAATCTCTCCCATCCCTCCCCTACCTGAGGAGATCTGATTAAAACATGGCAGAGCTTCTCTTTCAATGGAAAAACACTCCAACAGAGCCTGCCAACAGGCTCCGGTAGACCCTGAAGTTCTATAGAACCAGGTTTATCTTAGTTTAGGTGACATCTAAATGTCAGTTGACTCTGGGTGCGGAAGAATCCAGCTCTGCTCTATCAGATCATGGTGATCCAATTGCTCTTCTCTCTCTAGATCGACAGCATGCAGGCTCTGCTTCACTGCCCCAGCGTGCTGGTGTGTGTTGGCCGGGAGCCATTTAAACCTGTATCAGTGGAGAATTTGAGGAAACACTCGGTGGAGAAGCTGCCCGACCTGGGTCCCCGTTCCAACAGCAACAATGTCAACCAAAACAATGAAAGTAAGAAAAACGCTGGGGTATATTGCACAGTCCTCTCCAGTCCTGTGCCCCACAACATGGAGCTTGCAGGCGCCTATTGTACTGCCCCAACGTGTAGATTTCATGTGCAAAATGTACTTCCCTCTCTCTGCCTCCCAGGCCTTTCCATCCTCCCCTGCTTTTTCTCTGGTTTCCTTCTAGGATTTCCTCCCTACACCCTCCAGTCTTTCTTTTACATGCTCCCCATGTCTGGCTGACTTCCCTTCCTCCTTCATATCTCTCTGTCTCCTTTTCCTTCCAGAACACCCTCCTTTCCTGTGTCTGCCTCCGAGACTCCTCAAATCCTTGAGATTTCCCACGAATCCTCTATCCCCTGGTCCGTCTGTCATACAATGCCTGCACTTCTGCATTTGCCTGCACCAGGACCAGAGGATGCCCTGTTTCTGTAAGCAGGAGACTCAGTTTCTCTTGCAGGTTACAGCTGCCCTTTGGGAACAAAGTATGTTTTTATAGAAAGGTTAGGTTCAGGAAGGAGTATGTTATGGGTTGTTCAGGGTGATATTTCTCAGGCACTTCATCATGAGTTGTCTAAGGTCACAGGTAATTAAACCAGCCATCGTCAGTAACCTCTGGAGAGAAACTTCTCATTTCCAAAGGGCGATTCATCTCACCTATGCTAGAGATTTATTTTAGGGTGAAATGAAGTGTGCTCTGGACATGCACCTGTTTCTCTCTATTTTCAATACCAGGAGCCAGGAAAGATTCATTCGTGTGTTGACAGCCAGTTGTAGAAACTTAAGGACAAAGGCATCCCACACGGACTGCCTGAGACATAAAAAATTGGAGGAAGCAGTGCAAATAAGCTGAAGCTTGTCCGTCAAGAGACTGAGTAAATATATCAGTTCAAATGCATAAGGATAGCTATATATAGAAGCTATGTCATGTGTTATTGATCTTGGCTGGTGTGCTCCCTGTTCAACACTTCCTTCTTAAAATGCCCTCCTTTCAGCTGCATATCCATGTGCCTACAGAGGCATGTGGTTGTCTAGATACATAAAAGTAATCTTTGAACAAACACGTATTAGAAATAAGATAGATGCATATTTTGCAAGACAGCATGACAGCAATATACTCTGCTTGAAATGAAGGGTCTAGGACCTTAATAAATCTATGCAGATCAGTGCACTGGACCATAGAGATGTGCTTTGGATTACAATTCTTAAAATTCGCTTACTGTCACTTACCATCACTCCATCCTCTTTAACTACCACTATTCCTCTTTGTATCTATCACCAGTTTACAATTCCTTTTCCATTTGTTCTTTATGTTTTAGTAAGCATTATAATCATTTATAGTGACACATCCCTGCAAGGACTGACTGCTGCTCTAGTCAACACAGCCACACCTGTGTTTCCTGGCAAGTGAGCAAAGAAGGGGATGAAGCACAATAAATGCGTGATGCTGGACCTCTAACTAAGGAAGAGGGTCACTTCTCCATGTGTTTTCCCCCAACTGAATAAGAAGGATGAAAACTTGCACAGTTAAATAAAGGAATATTTGCAATGTGATAAAACACAGAAACTTTGAGACTAAATTGCTTTGTATATTTTTTTTTCCTCTTCCTGGTAATCACAGCATATAACAAAAAAAGTGTTTGTGTTTCAATTTAGATTTAGAAAAATAATCAAGTTAAGGGATAGAAGATTTTAATACAGACTATTCATTCAAAACTTATAATTTATGGCCATCACTTAGTCAAAGCCAAATTTTCACATTACATAGACTAGGACAGGATTAGCTTTAATGGAATAATATCAGTATTCGCTAGTTTGAGGGTTAGATCTGTATATTTCATGTCATCTTTATATGAGTTAACATTTCTCTCCATCTTTCTTTTCCTTACCTTTTTCAAACTCCAGTGAACTTTGAATTGAAAGCCAAAAAAAGTGTTATCCATCCACGGTCATCATCAAGCAATAGATCAATGAGGTTTTCTTTATCATCAGAAAAGTCATATCCTAATGGTCTCGCTGCCTCACCAGACAACGGCGCACCTTTCTCAAACAGTTGCGCGCGTCCAAAACCTGGGGACCTGGTCCATTCCTTGGTCAATGACGACATAGAAAAACGAGTGCATGTGAACAAGGATGGTAGCCTGTCCGTTGAGATGAAAGTTCGCTTCCGCTTGCTAAATGATGAGACTCTGCAATGGTCTACCCAGATCAAAAAGTCCAATGTGATGAACCAGATGCCTTGTGAAGAGTCAGGTGTAGAGGAGGACAGTGGAGTAGACCCCATACAGAAAATGAACCCAGGAGCCAGCTCAGAGGCAGATGAGTCATTATATTCCTGTGATATTGATTCTTACATGTCAAAACTTGAGGAATCAGAATGTAATGAGGCTCATTGTCATAGCTGTGGCAAAAAACACCAGGACTACGACATCTGGAAAAATCCCATGCACACATCCCAGAGGGAAGAGCCCAGTGTACGAAGCACCTGGCACACACGGTCGTCATGCTCCAACACATCTTCCCGCAGGAGAGTAGTCCACAAAAAAATGGCTTCTGTGGATAGCCTCCACACCACATCCAGTGAGGAATTCTCTGAGCACATTGTGCAAGAGTCCTCATCCTACTCAGAGACTATAGAGAACAGAATGGCATATCGATCCATTAAAAAGTGTATGTGTCGAAGTGATTTGTCTACAGGTGCTTCCAATGGGGAAGACCAGCAAGAATACACGCAGACTAGCACGAGCAATAGTCAGAGACCTTCATCCTTGGGCTTAATGTCACTTTCAAGCTGTGAAAACAACCTGGATACTCAAGACACCCCTGAAGACCATGAGGCCAGCAAAACCATTTCACAAAATGAAGATGAAAATGGTTTTGAAGTTTCCTCTGTGAAGTGCTTAAAGGATAGTGTGGAAGAGGTTGAAAGCAGCAGAGTTGGGAGTGTCATGTCAAGGTCATCCCTGCAGTCCAGACAGAGCAAGAAGAATGCATGTGAAGAAACAAGTAGTGTGGGTAGGAGCATGTCCTCCTCCAGTCTTCAGCAGGCAAAACAAGAGGATAACACTAGGTGCTCCACTCCCTCCAACAGTGTGCACAGCAAGTCTAGTAATTCTACTACACAAAGAGCAAAGAGCAAACAGGATGACCACTCTGATGACAATGTAGTGGTCTCTTCCTTCTCCAGTGAGTCCTGCCCTAAGAGAGAGGCTGAAGAAGTTGAAGCAGAACAAGAAGAAAATGAAATCAATGAAGTCAGCTCAGTGTCAGCAAAAATAAAGTCCAGCCAATCAATTAGAGATGAGAGCAGTGAAGGTGAACGATGCTCTACACAAGGAACCCCCCATTCCAGAGCTAGTGACAGGAACAGCAAAAGAAGTGACAGCGGTGAAGTCGCTCTATGCAATGCCTCTTGCTCTTCCAGAGGATCCAAAAAGAGCAAACACAGCCATATTCATTTGGATGCACAGTCTGAAATGTCTGTGTCTTCACTTGAATCCACCCCGAATAAAAAGAAGAATTCGCTACATGCAGATGATCTGAGATCATGCAGCAGGGCATCTAATTACTCCAAAAGTTCATGTGAAATCAAGAAAAAATCTCTCAGAGACTCCATGACTCATAACTCAGGATCTTTTCACTCAAACATTTCATCTACTAGTGAAGCAGAGGCAATTGCATGGTTTACTGAGGAGAAAAGCTTGAAAAGTACCACCAATGGCTACAGTGAATCCTCAAAAGGCTCAAAGAAGAAAAGCCATAGAGAAGAAAATAGCAAGCCATCATCCCTCTGCTCAAGCGTTTCAAGCCCTAATGGAAAAGCTGGAGAGGGTCATTCCAGGATGAATTCAGAGGCCCCTTCTTCAAGACATGGAAGTATGAGTGAGAGCGTATGTTCAAAAGGTGACCTCTCAACAGATACTGGGATTAGGAATGGAAATCCTGCAAGTGTCTCTTCAAGAATCTCCTCAAAGTCAGAAGTAAAAGATAAATGCTCATTGACACAGATATCCCAGGAAAGTGATGATATGTGTTCACAGTCAAACATATCTCAGTCTTCAAAATCAAGGCAGATAAAAACTAGGAATCTTCGTGTGAAGATGTCAAATTCCAGCCGAGCATCATTGTCGGAGACTTTGTCAGTATGTAGTAGACATTGCCCTGCCCCACCTAAAGGCAAGCCAAACAGCAAAAAAATACGTTCTACCATGTTGAAGAATTCCTCCATTAGCAGCATAGGTACTGAGTCAGTGTTGACCACAGGAAAAGAGCAGAATGAAATTGTAGATTCCTCTAAAGCAACTTCCTATGGGTCTAAATCAGCTGCAACTGAAATAAATGATCAACAGAATAATAAGACTGATGATTCTTGCAACAAAAAATTGAAGGAAGAGTTAGAAGGCACAGGCATGCAGGACGAAGGGAGTGATTTGATGCCATCTACTCTACCAAATACATCTCCAGAAGAAGTTGTGCAAGAATGGCTAAGTAAAATCCCTTCAGAAACGTTACTTATGAAATATGAAATGGAAGATGATGCAGAAGAGGAACGTACAGAGATAACCCCTGAGGTATCATGCTGTATAAATGCCAAGGAAATCTCAGAGGATGAAAAAGCTGAGAAAAAGGATGTGGAGGAGGCTGAAAATGAGGCAAATGTTGAAGTGGGAATAGAGACAGCAGAAGGCACTACTGTTAATGAAGAGGCTGAAGAATGCGTGAGTCAGGAACAAATCTCTGAGGTTGTGTCTGAAGCTGCCAAAGCTGACCAGGCAGAATGCAGCCAGTCGGTTACATCCAGCCAAAATAACAACAGAAGAGACCTGCCAAATTGTATCCAGACTTCTGTCCAAATCATGAAGGCCTTGCTCAGTTCAAAACATGAAACAAAATTTGACCGATCAAACAGTTTGCCTGAAGTGTCCCCCACCATGGGGAGAAAACTGAGTAACTCTGCCAACATTCTGATTACTTGTCTTGCCAGTCTCCAGCTCCTTGATGAAGAGGTAGAAGATCCATCAGATAAATCAAAACGTTCAAATAAGCCAAGGTATATGGAGCTGCTGAATATTTTTCAAGCCTTGTGGTTTGGAAGTGCAGCTGAAAAAAGTAGTCCAAGTTCTGGTCAAGAGGCAAGCAAGCAGGCAAAGACAGCCTCTGGGTTTAAATTCCCCAAATCTGTAAATCATGACTTCACTCCTATGTCCTCCTCTGGGGTTGATGTTGGCAGTGGTTCTGGTGGCTCAGGAGAAGAGAGTGCAGCTGGTGCCAGGGACTGTCCTTTAATGGCACAGAAAACTGCTGAATGCAAATCAGTTGGACAAGTGGACAATGTAGAGACTGGCACTGAACAGACTGAGGCTGAGAAGCAAAGTAAAGAGGAAGAGCAATCATCCCGACCTTCGACAGCCTGCTCAAAATCAAAAGGTGAAGATGAAGCACAGTCTATCAGAGAGGACTCTCTAATTCAGGAGGCAGAAGAGAATAAGGAGGATCAATGCAGTACCTGTGAAAATGGTCAGGAGGAAGGGGGAGAAAATGAAAATGAAGACAACAGAAGATTAGCTGAAAATGGAGAAGAAGAAGAAGCTGAAGCTGTAAATGAAGAACTCCCAAAAGAAAATCTTAAAGAGGAAGCTGATCAACTAGCCACTACTGATGACACAAACATCAATGATGCTGATTGTGGGACAGAATTGAAAACTGATTTGGAAGAGCAACTTGAAAAAGAGCCTCCAAATGACCCAAAACCCAATGTCAATATGGCCACCAGTGTGGACACATCCCTTGTACAAAAAAACTCAGTGGACCCAGACCCAGTCTGGGTCCTGAGGCTGCTCAAGAAAATCGAGAAGGAGTTCATGGCTCACTATGTCAGTGCCATGAATGAATTCAAAGTCAGGTGGAACCTGCAGAACAACCAGCAGATGGATGAAATGATACTGGAGCTGAAGGAGGAAGTGAGCAAAAGGATACAAAAAAGCATAGAGAAGGAGCTGAGGAAGATCAAAGCCAGAACAGGGAAGAAGACACCAAGACCTCCGGATGAACCACTCAAGCGTGAGTCAACACTTCAAACTGAGCAGAGGAGACGGCGATTACAGACTATGCATAAAAAGTCACTCTTCAGTGACAAGAATGGAACCCAGAGTAGGCTAGAGGACACATCAGACTTCTCATTTGATGTAGAAGATAAAGCACTTAGTGCTGCTTTTGAGGCCAGTATTAGTAAACAAATGAAAGAGGAGGAATATTGCCCATGTGACTCTTGTGTCAGGAAAAAAATGGCTTCCAAACCCACAAGAAACCCAGTGGTGGCCACCAATGCCCCAGTCATGAAAGCATTTGATTTACAGCAAATCCTGAGGTTGAAGAAAAATGATGAGGAAGCCTGTGTCTCAGAAGCAGCCCAGGGCATCAAAACAATTCCCAGCAATTCTGTGGATGAAGCAGCAGAAAATGGCAATCCAAATGAGGAGAATGATGAGGATGAACTCCAGCCAGGTGAAACAGAAGTGGAGGGCAATGAAGAAAAGGAGACAGAATTAAACAAAGTGGGCAGCTCAGCATTGACTGAAGATGGAGAAGGACCTGAAATATCAGAGAGTCAAAACTGTGAGACGGAGGATGAGGTTAAAGGTGAAGAAACCAAAGAAGAACAAAAGGAAGAAGCAGAGGAAGTGGGAGAAGAAATGAAAGAAAGAGAAGAAGAAGAGGCAGCAAAAGAGGAGGAAGAACAGAAAGCAGAAGAAGAAATTATAAAGGCAGAAGAAGAGAAGGAAACAGAAGACGAGGCAGAGGAAGAAATAAAAGATAAAGAGGATGAGGAATTAAAAGAGGAAGAAGTAGAAGAAACAAAGGAAGAAGAGGAAATAAAAGAGCAGGAAGAGAAGGAGGAGGAGGAAGGAACAAAAGAGGAGGAAGAAGAAGTGAAGGAGGAGGAGGAAGAAACAAAAGAGGAAGAGGAAGAACCAAAATCAGAAGAGGAAGACATGAAGGAGGAGGAAGAAGGAAAAAAAGATGAGGAAGAAGTGCAAGGAGAGGAAGAAGTAACAAAGGAGGATGAGGAAGCAAAAGAAGATGAGGAAGAAACTAAACAAGAGGAGCAGGAAGTGGAAGAAGAGGAAGAAAACCCAAAAGAGGAGGAAGAAGAAGCAAAAAAAGAAAAAGAGGGAGGAAAAGATGAGGAAGAAACAAAAGAAGAGAAGGAGGAAGTAAGTGAGGAAGAGGAAGAACAAGAAGAAGAGACTCAAAATGAAGAGCATGAAGATGAAGAGACATCCAAAGTTGAAGACGAAGGTGACAATGAAGCTGAAGAAGCAGAGGGGCCAGAGGATGAGGACATTGGGGCTGCTGATGAGGAAGAGACGCCTGAATGCAGAGGAGATGCTGATGGGTCTGGAACTGACAACACTGTTGAAGGAAATGCTGTAGAAGAAAGTGAAGGAGATGCTGTAGAAGGAAGTGAAGAAGCTGAGCAGGATGAAGATGAGGCAGTGGAAGATGCAAATCTGGAGCCAGGATATGAGGCATGTTCAGCTGAGGAGGAAAACAACAGTGAAGGAGGTGAGAAATGTGATGAGAATGATGAGGAACCTACCAGCAATGACCCTGATAAGGCACATGAAAAACACGAAGACAAAGGCAACAAGAATTCTGAGAAATCATCAAAGGTCAGATGCAAAAAAGCCAGCAAAAGGCTAGATACTCTGAACAAAGCAGCTGCCTTTTCTTGTTATTCTTCTGTGGGAAACTTCTCACAGCAATCTCAGAAGGGGTCTGAAGATGAAGGTGAAGAGGAATGCAAATATGACAACAACCCCATGAACAACCACCCCAATGGAGAGGTTCAAAGCGACGAGAGCAGCAGACCCTCACAGATGTATCCTGACAGTGAGGAAGAAGAGGACAAAGCATCTTCATGCATTGATCCTTTAGGAGATGAGGACCAGGCAGATGCTGAAAGTGCAGATCCAAAGGAGGTTGAACATACTGATGAAGTTCAGGCTTCTAAAAAGAAAGAAGACTCTGATGAGATTAACCAGGATGACCTGGACTTCTAGAACTGCTTATTAAAACATGCTTTTTTTTCTTTCTTTCCTCCTTTCTTTCTTTTTGTAAAGTATATTTTCATTACATATTACAGTATGTCCAGTGAGTTGAGCCATCATAATTGGCTTTTCTTCTGAGTTAAATGTGGTAAACTTGATCTTGAATCCTGTAACATTGCAATTACCTGCCCTCATTTCTAGAGGGCTAGTAAACTCATTAAAATGCAGTGGTTTCAGTGAAAAAGTGGTTTGGGGAAAGGAAAGGCTGTTTTGTTTGCGATACCTTCTTGTTCCCTCTCTTTAAGCCATGCTGTTTGCTGCTTGAGTGGTCTGTGGCTCTGGTGGGCATCGTCTCTGAATGACTTCAGAATGCCTTTCATCTGTTGCATGCCATTTTCCTGGAAAGATTGCCAACCCACAGAAACATGACAAAATCTGGATTCATCGCCAAAGTCTGGTCAGAGCCCACGGAGATGTACATTCATTCTCCCCCTTACCCCACCCTACTCTACTCTACCTTATCCCTACCCTACCTGCCCTACCCCACCTTCTCTGTAATCAAAAAAGGGGCCTGAGATATCAAAGTCTTTCTCCACTTTCTCTATTTTTCTTTAGCAGAGGTGAAGATCGTTCCTCACTTCACTGGAATTCCTCAGCATCCAGAAACGTCATTCCAGTAGATCCCTCCACTTCCAGACCACCAATCTGTTTGCACTGTGCCCATCACTATAGCACGTAGTGATGTAGCGGTAGATAACAACGAAGTGTTAATTCACCTGTCAGGTATCCGAGAAGCAGTTGACTGCAATATTGACCAAGCTAGAAACAAGTTCAGTTCCTTGTGACTAGCTTTGATATGCCAATGATAGTATCTAAGCACTTTACAATCATCTGGGATCCCTCAGAGAATTTTGTACGAGGCTCTGTTCCCAAGCTAATAGGATTTGCAATGGCTCAGTGCCTCGTCCTTGCAGACAACCAGTAATATTTAAACTAATTTGACCTTTAACATGGAAAAGGTTTGGGCATTTGTGCTGCAGCAAACAACTGGTAGAGGCTCGAGCATTTACTGGAGAGGCTGGACTTCACGAATCATGATAGAACTGCAGACTTCATTTAACTACTATTTTTTATGAGATTATATCTTTTTTTTCCCTTGGTGCAATACACACACTTCTGAATAAATGCCCAACTAATGCCAGGGGAAGTCTGACTGTGCGTCAGGTGCATACATGTGTGTACCTCTTTAGGAAACAGTCCATTTTATCAATAATTTGCAGGGAGAATAAAACAGCAAAAAACTAAGAGAGGGTGAAAACAAAATGCCTTAAACTGTACAGTGAAAAAGTATGTGTGAAGTATTGTGCCAGGTTTCCGAAGGTGCATGCAGACGTGTTGAAATAATCAATATTGAAAATCAAATAATTAATATTGCTATAATTTTAAGAATTAATTTATTAAACTTGTAGCAAATCAATCGATTTCCAGAGATAACATTAATTTCACTTGAATTAAGAAATGGATTCTGCTCCAGATGTGCATACTTCATTTTAGGTGTCTGAGAAATGGGGGTCTATGTGGAGCAGTCAGTGGAGAGCTAAATCTCAGCTGAGCTGTCCTCACCAGGGCTTACAGTGCCATCTGAGATCCTCCAGGCAGTCCAAGACAACCACACCACCCTCAAGACACAGAAGCTGAGAAAGATCTGGGCCTTCCTAAAAAGAAGTGCAACCCCATCTCTTAGCTTCACATGAATGTCTTGGGTTTCCTAAGACATCTCAGGTGGGACTACATCTCTCTAGATGCAACTCAGCTGAACCCTGAACCTGTCTCAAAGTTTGAAATCTTGTCTCATCTGGTAGTCTCACTTCCATGTTTTCTCTGTAGACATTTCCAGAACTAAGATTACTAGATTTCAAACAGCTTAGGGTCTATGTAGTTGTTTAAACATAGAAGTTTAGCTCCAGCTGAGAGGGCCTAGGGAATCCAGTATCACGCCCCAGTGTTGATCTGAAGGGGTGCACATCTCCCCTAGGTCCAGAGTCATATCGCAAGCTCCTTGTAAATGTCAGGGCTGCACCAGGGCATCTTAAACTGCATTAGTCATGGATGTAAAAAAACTGAATCATAGAATCACAGAATCCACCCTTAAAATTGTGTTAGCCTCAAGAATCTGAAGTACAAGGTTGAAACAGCAATAATTACGCATTTTCTAGCATTTCAGTGTTGCACTAACAGTTCAATTCCCACATCTAGAGTACATGATGAACACCATACCTGCACCAAGGGCCAATCCTTCAGCTTCTGTACTATTAGAGCTCCCCTTAGGGTGCTATTTGAAGGTTCAAGTAGAAACTGCTGTGCGTGAGCTCTGTACTGGGCTTTGCACATAAATGAACCATGCTTGTATGAGCTGGATTTGATTGCAAATGCCTTCAAGCACCCACCATTCACATTAGACTTGATAATCCTACTGAATCCTCCTTGCCTAGACCTATGCTCATGGTTAAAGACAGCACCCCACAGCATTTACTGTCTGGGTCAGAAAGAAAGAGCATTGCTGCAGGGCGGTTCTGCCCTTTGGTAATGATGTCCCATGACATCAGTATGCTGACTCTGTATGAAACCTTTCCAAGGTTTCCACAAGCCAATTCAAAAACACTCTATAAGCTGTCCAGAGTGAGAAAAGTCAAAAACACAATTACAGCCATTGATTTATAATTAAGGTAAAGGCACCAAGGATAAAGTTACAGCTGGACTGGATTCATAATGTTAACTCCAGGCATGTGCATCAGGTGTTTTGTCGTGGCTTCTCCAGGCAATGTGAAGTGACAAGGTACCCAGCAATTATTCAGTGTGACACAAGACTTTCATCTGGAGGGGTGAAGCCCATGGACCGTAGTATCCTAACCCAGGTGCTGTGAGCAAATCTTTGAATTCAAGCTGTGAACTACCCCTGCAACTTGGAAGTTGTCCAGGTACCACCGGCCTAGGGACACTGGGTGAAGGCTGCAGCACCTCTGTTCACTGATGCCTGCTAGGGAGCTATTCCAGCTGCCAGGGAAAGGTGTTTGCCACCAAAAGCAGCCTATTATTCAGTGCTTGCCAGTCTGCAGGAGAGTGCCTGGCCTAGAATGGCTGCTCAGTGGCCCGCAGCTTGCGTCTCTCCAGCAGCGACTGGCAGGTACCGAGTCACGTGGAGAAGCATTTTAGTTTCATAGGGAGCAAAGTGAAATGTCTGCTTTCTGACATACCAATTCTTGCAGGGTTCAGAAAGGCACTGAACCATGTAGTCATAGCTCTGATCTTGGCATAAGACATACACTGGAAGTGGTATGCATTGACTTAACCTTAAACATTTCTGGTGAAGGTGTCTCCCTCTGAGCCTGCCATCCAGACTCCCATTGTAACCAGCAGGGAGAGAGAGGCAAAGAAGAGAGTGATTCATCTGCTGTAGACAACTATGTTGGGAGGAGATGAATTACCCTCTCAGCAGGCCTGTTTCTCTCTGCTGAGTGCACAGGGAGTCTAGACAAGTTGCTCAGATGGAGATGTCTCGTGTGGGAAGAGCTGATCCTAGCGTAGCTACACAGCAACACCTTACAATGCTTATGGTGGTGACTTGCAGACTGTGCCAGGCAGCAGCTCAAGCCAGTCATCCCATGGAAGTCTTAAAGATGTTTGTTGACTCCAGGATCACCCTTCTCTGCTATTGCTAAAAGCCACTGCTGGAACATAACAGGTTAGTGAAAGGGCAAACATTTCCCAGGATTTCTCCTCCAGCTGTTGGCTTTGTTCAGTTCAAAGCCACTTGTGCATAGTCAACATCACACCCCATCTGTGTTGAGTCAGTAAGTTCCCCACTTGCAGCACAAGCAAGGAGAAAGAAACCAAATAAAACACAAAAATGCAATCATCAAACCACGAAAACCAAAATCACCGGAGTTCTTCCCGGTGAGACCTGTCCCACTCACGTGTGTGTTTGTCACCCTCGGTGCCTGGGCAGTGACTCACGAATGTCTGTCCTCCTCGGGGCAGCGTGGGCTCCACACCCGTACAACCCGCTCCCAAAAAGCCCCATTCAGAGGGGCTGGGGACCAGTCGTGGTGTCAGTCCAGGATACAGATGTTGCTGAAGCAGGGGTTTCTTTCCCCCATCGGTCTCTCCCAGGATCGCCCAGAGCATCCGTGGAGGAAGCACGCAGCTGAGAAGGATCCCTCGCAATCACACCTCTCGCACTCGCGCTGCTTCCAAAGTTTACCTTTCCCCTCGGCTGGTCTGACTCACGCGCTTGTTGGGTCTTGCAGCTTCCCTCTCCCTCTCTTACAGCGCGGGGACACGTGTTCCCAGCCAGCTCCAGAGCTGTCACTTCTGTACCGGCTGGAAAGATAACGCCTGTCACCACCTGGAGAGGATTACAGCTGCTGTCTTTCAGCAGAGCTGAGGAGGAGGGAGGAGAGGCAACGCGAGGCTTGGACAGCTGTACGGCGTGTTGGGCTGCGCGTAGCTACATGGCGTGTTTCGCTGTGCCTCTTTGTTTGTCTTACGGGTGGTGGTGGTTTGGTTTGTTTTTTTTTTTTTTTCACCAGCCAGACAAGCTGCTTGTTCATCTATGTTGGGTGTGTTTGCTTGTTTGTTTTTTTTAAATAGGAAATACTCAGTGAAAGATGATAAAAAGCATGGTGAAAATGAACGTGTAAACCACTGAAATAAAAGAAATGTGCTTTCTAAAGCTGACATCTTCACAGATGCGTTCAAGCAGACACTGCTTTCACTAATGGAGAGCAATAATCCCCCTTTTCTTGTGGGTCCTTGCTGACCTAGTACTGTATTTATCTCCAGCCACTTGAAATCCCAGCTGCCCTACAGGAAGAGGATTGTTGCTATTTCTGGACCTCAGGCTCCTTCAGCAAGCTTTGTTCTAGAGGAGAGTTTCCAAGCTGGCTGTGTATCTGCCCTGCAAGCTCCTTCTTTTCTCTAACTGGAAGGTGGAAAAGTCACACTACAGGGCTTGGTGGTTCCTCGGTAAGTGGCAGGAATAAGTGATCCTCCTAACACAGGGTTAAAAATGCAATGGGAAAAACTCAAATCCATGCACACATCAAGCCTCAAAATCAGATATTCAGGAGTTTCAGTATCTTGATCAGAAAGTGCAGCATTACTTTCCTGCAGCAAGACAGACCATGGGGGTAATTCCATCAGTCCCGTTACTCCTCCAGAAGCATATGTCCTCTTGGATGCAGGAGTGGACTGTGGTTAGGGTGCAGCATAAGGATGACATAACAACAGTTTAAACTGTTGCAGTGGGTGTTTCATGTGACCACAAGTTACCTCCTTGGCCATAGTCAGTCCCTGCAATTTTCCCTCCTCAAAGTTAGATACCTTGAGTGCACAGAAGATAAGCAGCTGGGGAAAGGTATCTAAGGTCTGCAACAAAGAGAGACTACCTTGGGCTGTGGGATCTCTCTCCATGTCTTCTGTTGGAGCTGTCCCACTTTTGGTGAATAAATATGCCCAGGGTCAGAAAGAGGTGTAGGACATACTCAGCAGAGAAGGAGGTTCAGCTTCTGGGCTTCTGAATGGTGAATTATTCAGTCTTTTATATCCCAGAGAAATGCCAGACACAAAGACATCTTATGAGCTGTGTCCACCCAACACAGACTATCCGGGAAGCGACCCAGCTGGGGATTCCCTAATTATTTCACAGAATCACAGAATCTCAGAATGGTAGGGGCTGGAAGGGAGTCCAACCCCGCTGCCAAAGCAGGGTCACCTACAGCAGGCTGCACAGGACCGCATCCAGGCAGGTCTTGAATATCTCCAGAGAAGGAGACTCCATAACCTCCCTGGGCAACCTGTGCCAGGGCTCCGTCACCCTCAGAGGGAAGAAGTTCTTCCTCATGTTCAGCTGGAACTTCTTCTGCTTCAATTTGTGCCCGTTGCCCCTTGTCCTGTCGCTGGACACCACTGAAAACAGTCTGGCCCCATCCTCCTGACACCCACCCTTAAGATATTTATAAGCATTTCAGTCCCCGTTCTTTCAGTTTGGATAGCTAGGTGTATACATGTACTCTGTGAACCACGGAAAGAGAACGATTATTTGGGGGGCAGGATTCCTGATATCCAAAACCTTGTGTCCAATACAGAAGGAGTGATATTTTCTGCCGTCCTCTAGAACATATTCAGGCTGGAGATGTTTATTTTCTCATGTATAAGCCACAGACCCCACCACCATGTCAGGCTAAAGAAGCAATCTGTAACCCTGCAGCAGTTTCTAATTTTAACTCCTTGCCCTCTGAGCTGTGCACCGGGAAGCGCTCCTGCTGACCCTTCTAATTTCAAGCAAGCTTGATGCTTGCTTATCCCTGCAATCCGCAGGAAACTCCTACATAACGACAACCTGCACAGTCTGCATTGCATCGCGGTGAATTGCGTTTGGCGTTCGCTGCAACTGAGAGGACACAGCCCTGCTCGGAGAAGGATAGATTTATTCTAAGCCCTGTGGTGTGAAAGTGGGGTTGGACCGCGAGGGTTGAAAGGGCAGGCTGTGGCAGGCTTCTATTTCTTTTTCCTCGGTAAAAAGGACTGGCTCCTCCTTAGGCTATTGCAGAGTCCCGGCCAACAAAAGTGACATGTATTAACCTTTCAGCTCTTGCATAAAGGATGGTGCTTGGGCTCCTCGTCCAGTTTTAAAAGAGCTGAGCGAGGCTCTTTCAGTCCTGTAACAGAGAGGGAGTAGGCGTAGGAGCAAGGTCAGGACACTGCTTCCTAAGCGGCTGGAAATGCTTTGCTCTGGTGCCTAATTAGTCTGTTACAGTACAGAAATCCTCCCTCTTCACCAGTCCCCGGTTTGGGATGCCTTCATGGTCCCAAGTGGTAGGACTGCCTTAGCACAATGGCTATTTTGCCTCCTATTCTGGCAGTCCTGATCCCTTTTGCTGAGGTACAGAGAATACTTACACCTCTAGGGCCCAGACTCAATAAACATCATCTCTTCACTTTGCTTCGCAATGCTATCCTGAAGCAGTGCCTCTCCTGTCCGTGACAGCAAACTCAACCACTCTAGTCTAATTCCATATTAAGCTTCATGAATGACATAAGTCTCTGGAATATGGAAAAATTTCTTTCTAAAACATTTGAAGAATATTTTTCTGGTTGCTAAACATTCATATTTCTGTATTTCTTTTTCAAGCATTAATTTTTCCTCAGGTCATCCAAAGCAGGATCTTTACTGAAGTACCAGGGACTGATCCCTGATCTTGCAAGCATCACTGGACGACTCAGCCTTATTAAAGAGTCTGCCCTCAGGAGCAGGCAAGGGATGCAGCCAGGTCTGGGTCTCACTTGTCTGTCTGTCCTGTGCTCCATTTCTCCCTTGCCGTGCCTCCTTGTGTCAGACACATGATTCACCGAACATCTATGTCAGACATCACGGAAGGCAGCCACAGCCCAGTGCTGCAATCCCTGCAGGGCTTCATGCACCAAGTCATCCTGAAGAAGGGCACCCAGCCTGGCTGCTGTCTCACCTTGTGGACTCCACAATGCTCACTGAGCCCGTGCACCAACCAAGGTGTGGACTGTGGAGAGTTAAGGCTTCCCCTCTTCTTTTTGGTGGTTTTAGACACGTGAGGTTGATTTGGGCTGCTAAATCTCAAAACCAGTCAGATGTTGGAGCAGACAAAAGAACAGAGATTCCACATTAAAATCTACAATGTTTTGAAGAAAAAGGGTTTTCCTGTTAATAGAAGCATCCCAGTGTTTCTGAAAAGCCCAGATTATATTTTAAGGCAGAAGCCTTGATCTCCTCCCCAGTGTCCCACCTTGCCCCAGACCTAATCTTGAAAGCAGACACCCACCAGCCCTAACATGTCATATTTTTCTCGGTCTTCTAAGAAACCCTGAGAGCAAAAGCAGTTCCCTGGGGACAGAGCCATAATGCTTTCTCCCAAGGTGAGGAAAGCTTCATTCAGAATTCGCACCATATTGTACCCCTGAGAATTCTCATCCCAAGAGGACAAGACCACAGCAAAGGAGTAGCATTTTGGAAGTTACTCGTGGAGCATCTTAATTTTGTGAGCCACAGCCCCAGTGATGCATTTAAAAACATGGGAACTACAGGGGTGAGACCAAGCTAGTGAGGACAGCTATTGCTGGCAAAATCACTCCACAAGAGAAAAGTGTGCCAGAAGCGAAGAGAAAACTGGTGAGGAATATGCACCCGCTCTGTGAGATCTTTATTATCTCCCCCAGCTGTTGCCTACGCTGAACAGCAAGGATTTAGTTACATCAGATGTCTTTTGTAGCTGCCAGCTAGTCGCAGCGAGGTACCTCATCTAATCTCATCAAGTTTCACCTTCCTGTGACATCCCTGGCAAGGAAAGAGGATTGTGCTTCTCTGGCCGCACCCCAGTTTCACATCACGTGTGCTGCTGCTGGAGAGGAAGGACAGAAGATGGGAAAAAGCTGAGCTCCTTTACCCCCCCCACCCCCACCCCTTTCCCTCACTTTCCTGTTGCTCCTCCGTATCTTTTCCTGTCTGGTGATCCTGGCAGAGACTGTCCCTTTCCCAGCAGGATGACAGGAACCCAACTTCCCTCCTGGGATTAGGGCTATTCCCTGACAGGGAGGCAGGGAGGGCACCAAGGGGAGCTGGGACATCAGAGACTCACAGACTCACATCATAGTAGGGGTTGGAAGGGACCTCTGTGGATCAAGTCCAACCCTCCTGTCGAAGCAGGGTCACTTAGAATAGGTTGCACAGGACCTTGTCCAGGCGGGTCTTGAATGTCTCCAGAGAGGACACTCCACAGCCCCTCTGGGCAGCCTGTTCCAGTGCTCCGTCACCCTAAGAGGGAAGAAGTTCTTCCTTGTGTTCGTATGAAACTTCCCAGGCTTCAGTTTGTGCCCATTGTCCCTTGTCCTGTCACTGGGCACCACTGAAAAGAGTTTGGCCCCATTCTCCTGACACCCACCCTTCAGATATTTATAAGCATTTCTGAGGTCCCCTCTCAGCCTTCTCTTCTCCAGGCTAAATAAGCCCAGCTCCCTCAGCCTTTCCTCGTAGGAGAGGTGCTCCAGTCCCCTCACCATCTTCGTAGCCCTCTGCTGGACTCTCTCCAGTAATTCCTCATCTTTCTTGAACTGGGGAGCCCAGAAATGAATCCAGTACTCCAGATGGGGCCTCACTAGGGCAGAGTAGGCAGGGAGGAGAACCTCCCTCGACCTACTGGCCACGTTCTTCTTAATGCACCCCAGGACACCACTGGCCTTCTTGGCAACCAGGGCATACTGCTGGCTCATGATCACCTTGTTGTCCCCCAGCACTCCCAGGTCCCTCTCCACAGAGCTGCTCTCCAGCAGGTCAGCCCCAGCCTGTACTGATAAATGGGGTTGTTCCTCCCCAGGTGCAGAACGCTACACTTGCCCATGTCTCATGACCACTGAGGAAAAGGGTAGGAATAGAGCACCCACCCCCAAATAGGGTTCTGGATACAGGAGCAAGTGCAGGTGTCTTAGAGTGTCTTTACCAAATCGGGAGTGATTCAGACAATTCTGCTCTTGGTTTTTGCCATGTCAGAGCAGATCGACTTGTGCAAAATGAAAGGGATGGATTTGGATTAGTGTCATTAATAATCAAGAATTAGGATTCAGGCCTATACTAATTACATCTGCAGATGATGGTAACATGGGAAGACATTTTATAGTTTCGTGACCCTCAGGACCTTAAGAGACAGCTCCATGACCTGGGTCTGGTGGTAGCTTCTTACTGTTTTACATGCATCATCCATAGAGGGAGGAAGACCCACCTTTCTCTAGCACAGGTTGTACAAACCCGTAGAGGAACTTTGAAACAGCTGCACTGCCTTCCCAGCCCAAGACATTTAGGGTGGGTGTTTAAACCACAGCTCTTCCCTTAGCAATTACAGCTGTCTAGCTAACTCAGCAGGTACCTTTCCTTCTGCTATTGATCATGCACGGTCATCCACACCCTGGTCACACTGAGAAACACCGCGTCTGCAGGCTGGTACTTATCCAGTCACTGGCCTGGATCTGGTCAGTGTTCTTAGGACAGGCTATGATACACAAGGTCAGCAAACACAGACACAGAAATGCTTTCTCAAGTCCCACCAGTGTCTTTCAGTCAGGGGCATTAGTAGGGAACTAAAATCTTGAGTGGTCTCAAGATCCCCCATCTGGAAGCTGCTTTGTTTTGTATAACATATCAATAGGAGAACATGGTCTTTCAAGGCAATGCACCTACTGCTGAACTATGCAATCATTGCTATGCACTGCTGGGTAGCTTTAATGGAAGAGAAACAGTGAGGAGTATCAGAGCACCCCTGGATGAGTGCCCTATCCTATAACACAAGAAATATTGGTTCAAGCTCCCTATGGAACTATTTGAAGAAGAGTCTCCTCAAAGTTAGGAGAGCGGGTCTAACTGCTGAGCAGGCAAGAGGTTACTTCGGCCTGCTGCTGCAATTTATGCAAGGAACAGGTTGGGACCTTCTGAATACACCCACTGGATCAATCCCCAAAGCTAAGCAGGTAAGGACATGCTCAGCTGGTGAATCCTAGCAGGATTTAGATGTGAGTAACCTTCTCACTGATCATCACTGTCGAGACTCAGGCAGCTCCAAACATGTCCAGAAACAGAGAAATCTATGCTGCGAGGACTGAACTGATGGGAATAAAGGGTATCTGGTGCATCCAGGGATAGGTGGCTGCAAACTGAGTGTTTGGAGAATCAGAAATGAAATGCGTAGAAAGAAACTTCAAGGGCAGAAGGTGTACTCATAAATGACAGCATACCAAAACAACTAAATACATAAAAAAAAAAATTAAAAATTAATAATACTTAGGTATCAACTACACAGATTTAAATTCTGTTCTAAGCAATGGTTTTCAGTCATTTATGCTGCTTCTGTCCAGTGTGAGGCCAAAAGTTTTCTAGACTTCTTGTGGAGAGGTTAGTATGAGAAATACTGATGGAGGCACCCAAATCTATTCCTCTTTATCCCTGCTGACTGCTACCACGCCCTTTGACCTACACCATGAGTGCACCTGCAGTGTAGCTTGAATATTGGAGTGAAAACTGTCCTGAGAATGTTGCTGAGGTTGTAAAACAGTTTCCAGAGGGGACACTATCTTTTGGGCATTAAAATTCACCACCCAGGACATGAGCTTGTAAAATGCTATTGGGAGCAGGCGGAACAGATGATTGATGTGATCTCTGCTTGAAGCTTTTTTTTTTTCTGGACATAGGAAAAAATTTAATTAGCCTGGCCATGAAACAAGTAACATCCTGACAACAGCACCCCAGGAGGTAAAGTTTCCTCTCTAGAAAACATTAAAGAAACCCAAAATTTTTGCTGAGACACATGAGGAGACAGGAGCATTGTAGAAACTAGTTTGATCTGGGGTTGTTTCAGTGCTAGCAGAAAGGAAGATACAATTTCCATCTGAACTATAGCCAGTATCATGCTGGCACCAGTCATGTTTACTTGTAGCAGGACTTATTTCCAAGATTTCTCAACTAAATAAAGACATGATAAGTTTTCTTCTGCAAACTGTACTACAAAGTCAAGCTACTCTTCACAACAGAAAATGGTGTGTTCAGGAAATTACCACCGAAAGAAGGAGATTTGTCTGCTGATGGTTTCCAAGCTAGTTGTGAGCATGGGTAGATTCAGCATTTATAAGTGGGGACAACAAGTCAGATAGGCATTCAAACAGAGAAGCAAGTTTCTCCACATTAGTAAGATCAGGCATCCAGAAACTTAGGGAAACACTTGGTGCTACTATCCTTCATATTCCACAGATATCCCTATATGATTTTCAAAATCGCCATTACAAGGTCTTCCTAGCACATGGCTCTTGCTTTTGGAAATTAACTGCTCTAAGGGTTTGCAGCACTGTGAAATCCTGAGAGAGGCGGTTAGCACAGAGTCCTTGCTAAGCTCAGGGAATCCAGAATGCCGGGTTTTCTAAGAGCTGGACCCACTAATTCACTTCATCCCTGATGCAGAAGCAATTTGCTTAGCAGAACTAGGCAGAACTTAATTTTTTGCACTGGAAGTGCTAGCTTTGCTTCCTGCACCTTTTTCTGGTTACCGTGCATAGACATCAAGTACAATATGCTAGGTGTTAGCTCAGTGGAAATTATAATTGTAAGCTTATGATGCCCTCTGAGTATGCTGAGCATCAACGGTGGCTTTGCCCTGAAAATAAAGGGGTATCTGAAATAACAAGCCTTTCCCTGGCCAGGTAGCTCTACAGGCATGATCAGAAGCATATGTAGGAGCCTAAGTCCCACAGAATTCAGTAGGACTTGGGACCCTACATATTTTTCAGAACACAGGTACCTCATCCAATTTTTTTCATAACAACCTCAGACGGCCACAGAAATAGCCATGGCAAGTTCTCAAGCGTCCCATGGTATTCAGTAGATTGGACTTTCTTGTGGCAATGAGACAGCGAAGAGATAGACATAAAGGCAACTACAAAGGTGACCGAAGTCTCATGTGAAGGCTAAGAAATTGCCTCCCAATTTGGGGAATGCTATGTGCAAGGTTGGTGCTGAACAGAAACCTGACCATGCCTTCTTGGAGACCCACACTGTCACTCTGCTGCAATCACTCATCCACATATGAATACAGAAAGGAAAGAGTAGAAGAATCCTCTTCCTTACCAGCTGGAAGGACATGTGTCACCTCAGTACTGTACAAACCCCTCCAGTTTAGCTCCTCTGAGAGCTGCAGCAACCTTTCATCATTGCCTTGCAACCCAAGCAACCCTCCCATGTCACTTCTAGCCCGGGTTCCTGCTCAGCCCCAAAGCTGCAATGGCAAGTGTCAGAGATTAATGAGTTTGACTTAACTTGGTGTCTCACTACGGACGTGATGCAGAGCAGGCTTTCTCATGACACAGAAGAGGTTTGGTTTCAGCACTGTGAATCACCTCCTGGTCTCGGAGATATGCACGCAGGACTGACTGATAGGATTCAGGAGCTCTGCAAGACATTCTCCTCTGGAGCAGGAGGTGGGAGCCAGAAAGGACCAGTTGGGACATTTCAGATGGCACTTCATGCTGCTTGTGGGTGTGTAAGAAAGCGAGTGGGGCTCAGTTCCAGATCGTGGGTATCTAAATGTGGGTACCTCTGTGGGAATAAGATGACACTATAGTCAAAAAAGATTTAGTCAGCGCAGACAGCAGGGACCGAAGAGCTGCTGAGCAAAACCTAAAGTGAACATAGACAACTCCTCTCCTGAATATTTGTCTAAACTCCATTGACTGGATCACATTTGCCAGCTGCATGTGTGTAGCTCAGATACCAAAGAGCATCTCAAGCAGCACTGGACACCTATGCATGGACAACTGATTGAACCACCACTCCTCACCGTCTGTAACAGGCATTTAGACAGACAGTGTGTGTGGTGACACCTGCAAGTGTCGTCACTTCAGCTGCCCACAAGCTGAAGATACCTGTCAAGAGAGGTGAGCTGAATCCTGCCCTAAGCATTAGGTCAGCCACTCGTGTAGTGAGAAATTTTACCTTTACTGTGCTAATGCATTCCAGAGCACTGGCAGAGGATTGCATTGTACCAGCAATGGGGTAACAACTGCTGTAACTCCCAGTTCTAATAAAATGAAAATATCCAAGCACAGAAAATAAAGTTTGGCCACTGGGATGAGTTCCCTGCTGTTCTTGCCTGCTCCAGGAAAAAGCTGAATCATATTGATCTGGCACCTAGCTATGCGTCTTCCAGTTGGGACAATCCAGCACAAGCCCACCCTGCCTCTGTGTTTAGAATTCCTTCCTGCTCTGTGAGACCTATGTAACCGGTCTTTCCTCAACACCTACAAAGAGGTAAGGTAAAATCTCACATCATGGGACAGCAGAGCAACCAGGCAGCTAGACTGAGGCATGGCTGGGGAATCCTTGTTATTAAGTTAATTTTCCTCAATAACAGCAATATACAGATATACTAATTATGATAACCCCAAGAAGCCCAGCAACTTAGAGCAACTCACCTACACTAAGCAAGAACAGCTAAAGAGTAGTGACAGATCATATCCCAGTCCTTCAGCAATGGACTCACTGGAAGACAGACTGAGACAGTGAAACAGGTGAAGTGGATTAACCAAAAAGCAAAAAAGAGAGGGTGACAAGACAACAGAAATCGCACAGAGTGAAATGCTCCACCATTACAGAGAACAGTGTAAATAAAGCACGTGTGCCAGAAACGAAGAAGACTACCACATGATCATCTAGTTCTGCTCCCTACCCTGAAAAAACATATCTGTCAGTCTTTTCTTGTCTGGGCAAGTTTTAAACCTCTTGAGCAAATGGGTTTAAACAGTGCCATGTGTGTTTTCTTGGGTTATCCATACCTGCATTCCGTCAACTGCGGAAACAAATGCAGATGGACAAAGCACAAAAATATGGTGGCAGGGAAGACAGGAAGAAAGGACATTGCAAAGGGAGGTAGAAATGTACACAGCAAAGCAAAAAGGCAGCTGGGAATAGCTGGGGATCAGCTGTAAGAGGAAGGTTTCACTTTGATATATGGTGCCAGAGACATTATTAATGATTTCCTGGGTTCTACCTTTAAAAACTTTGGGTAGATTATTTATTATGTCACCACAGTGCTCATATGATCTATGAAAGGGGCAATAATATGTATCTGCTCCCGGCCTCTCAGATACACTGCATTTTTACAGCCTTTAATTAGGATAATACTGCACTCCCAATATAGAGAAAGAGTATGTCGTATATTTACAGTAAAAGGCAAAGAAGGAAAACATTCCCTCCTTACTTAAAATATCCTGTATGCCTTTCTACTATGAATGAACATTTCTGCTGATAGCCACTGCAGCATTCTCACAGGTCAAAGGATTTGCTTTCCTTTGAAAAGAATGAATAATCCAGGGAAAGTCAATTGAACTAGAAATACTGCTAGAGCCCTGCTATTAGCATCCTTCCATGAAGTTAGCTGGTAAAGAAATGTTTACCCGGTTGCTGAGTGGGGATCTCTGTGGTAGGTTGGTCTTCTGTATTTGTATTTTGTCCACTGCCTGTGGACATGGACATGGACTCATCATTTGGGGCTGGGGAAGTGCAGAAGGAGCTATGTATCAGACTCTGCCAACAACCTCATTGGCCATGAAAGGGCAGAGCTGCAGATCCCCCGCTGTTATTGGTGTCCTCTGAGCATCATAGTGTTTTCCCCTGGGAATCTCTCTTCTCTTCTCTTGCTTGGCATCTATGCTTGGCTTTGGCCAAGAGTCAGTCCCCAGATGGACAGTGGCGGGCTTTGAGATGCCTAAATTTCTCTTGATTCCTGGACTCCTCCAATAGAAAGACTCTGTGCTCACACTGGAGACCCCACACATCTTCTCTTGAGAAAGCCAAAAGGATTGTACTGGCCATGACATAACCTGGGAGTGAGTCAGCCCATAAAGACAAGGAAAGAGAGGAAAGGTGATGGGTGGCAATAAACTGGGTGAGTGGATTGTCAGAGAAGGGCAACTCCACACTGGGCACACCCAAGGCAGAGCTGGTCTTGATGAAGATCAATGCAGAGAAAGTGAGTGTGAAGTGCTTCTCCCAAAGATTTGGGATAGCGTGTGTCTGGACCACTCCAGCTCTGACTGGCACTGGGATCTGGGGTGATTTTTGAGGCTGTCTGAGAAACACAGATTTTCTGGCTCCCTTGGAAGCTGGGACATGGGAAGAACCCCGTGGTCCTCTGCACACACTGAGAAATCCCATAACCACTGCACCAGGCTGAACTTGCCCTTTGGGCAGAAGGAGGCTCAAAATTTGCAGGTCAGATGTAGCCATGGTTCTGAGGAAATGAACACCTCAGAGGTTGTATTATTATGTTCCTGTTCTGCTCCATGAGCAGAGCATCTATTCCTGGTGGTTTGGCGAAGGACAATAATAAAACAGAATAAATATTCTGAATAGTGGGAAAATGCACTTTTAACCTGCTCTGTAAGCACACCTCCTGGTCTGATTCTTCCCCCCTTCAATGCTTTGCTGTGTGCTTTTGTATGTCAATAGTTTTAATGCACGACTGCGGAAGTGGGTGTTCATTCAATACCTAGTGCAGTTGCAAGGGGTATGATTCCACCTAGCATCACCCAGGCTCCTTAATTCTGGTTGCTTTGGGTTTGGGTGGGCTGGGAGATGGGTGCTGGCAAGATGAGGAGATGAGTTACCTGGGGATTGCTTCATGGCGATGATGGCAAGTTTCTAACAGTGGTAGAAGTCCATTGTTCTCTGGTCTGAGTTTCTAGATTTACTTCTCAGGGTTTGGATTGTGCCAATCATTCCTGCACCATGGATGAGATCTGCAAACCCTCACCCTAGACTATCCCAGCACGAGGCTATGAAGAAGGAGGAAAAGTGATGGCCCACAGCAAGTGTCCTGTGCTCATCCAAGGTGATCCTTTAGCAGAAAAGTGGAGCTACAGACCAAAATGTGAGGAATAACACCCAGGAGAGAGTTGACATGAGCTGTGGGACAAGTAGAGACACAGGGAGACAGTGACACAGAAAGGGAAAGATCAGCACATGATATTATGTATTAATGAAGCACACAGCAAACTTAATCTTGGGGAAAAAAAGAATGCAGCAACCACTGCAAAACAGGAATGGACTTGTTTTACTAAATAGTAATGACAACTGTACGAGTGCAGGGTCCTGCACCTGGGGAAGAACAACCCCATGCATCAGTACAGGCTCGGGGCAGACCTGCTGGAGAGTAGCTCTGCAGAGAGGGACCTGGGTGTGCTGGTAGACGACAGGTTGACCATGAGCCAGCAGTGTGCCCTGGCTGCCAAGAAGGCCAATGGAATCCTGGGGTGCATTAAGAGGATTGTGGCCAGCAGGTCGAGGGAGGTTCTCCTTCCCCTCTACTCTGCCCTGGAGAGGCCCCATCTGCAGTACTGTGTCCAGTTCTGGGCTCCCCAGTTCAAGAAAGATGAGGAGCTACCGGAGAGAGTCCAGCGGAGGGCTACGAGAATGGTGAGGGGACTGGAGCATCTCTCCTATGAGGAAGGGCTGAGGGAGCTGAGCTTGTTTAGCCTGAAGAAGAGAAGGCTGAGAGGGGACCTTATAAATGCTTATAAATATCTTCAGGATGGGTGTCAGGAGGATGGGGCCAGGCTCTTTTCAGTGATGCCCAGCAACAGGACAAGAGGCAACGGGCACAAATTGAAGCACAGGAAGTTCCGTCTGAACATGAGGAAGAACTTCTTCACTCCGAGGGTGACGGAGCCCTGCTGCCCAGGGAGGTTGTGGAGTCTCCTTCTCTGGAGATATTCAAGACCCTCCTGGGCAAGCTCCTGTGTATCCTGCTCTGGGTGACCCTGCTTTGGCAGGGGGGTTGGACTAGGTGACCCACAGAGGTCCCTTCCAACCCCTAACATTCTGTGAAGAGTATCTGTGAAGAGGACCATTTGCTACAGGGTCTGACCAGAGGTATTCTAGCCCCTACCATGTCTCTGCAACATTTAGCGATTTTTAGGAAGAGCGTATAAGAAGTGAGTAGCCACACTCCCCAGTAAACCCAGCTGAAACCAAGTCAGAGATCATGGTCTTGCTGAACCTTTGCTGTAACTTTTTGCTAAACCCCTAGCTGCTGTAAGGATCTTTCAACAAGAACTCAAGATGTTTAATATTCTTGTCATTAGGCTGCAAGGAGGCACTAAGGAATCATGGGTGCAATGTGACTTTTCCAAAACAATCCCAGGCAGAACGCAGTTGTCATCTTCCAAGTTGAGCACCCACTTTTTCCATCCCATCTGCAAGCAAAGCCTGATATCAGCACTAAAACTCGGCTGCTACCAGTCAGACAAAAAATAAAAAAAGAGAAAAGATTATTTGGAAAATCTAGTGGCCCTTGGGCAAAGCCAGAGCTCACCATGTATGCTGATGGAAAGGCTTTAACATCAACCAAAGCTGATCTTAAAACAAACAGACAAATAAGGCCTGGCCCCAGCTTGCTTTAAAACAAACATTTGCCATTTAATTATGTATCAGTTATTAAAACTCCTCAGACAAGCATAAACCAAGAGATGCCTGAATTCACTTCTGCTGCTCTCGCTGGACCATTTACCCAAGTCAAGAGACTCTGAGGCTCATTTTTCAGTTTCAGTCTGAGATGCCTTGCTGGCGATGATATAATGCTCTCCATAACCTCTCTGTCCTGGAAGAAGCCACGCTCAGTCAATACCCCATCAGGGTGACAGGTCCCAAATCCCACTGCAAGCCGTGATGGATTGTCTCAGGGTGAGATTTCATATATCTACTGCTTTCAGAGGGGAGCTGACACAAATAATTGGTGTCACTTTTGCTGGGACGGTGCCAAATGCTGACAAAACAGTTCCTAATCAGAAGTGCTGGTGATTTGCGCTGGGGTTTGCATGCTGGACACCAGGAAAGTGTCTTCATGGCAGCGAGATCGAGGGGCCTCATCTCACTGTGACACCATGGCCTCTTGGACAGTGGAAGAACTTGGTGGCACAGCCAGCTCTGCAAGAGCTGTGTGAGGCCCTGGAAACATGGCTAAAGGCTCACCCTGAGCCCTGCAGAGCTCAGGAGCCCAGGACAAAGGTCTTCAGGCCCTTGTTCTTCTGTAAATTGACCCTTAATACTCTGTTGTTGAAAGAGCTGCAGGATGCTGCCACGTAATATCATCTAGGGTGGTGACAAGTCCCTTGCATGCATGCCTGGATGCAATATGGCTCTACAAAGTGCTATATCACTGTATGCAGTTTCAGTCCTAAAAAATCTGACTGTTTCTAAAGTCATTCAGGAATGAAGAGGGACTAGTGACTTTCTCAATACTATAAAGTGAGTCTGGAGCCAGGGCCTGACCCCAGATCTACATCCCAGGTCTGCTTTCCCAAAAGACTTCTCCTTCACAAAGTCCTCACTGCTTTGTTGCAGCAACCTTACCCCACCTGCCTTTCACTGTGAGCCCTTTGGGCTGGGACCCGAACATTTACTCAGTCTCCAGTGCTACCAAAACATAGCGGGCATATGTAGCTAAGCCCTGGGAGAAGATCCGTCTTGAAAACCTCCTGCGATAAATCGGATTTAACTCTGCTAAACCAGTGGGGTGAATTTTACTTCAAGACAGACCAGACCTCACTGAAAGGTTTCAGGCTCTCAGAGAGATCCACCTAGTAACGACACCCGCCTTTCTATACTTAAGAACTTGGACTTGGTGACACATGAATAGAGGGAGGGTATTTTACATGTCCCCAGGGCTTTCCAAGGCTGCTTAATTGTCCTCCTCCTCTCCCACTTTTCCTTTGCTGTATTGTTAGCGTTATCAACAATTCCCATGCACTATACCACCACGCAAGAAAATAATTCAACACCTGGCACTGGACTTGTATCCTGTCTGCAGGGGCTGCAGGGCGAACAATTAGGTCTGCATCCACCGTATGGCACCACACACGGCGAGCAGGGAAGGAAACCTGGGGCAGCCGCACAATTGACGGGGAAGCATCAGCCGTGCTCGGAGGAATAGTTGGCCCGAAGCGGATTTGGTGTTCCAACTCTGTACTGGGGTTGAGAGACGCGCGTGCATTGGACGCCCTCTGCTGACTATATGATAAATATGAGTATATCATATTTCTCTTTAGTGCTGTTATTCAAAGCTAGACTCAACTCCACTGAACCGTAGCAGCTCTTTTCTTACATGGTCATGAAATAAGAAAAAAATGGGGTGGAAGGGGCTTCTAAACCATGCCCTGACTCAAAACAAAAATCAATTTTTCTTGAATTATGATTGCTATAGTTGAGTCCATCTTCTTAAAACTTTTTTTGAAAAAGATTTTTTTTTTCCTGGCTTAGTCCTGGCATTTGCCATCCCTCTGCAAGTTGAAGAACTGGTTGACTTCCATGACAGCATGGATGCAGCCTTTGGCTCTCGACCCGTCAGGAGCTAAAGCAGAAAGTGTGAGGTCCCCACCACCACTGGCCAAATGTCTCACAGAGTTTCTGAAGCTCTAAAGAGTCTGGCCCAGCTCTGGCTGCCAGGACCCATCGCTGGACAGCACAGCTAAAGCTGAGGAAGTAAAGCTGACCTCTCAGGCTGAATCTTCTTCCAAAAATTATCAAAATCCAAACAAATCTACTCTTTCCAAGCACAGATTTGGCAATTTCCTCCTTCAGGTACTGCAATTTTTTGTTCTGAGGAAGAATTTACATTTATTCCCACAGAAGAGCAGTGAGAGGGAACCAGCAGCATGGGCTGATGCCTTGTTGGGGAGTGACCAGTCTGTTGCTCACAGACCTTTGAATTAGAAACCAGTCGTGGTGACTTGCTCACCCTTTCTGCCAACATCTCCTGCACTGGACTGGCAGCCTCATGAGGTTACCTGGTCACTGGACAGGGTGAAGATGCCTTTTAAAAGGTATATTGCGCTTTGTGCAAAGGCTGAGAATTACCTGAGTCAGTGATTCTGGTTACACTACAGAGCTGAGCGCGATTTTATCTAGGCTGAAATATGAGTATGTTGACCACAAGGGATATATGCAGATACAGAAAGCACGCTGCATTTTCTGTTGGTACCAAGCTTCTTTAATTTGCACGGACTTTTAAGAAATCCCTTTGCTAATTCGATATCTCTAGCTTTCTGTCTGTGCCACGATCCTACAGCCCAAGGCAGCAATCTGAGAGAGCAAGTGTCTGTGAGACACAGCCTTGTGGGCTCTCATGGGAAGACACACATCTTGTGGGACAAATTCTGGGGGACCTGGAGTCAGCAACCAGCAGCCTGGTTGTACTCTGGCTGATTTTTGAGAGCAAGCTGACCCTGTTTCAACACTCTGCTACCTGATGTCTGAAAAGAAAACACTTGGGAAACACAGAACCCATGTCCAAAGTTTAGGTGCTCCTTCTGTCTTCCTCTGAACTGTAGCTTAGGTGCTCCTTCTGTCTTCCTCTGAACTATTTCAGTCTTGTAGAAAAACTTTTTCCTGATCTCTGCCCATCGATTAAAGCAGCCAGAGGGATTACAGAACACACAAGTTCAAATTCCTTGTCCTAGGGGTGCTTCAGACCGACACCTCTTAATTGAACTAAGGTCTAGCGTACCTTAGAGTGAGTCAGGCTGTGACCAAAGGTATTTAATTTCACACACAATGCTTCCATGTTTTTGAATCATTCAGAGTAACTATCATTTGGAAGGCACTTGTGTAGGAGCTTCGTCAGCACATTGCTCCAGCAAATGGTTTAGGTGCCTACAACTGGCAGGCTGTTCTGAACTCCGGAAAAAGGGTGCTTTGGACCTCTTCTCAACCAAATTTCAACACCTTGTGCCCAAACTGTCCAGCTGAGATATGTTCCACCCTGCCAAGGGTGTCCCCTGGATTGCATTCTCAGGCAGCTCACGTGGACTACTTTTAGCTCCCAGACTCGGTCATTGTGATTTTGATGTTCAGGGAAGACAAGGAGGTATTTGGGTGACTTATTTTCCAGGTAAGGAGAGGCAGACACAGTCTTCTAGCAAGAAATCTGAATTAGCCATCCCCTCCCTGCAGTGCACAGGGGAAGCTGAATGCCTAACTCCAGCTCAGAGGGATGAAAGCACTTAAAAACTGGGTCCCGCGATGCTCGGTGTTGCAATGACTAACCAGCTCTTGTGCTGCTCTCTCCCACGTCCCACCTGCACCTGAACATGGCAGCTCTCCAGGCTCCCAAGCACTGATGAAAGTGTCAAGATTTAGTTTTAGCGTTGGGAAATGTTTTGTCTTGACAAAACAACAGCCATATTTCCTGTATCTTTACACAAAAGAAATAGTGGGCATATGTGTATCAAGTGTATTTATCTATACAGGATTTTGCCTTACAAGGAACAATAGAAACTTGAATCCGTGCGGCCACCCAACCACAGCAGAGTGTTTAGATTTTTTTTGTTGTTGTTTTGGAAAATATTATGCATACGGGAGTTCCTTAACACAGCAAGACAGCAGGCAGCTTCCTGTTATGAAAACAGTCGACAACCTGACATTCAGCAATCTGACATTCCCCGCACCCAACGTGATAAACAGGGCCGATAAAGATCTGCCACAATAGGTACAATAGGACCCCCCCATAAAAGAATAGGACGTGGAAAGAGCCTCAATACACAAATATCCCAAGCCATCTCTTCCAGCTTCTTTTATACAGTAGATAATCTCATCCTGCTTTCCATATTTTCCCAACATTGATTCATTTCCCCTCAGGCAGGGGTCAAAGTAGGAGATGGGTGTTTGATACCACTTTCTCGCAGGTCTTTGTAGTTCAGAAGCAACGCTCGGTTGAGATCTGAAAACTGTTTACTGGGTTTCCCTTCCTCCTGCCATTTATGATCCCTGCATTTCAATGCCACAGCTGCTGAACTCATCTAGCTTGTCCCCAAATTCACCTCCTTGATCTGAATTAAATTCCAGAAGGAAAACAGAAAATAGTGGGAACCTCTTCCCCGTTCCTTGACCTTAGAAATGGATGCTGGAGCTGCCTCTTTTCCTCCCCTTCTCCATACAGCACCCACCACAGTGGGACTCTGAGCATCTCTCCTGAGGTTGCAGGAGAGATGTCAGATAATATTAATCATTCAGATAATACTAATTATTCCCCATCACCACCCTCCCACCAAATAAGTGCAGAGCACAGACTTGCATCTGAAAAGTGACTGCAAGTTAAAAAGAGAGGGATCTCTTTCACTGCTACTCAGCTCCCCTATTTTCCATTTTCCAGCCCCTCCACAACCCCAGTGAGCTTCTCTGCAGCATCTCCCAGCTTTCCCCCATGGGCGGCGCTTCTTTTTCTGCGTCCTATAGCAAAGCAGTAAAGATTCTGCTGCTGTGTCCTAACAGCCTTTTGGGTATCTCCGAGATAGCTGAGACAGGAGGTAGATAGCTTAATCTTCATCTTTTAGCTCTCAAAGAAATGACAAGGTCTCCCTGGCTGGCAGAAATCTTTGCGGAGATGAGGATATGCTCTGTGGCATGGAAAATTTTGAAGCATTCCTTGAAGACATAACACTGTCCCTTTAGCCCTTGCCTCTGCTGCTCGCTCACAAAGAAGCTTCTGTTGAAGCTTCCTCTGAAACGGACATCCTAGTTCCAGCAGCACAGCTCAAACTTCACTCTACGAGAAGACGTGAAGGTGGGTGGACATTGTCCCATGCAAATTGGGTGCAGGAAGATTTCCTCCCAAATGCAATACCTGACCAGAGGTAGCATATATTATTTAATACAGCATTTATTGCTTTTGAAAGTATTTGAGTTCTTTTTGCCATGCTTCGGTAGAACAACATATCTCAGGCTGGACTTTGTGGTGGCTGGGGTACACAAGGTCAGCAGCCTGGAGCAAGGCCATTGGTGACATGGACAACACGACAACACTAGAACGGGTTGCCTAGAGAGGTAGTGGAGGCCCCAGCCCTGAAAACATTCAAGGCCAGGTTGAATGGGGCTCTGAGCAACCTGGTCTAGTTGAAGATGTCCCTGCCTCACTGCAGGGGGGTTAGGCTAGATGGCCTCTAAAGGTATCCTTCCAACCCAAAGCCTTCTATGATTCTATAATTCTATAACATCAAGGCAAGAGCTTGTCCAAGTGTCCCCAGATAGCTGAGGAATGCCTATGAAATAGTGATGCACAGTCTACCACTCCCACAAGGTGTGATTCCTGTGCCCTGTCTCCTAAGGGAAGCAAAGCCTGTTGTTTTCTTTGAAAGCACAGCTGGAGGAGGCACTTGTTCAGTAGATAACCTGTGTGCCATGAGGACACTGAAGCACCCTTGAATCGCAAAGCCATAGTCTGGGGAGCTGGGCTCTGATATCAGGGCACCTTTCCCTGATGCTCATACCGTGCTGCTTAGCCTGGACTGACAACAAAACCCTGTTGCAGGAGGGCTGCTAGGGCATGTGGTCAGCCTAAGACATGGATGGAGAGGTACGTGGGTCTCAATCTCCAGTTGGCTGAAAGGTGTGCAAAGTTCTGTGCTTGTCAGTGCCAGCCATTTTATTCTCTGCCATTTCAGTTTTACAAATAATAATATACAGCAGTAGGCCCGTCTGGCTGTAAAATGAAGATCTCCCATCTTTTATCTTCCCCACACCCAAAGTCCCACGGTCATTAATATGTAAGCGATGTAAAAATGCACAGGAAACAGAGAACCGTGCAAGAAGGTAGCACAGCTGCTCCATACCATCACATTTTGACTTCTTGATTAATAGGACGGTGGGATGGAGGGGAACTATGTCTGTGAGTGGGATTCAGCTCCAGATTAAAGACTCATTTACCCTAACATAATTTTTTAGTGTCATTTGGCTCTGAGGTCTAAACTGGGTGGCTCACTGCTGCTATTCCAGAGAGCTGCACCTCCCTTTTCAGTATCTGTTCTGTGCAGATCGCTGGAGTATCTCAGACAGCTCTCAGGGCCTGTCCTTAGGCAACTGAGGTCATATCCATTTAGGTGTCTGCAAGCAGATATCTACCTGTGATTTCATCTAAACTCTCCTTATAGCCAGTGGAGATGAAAGGCAAAAGAGCCTAGTGCCGTATGACATCCCTGAGGATGTCCAGCCCATCTCCCCGGGTATAGTGGACATCACAAAAGGCATGTGGGGAAGTGAGCTGGGCCCCCTAAATGATAATCCTGAGACAAGGAGCTGAAGGAGCAAAGTACAAGACAACTGGTATGCATTTTCCTGCCTCAAAATTAATCCCATACTGGCTATTCTGCCTTCCTGACCAACAGCTCAAAACATCAAACAGTTGCAGAGCAGGAGGATGTGCAGGAGTGTGGGAATGGGAGCAACCATGCTTCACAAAGAGATTTTTTCTTCAGGATGTGTTTTGAGGCCACTATTTTAGGCCCCATGCAAGGTAGGATAGGTGGGGATTGCCTCACTGTCAAGGCTAGCCAGGATGGTGGTGTCTCTGGACACACACAGATACAGAAACCACTCACCAGAGCAATGGTCTTGGAGAAAGTTTGAGTGTGTCAAGTGCTAGGTGGGGAGAGACTGATGACTGCCACTTTTGACTGACACATCCAGGGCAGGAAAAGGAGTCAGTCTGGACTGAAAATTTTTTATTGCAGTATCCTTCTTCTTGGAGCATAAACCTTCCTAGCCACAACTCTTCGAGGTTATACTTCTCCCATCCTGATATATCTGACTACTAGATCGGTTCTCACTCGGTGGGTAGGTACTAGCTTTTCCCCTTGCACACAGGATCCAAATTCTTGTCTGCCCCATCCCATCCATGAAACACAGATAGGTGGTGTTCAAACATGGGTGAAAAGTCACATCTGCTGACTCCAACACCTTCCTGCATCATCATTGATGTTCCTGGGCAACCAGTTCAGAGATGGAGAAAAGCCTAAAGATCTAAAGTATGGAGGTCCTTTTCAGCAGTGTTGTGTGGCAAGGAGACAAGACAGTTAAGGAGTCAGCTAGAAAGGACTCTGACGTGTTGCACTGCAAGGAGAAGTGGGATTTATTGGCTGCCTAAGTCCAGACTTCCCACAAACAGAAATATTAATGCAAGGTATCAGCTCAGAAGCAACCCAGATTTCAATTTCTTCCCCAGCATGGCCAGTTAAAATGCAAGTTAAACGTTGGCTTTAGTTCTTACATTTCATAATAATTTGTAAAAAATTGTAGCTGTCTTTTGGTAGGATTAATACAGTTTGCCAGTGCAGAAAATGACCTGTATATTCTACCATCTTCAGCACCTATATTGCAAAGTATTAGGTGACGTCTGGAAGTATTCTTACCATCTAATAAGAACACACAAGAACACTCAGAAAACCATCCTAAAAGTCAAAGAGAGAAAGAGAGAAAGAGAAAAATCACTCCCATCTGGACAGAGAAGCCCCCGTTGTGCTAACGTCCTGCAGCAAGGACTTTCAGGGCTTTGTGTGTTGCACTTTCCAACCAGCCGAGACTACCACCTGTGAGGGCAGAAGCCATGCCATACCTCAGCTCAGAGTGACTCGGTGTCTGACATGAGTTGGAAATCACAAGGACCAACACCTTGACCCTGGGGCAACACCTTAAAATACCCTTGTGAGGGAAAAAATGTGAAGAGCATCAAGGGTGGTGAGAAATGCAATGGTAATCTGGGAACCAGAGCATATTCTCCCCATATAGAAATGTGATCTCTGTGTTAACGCATTCATTAAAAATGGGCTCATGCTCATTAAAAACAGGCTACATCTCTACTAACCAGTGCCAGGACTTGCTGCCTGCCCGTGCCTCTGTGGTGGCTGCCCTTGAACCCCTTCAGACAAGGATCCCACACAAGATGCCCAGCTGGCCTGTGTTAATGCCTGAGCCATTCCTGGGGTCAGCATCGCTGGCCTGGGCCAAAACCATGTCAAGAAACGCTCAAACGATTTAGCAGTGCGGATGAAGGAATTCCTGTCTAGGGTAATTTACTGGTATGATGCAGCCCTTGAGCCCTCGGTGACCTTGTCTGGTCATGGTTTCTGATTTATGCCACCATTAATTGCTATAATTTACTATTTCCGCTGCAGCAGCAACAAGGAGCCTAAGGCTGAAGAAGAAATACTTGTGCTGGTTACTGCTCAAAAGCAGAGTGGGCTACCTCCTCTCTTAAACAGGGCTTCCAATCAAAATATGACCTGTGAGAAGGAGAGCACGCACCCAGAGGGGCAGGCGAAGGTGGCAGCAATGCCAAGCCAAGCTCAGGGCTGTGACCTCCTGATGGTGTGGAGGCAGGGGGCTGGACAAGGGCATTTAGAACCAAGAATGAGACTTCTAAGGACAGATTAGGAGAATGAGAAAAGGCTTTGTGTGCATGCACAGCAAGATACTTGGCCTCACAGGGGACAGTATATCTACTACGCAGAGGGCCCAGCGCTACTTTTTAAGCACCCACTCCAATGTAGAAGGGTTCAAAATCTTCGTAGGCTACTCAGGGATCAGGTCACATCCCTCTCGCACAGGTGCAAAATGACCTGTTAAAGCAAACATGTTGGTTCACGAGTGGTTCATGGGTTACGCTTGGGTTGTTTGCAAGCCCTTCAGTGTTTATGTACTTTATATCTGGACGACGTTAGGCTGAGCAGCTGTGTTTGATAAGCAAACTACTCAGTGCCTCCTGGGTACCTCATCACCGGCTCAAATGGTCTCAGGATCATACCCCAAAGGAGCTCTTTAGACAACCTTCAGCAGTGGAGTGGGGTTTTCTTGCTCCTCATGCTGGGCAGCTACAGCACATAAGCAATGGAAAAACCGCCATTGGCTTCTGCATGCACCAGAGTGGTCAGGGCATCATTAATAGGAGGCCTTCTAACACCTTGTTGGTTTAGGAAGAATTGCATTAATATTTTCCATTTGTTCCCTGTAACTGAGTTCCATCGAGACCCTCACTTACCTCCTTTGCTCCTCATTCCTTGAGAGGCACTTTTTGTTAACACGGCACAGGCAGGATTTGCCCTTGTGCCCCGTCCAAGAAAAAGAGAGAAAAATAACCCCAAACAATTGCAAAGCTTTCATTTCAGAAATTAATCCACAAGGGAGTACGGTTAAAAATAAAGTTCTTTGGCCAGGGCCTTTATAAGCTCCAGCTATATTCTCTGGAATATAATTCATAAGCACAATATGTTTTTTGTTGTGAATGAGTGTGAAGTACCAGAAAAGGAAAGAGGAAACCCCTAATGTAGTCCTGAATAGACCTGTGAAAAAGGATAATAAAACTTGTCCTGGATTTCCTTTAGCAGCAGGTGCTTCCTTTGGAGTTTCTATTCATTCAGACTTTGGACAGACACAGCATGCCAAATTTTTTTTAATTTTTTATTTTTTTGTAAACCCAGAGTTCAGTTGATCTGAGTGAAGGTGAATTTGTCTCCTTGACCACTGTCAAGCTCATGGTCCCACAAGGTGAACAGCAAAGTTTCTCCAAGCTTTAGTGGTGGATCGCTTTCCAGATCTGACAGGTAGAAAGGTGCTACCACACCACACAGGTCGGAAAGTTTTCCCAAGCATCCAAGGCTTGAAAGACCTAAATTATTGTTTCGAACAGACTATCAGTACTTCTTGGTTAGCCAATGCTGAGACACCCACAAATTTCCGCTGAGAAGCTAGCTGCGACTGGGGGAATGCAGCTACTCAACCTTTACAAAGCAGGGCTCATGTCTTTGGAAAGAGTGGGAAGTATTAAGCACTGATTTGTCTGGAAAACCATTAGCCAGAGGATTAAATAGCTATGTGTTCCTTACTTTTGATATGCAAAGGTCCCAACATAAGACGGACATGGATGTGTTGGAGTGGGTCCAGACGAGGGCCACGAAGATGATCCGAGGGCTGGAGTAGCTCTCCTGCGAGGACAGGCTGAGGGAGTTGGGGCTGTTCAGCCTGCAGAAGGGAAGGCTCCGGGCTGACCTTAGAGCAGCTGTCAGTACCTGAAGGGGCCTACAGGAAGGATGGAGAGGGGCTTTTCACAACGGTGTGTAGTGATAGGACAAGGGGGAATGGCTCTAAACTAAAAGAGGGCAGATTTAGATTAGAGATTAGGAAGAAATTCTTCACCATGAGGGTGGTGAGGCCCTGGCCCAGGTTGCCCAGAGAAGCTGTGGCTGCCCCCTCCCTGGCAGTGTTCAAGGCCAGGTTGGATGGAGCTCTGAGCACCCTGGTCTGGTGGAAGATGTCCCTGCTGATGGCAGGGGGGTTGGAACCAGATGATCTTTAAGGTCCCTTCCAACCATTCTAAGATCTATGATTCTATGATTCTATGATTCTGTGTTTCTATGATTCTATGATTCTATACAGAGGGTCAGAGACCCTTCAACTCTCATCAGCTCTCCAGATGACACCAGCAGAAACCAAATTCTCCCCATCAAACACAACCTGCCTTCCTTCCCAAGACCTTTCCCCATCCAAAGACAGCACCACCAGCCTCCACCAATCCTCCCCATTCCTACAGCTTATTGTAGAACACAGATGCAACATATTATATTCCCTCCAGTCAACCATCAACAGCTCCCACCTCCTATGCTAACTTCGGTAACCACTCGTTATTCCAGCCTCGGCCATGCACTGCATGCATCTCCCATCTTTTTGCTCAGACCGTGTCGGCCTTTCTTAGAAGACCCCTCTGTCATCCAGTGCTTCAAGTTCAAATTTATCATCCTTGCCTTCAGAGCCCTGCATGACGATGCCCCTTTCCTGCTCATTCTTCCTTCTTCCTTCCTTACATACAAGTGGAAAATGCCCTCTCTGATCATAGAGCTGCTGACAACATCATTTTTGAGGGAAAGAGACGACAAGTCTAGGAAACAACCACCAGCCTCTGCAGGCCTCTTATGTACAATTTGGACAGTGGCGTTGGCTTGAGTAAGAGCTAAGCGAAAAATATGTTTATTTGTCCCATTGTTCACAGGAATTATTAAACACACAACATGGAACGAAGCGAATCCCTGGGCAAATGCAGTCACTGACAGGTGTTCAATGCCATTGTTACCAGCGCTGGTACAAACGTCTGCCAGATTTGGAGTGTTAAATATAGGCAATTGGATGAGCTGTGAATGTTTGCTTCAGTAGGAAGGAGTTCAAGCAGGCAGCAAGAATCTCTGGCAAGATGAAGAAACTGCTGAAAAAACAGATATTTGTTAAAGCTACACAATAAACAGCAGTTTAGGGGGGGTTTTGCAGTCTTCTTTCTGCCCGTTACGATGGATAGGAAGATTTGTAATATATCTGGTGCCTTCCTCATGTATGCGTCAACTGTTTCTGTAATATCGTGGAAGGTGAATGCAGATTTTGAGCTCCTTGGAGCACATTGCCTTTCACTGTCGTATACATAGTCCCTGAAATGACAGCCTTGATAGGGCTCACAGGTAGAAGTAATAGTACAGGGCAAGGTGCATCATGGAAGGTATGACATGTTGTGTCATGGCTCAATCCAGCCTCCTCACCCCAGCACAACACTCACCTCCCCAGACTGTATGCCTCGTGCCAAGCATCCTTTCACTTCCCTTCTCTGTGCCAGCCAGTATCCCCAGAGCAGCACCCCAAACCTACCTGCTGCCCTCACCCTCCCCTGTGTCATGTCTCCCTGTGGACCCATCACTGCCCGAAGAGTCCCAGGTCTCTGATTATGGCTGCTCTGAGCCTCAGCAAACACCACACATCAGCCAAGCCATGACAATATGACACACACAGGTTTTGTCACTGCAAGGGTCATCATTTGAGGTAGCTCAGCCCTCTAATTAGCAGAAAAGCCACTCTACAGCTGTCCTCGAGCACCTGGTGCAGCACAGTTGGTGACAGGTAATGTCATGGGACAACCCAGCCCTGCTGGACCCCCAAAAACCAGCAGTCTTCACTTAACATGGGCTGCTAAAGGCCATTTCTGCAAGAAAAAAGAAAAGTCTTTATAGGTCATTTAATCTATTCTCGGGGTTCAGCAAAGGTTTGTTTCCTACAGCCCGACCTTGTTACAGATATGATTCACACGATGATATTTCAATCACTTCCTCTGGGAGACTCTTTCCAACAATGCGGATTTCAGCTGTAGAAGAATTCCCAGGGACCGAGCTCAAGTTTTCCTTCACCCTTGCAACGCATCCCCTCAAACAGCTTCAAACCGGGATCTTCCCTCCCTTCTCACTGCCCAGTTGATGGGCCACATCGTTCCCCAAGGGCAGATGCCAAGCCTGTGAAAAATCTGAGCTGCAAATCTTCAAAATTCAGACTTAGGGTGATCCTATTACAGTTCAAAGAACCCCACTGGAGAAAAAATGTAGCATGTTCTGTCCTTTTCATCATTTCCCAGCTCAGGGGTATTTTTTTGGTGCTGACATAGCTAGAGTGAGACTAGGAAAATGTTGGTGACACAGAACAGGATTGTCCCATTGCCTGGTTATTCTGTAAATGCACCCCAGATGCTCTGCAAAGTCTGTACAGGAAGACTTCTGCTAATCGAACAGTCCTCTGCTGTTTGATAGGATGAAACTTTGCCATTTTGAACTTCAAGAAAGTGGTGCTGACTGAAGCCTAAATAGGCTGTTGCATAGCGTGAACTCAGAAATGATGCCGTGTTAAATTTCTCTTCATTTTTTCCTGCCTAAGAGCTATGCAGATCTCACAGAGGTCTCAGACCTCTCCCTTTTCCTCTGTTCAGGGACACCACCAGCAACTTCAGTCCCTTGGTCCCAGCCAGACACGTCTTCTTCATTTCATCAAAGTAGCGATGAACACACAGTCAAGGACCTGCTGCAGAGCAGTTCTGCGGAGACAGACCTGGGTGTCCTGGTGGACGACAAGTTCACCATGAGCCAGCAGTGTGCCCTGGTTGCCAAGAAGCCCAGTGGGATCCTGGCATGCATTAAGAGGAGTGTGGCCAGCAGGTCGAAGGAGGTTCTCCTTCACCTCTACACTGCCCTGGTGAGGCCCCATCTGCAGTGCTGTGTCCAGTGCTGGGCTCCCCAGTTCAAGAGAGATGAGGAGCTACTGGAGAGAGTCCAGCGGAGGGCTATGAGGATGATGAGGGGACTGGAACATCTCTCCTACGAGGAAAGGCTGAGGGAGCTGGGCTTGTTCAGAAGAGAAGGCTGAGAGGGGACCTAATATATGCTTATAAATATCTTCAGGGTGGGTGTCAGGAGGAGGGGGCCAGACTCTTTCCAGTGGTGCCCAGCAACAGGACAAGGGAAAATGGGCACAAACTGAAGCCTGGGAAGTTCCATCTGAACCCAAGGAAAAACTTCTTCACTCTGAGGGTGACGGAGCACTGGAACAGGTTGCCCAGAGGGGCTGTGGAGTCTCCTTCTCTGGAGATATTCAAGACCCACCTGGACAAGGTCCTGTGCAGCCTGCTCTGGGTGACCCTGCTTCGGCAGGGAGTTGGACTGGATGACCCACAGAGGTCCCTTCCAATCCTTACCATTCTGTGATTCTGTGGATCCACTCCTGGAAAGAAGAGACGAAGTTGCTGCAGGCTGCTTGATGACCTACATTGAATGTGTTTCTGGAGGAGACCTGTTGACGAGGACTGCAACGCACCTCCCAGAGTTTTAGCAGATGAAATGAGAATTTTTATGGTGTGTGGGAGCAGGTGTGTGAGAAAGGGAGGAAGAGAAGAATTTTCCTTGCCTAGAAGACATCTGTCTTTAATGCAGGTGATAACTGAAGCAGAAGAGTTCATTGTGATCAGGTGGGTTTTCTAGCAGTACATTTACCTGATGGTTTGGCCCATAGTTTTCCTCCCTCTCACAGCTCAGTCTCTCTGTTTGCATTTTGGAGAATTCTCTGTCCCAGAAAATACAGGAAAATAAACTGCTTTTCCTGGCAAGAAATTACTGAAGGGATCCATCAGGCAAACAAAAAGTAAAAATGCAACCAGACTCGTGGTGTTGCAAATACTGAATTGCAAAGGAACAGGCTTTTTATTAGAATTATTTGTTAATAGCCATTGCTTGAGGATCTCTGAAAACAGCCTGCCTCCTCTGAGAATGAACAATTAATTCCTTTTTACTATTTTGGTTATTTTTATTATTATTACAGAGCTCAAGACACCTTTGTGAAAGCACTGTGGCATTAGACAAATTGGAAAAGATGAGCTGTTTTCCGTTGTACTAAGTGATGTGGATCCATCATGAGAGCATGCTTGATGTTGTAAATTTACAATCTGAATAAAGCGAGTAGCTGGACACTGAGGAAAAACAAGTAGGAAACTGAGGCACGGGGAGTGAAGGTGCATTGCCCCAGTGCTATTTCAGTGCTTTCAAGTAGGAAACTGAGGTGTTCCTGCGGATTTGGGCTATTTGTGGTGACATAGAGAAGTTTTATGGTGGACTCAAGAGACCAAAAACTGAGCCAGATTTCCCAGTGCTTAATTCCGGCAGTGCATCCACGTTGCTGAGACATGGACAGCAAAACTGTGTGGTTGAGGAGAGCTGCTGCTTATGTCTATCTGTCTTGACCAAAGTGTGAGATTCAGTCTTCTATGGACCACGTGCACGCTGTGATCCCCCTTCCTGCATCCCACCACCCCCTGCAGAACCTGGGGTCATTGCAAGGCACTGGAGGGAATCCCAAGGGTAAGGGCAACTTCTGGTGAATACCTATGACGCAAAGTATCCCCACATTTGGGGCAGAAACCCAGAGGCAGGACCCATAACTGTTGTTCCAGAGGAGACAAGCAGAATGAACATGTCAGATGGGGATACATCCCCAGGTGTGTGGGTCATTGGCTTGGCATCCACTTGATGCTCTGTAGCAACTATTTTAAGCAAGGTATGAAGTGGAGAAGGTATCAGAGCTTCCCGAGCCTGCCTTCTGGCATGAACCCACCCTGAACTGACCTTAACCAGGAGCAAGTGATTAAGCCGTCTGCCTTCAGAGAGCTCAGACCCACCAAAAGGATCCTTATTCTACATGTCCCATCCTGCACCATGCTACAACCCTATCATCTAAAACATACAGCCATGCAACTCGATATCCAGCCTTCAGGAACGGACTGACAGCAACACCCCTAGAAACACCCTATAACCCAGCGAACCATGCCTTGGGCTGCATCCCCAGCAGCGTGGGCACAGGGCAAGGGAGGGGATTCTGCCCCTCTGCCCTAGTCTGCTGAGACCCCCCCGGGATTCCTGTGCCCAGCTCTGGAGCCCTCAGCACAGGACAGACCTGGAGCTGTGGGAGCGGGGTCAGAGGAGGCCCCAGCAATGATCAGAGGGCTGGAACCCCTCTGCTGGGAGGAAAGGCTGGGAGAGCTGGGGCTGCTCAGCCTGGAGAAGAGAAGGCTCCAAGGAGACCTTATAGCAGCCTTTCAGTACTTAAAGGGTTCTTGTAAGAAAGATGAGGACAGGTTTTCTAGCAGGGCCTGCAGCGATAGGACAAGGGGTGATGGTTTTAAACTAAAAGAGGAGAGATTTAGACAGGATGTAAGGAAGAAATTGTTTACAGTGAGGGTGGTGAAACCCTGGCAGAGGTTGCCCAGAGAGGTGGTAGATTCCCCGTCCCTGGAAACATTCAAGGTCAGGTTGGATGGGGCTCAGAGCAACCTGATCCAGTGGAAGGTGTTGCTGCCCATGGCAGGGGGCTTGGAACGAGTTGATCTATAAGGTCCCTTCCAACCCAAACCATTCTACAATTCTATGAACCCTCCTCACCTCTCCCAGTGCAGGCAGAGGCTCGTGAATCTCCTGGACCCCTTGTAGGCTTGGTCCTACTACGTGGCTCCTCGCACACCGCAGAGCCTTCCCATTGTACGCAGACACACACTCACACAGACACCTATGTTCTATTCGCCGCACAGATAGCAGCAAAGCCTGTGAAAAAAGGAAGCTGACCACAGGCTTTTGGGATCTGCTCCCCGCGGGCCGGGGAGGGGGATGCGAATCCCTTTATTGTTGGGTCAGGTTTGTTTGATTTTTTAATTATTTTTTCTCTTTTCTCTCTCCCTCCTTGGATCAGGAGCCTGGGATGAGGCAGTGCCGCTGCCGGCATGAGAAAGCGGGGCCATCCGTGCAGATGTTGCTCGGGGAAGCCGAGGTTCCCACACCAAGTAGGAAGTGGGGCCTCACGGAGCCGGGACGGGGACTGCGGAAGTGGCAGCAGGGCTGGACGCCCGTGGCCAACGATCCGGGGATGATGGGAGAGGAGAAGCAAAGGGGGGGCCCCGGCTTGTTGGGAGGGGGGGCATCTATTCTTAGAGAAAAAGGGGGGCCCTTGTGGGGGTATTTTATTGTAAGACTTTGTTTACACCGCAAGCTGAATGAATCAAATGACCTTGTTTATTGTCGGTCTCCTGAATGGACGGCAGAGGGAGAGGGAGGAGGGATGGGGAGGGGGGAGCCTATATTATTGTTAATTCTGCCATTCACAACTTCTTCTTCTTGTCCTTTTTTTTTTTTTTCCCACCACGCATTGTTGCCAAGATAAAAGAATAAAAGGTGAAACTCTATTCCTTCCTTTCTCCATCTCCGCTGTATTCTCCAAATCCCCAGACAGGCGGCTGCTGGGATGAAAGTGCCAAACTATGGAGCCGTGTACAAGATGCAGGGCCTGATCCTGATCCTGCTGACCCCATGTCTTTCCAAACTCATTTTCCAAGGCAAGGCAAGGGAGCTGAGACCCTCTCCAGGGCTCAGACGGTCCCTCCCCAGGGAGGACACAAGCACACAAGCCAGTCTTTTACAGTCACTACTGGATGGACCTCTTCTTGTCCCTGCATTGAGGTGGCAGCATGACCACAGAGCTCACACACTGGGCCATTCTTCTCAAGAAATAACAACATCCAGGCAAAGGTTGCTTACATGCCTGCAGTTTTTGGGAGCTGAACTGAAGCCATCTTCAAAGGACCTGGCTTTTCAGCCAAGTGCCTGTTTTTGGTGATGCTGGCTGCATGGAGCGTTTTTGGTGCAAGTCCTAACATAAGGTTCATTTCACCTTTTAATTGGCCCCAGGTGATCCCCATTGCTGCTTGATAACTTCCCAGCCAAGAATCGAGCAGTTTTCAGAATATTTTACTTTACAGAGCCATGAAGGTCCCTGCTTGAGGTATCAGATTTGCAGAGAGCATGAAATGGTCTTTTTGGTTTGAGCATCACCAAGCTGCGACAGCCCTCAGAGAGAATGACAGATTACATTAGTTTCAAAATGAGTTTTCCTTCCTTGTCACCCTTTATGAAATCCTTAACATGCTCTAGGATGGAGGAAAAGAGTGCAGTGCTTCCCGAGCTCTGTGGCCTCCCCAGGGGAACCCCTCTGTGTCCCTCGGGGTGCCTTTGGCTCCTTGTGGAAGCCAGCTCTTGTGCTGGGACTGGCTGTGTTCATGGATGATGCCATGTACCCCTTCACCTCTTTCCCTTCAGCTCAAGGCACTTTGATTCCTTCAGGATCATATTTTCCTTTCTTCATGGGTTTTGAATTCTATTAGCACAATGTCAGACTCATTCAGGACAAGCTGAAACCTCATCCAGGCTGCTTCTTCTCTCTGCCGTGCAACCTGCACATGTTGGTGGAGTTTTCCTTACTCAGCGACATCAGTGCAACAAGGAAAATGTTCACATCTGTCAGTGCAAGCAGCTTTGATCAAGCAGCCATCCATGGATGGGATTTGGTTTTGCCCAAATCCCTCTTTCCCACAGCGGAAATGATTGCAGTGGAAGTGCCCATCCTGGCTGACCACCATGCTGAACTGCAAAATATGTCTGGCTTTTTAAAAATCTCCTTATTTTGTCACCTTTTTCCTGCCCTTGATTTTAAGCTGATCACTGTTTCAGCTGGAACAGGACAGAGGTGGATATAGAGACAGGAGAAAGCACCTCTAGTGGCCGTATCACTCATCGTCCAAGTCCTCCCTGCTCCACTTAACAGCTAAGTAAGAGATGGAGGGAGAAACGGCATCAGCAGAATGGGCTGAGTACGTCACAGCTTGCTCCCCTTTTGTGAGTCCAGAGTTTGTACACAATGTCAAAACAGGGAATTAAATGTGCATCTCCATGCAAGCATCCCACATAGTTTGTTCAACCAGTCTGCTGGGGAGTCATTATTGGAAACTTGATTTTTCCGTTCAGGTCACTAACTGCAGACACCTCATGGCATTTGAGATGCCCAAGCCTGTCCCATCAGACCCCCAGGACCTAGCCCAGAAGACAGAGATCTACCCATGTCATCTCTGCCAGGAGATGAAGATGTCTCACATACTGCAGGAGATTTCAGATAGCACTAGGTGCCTGTGTGTGGGCAGCTGAATCAAGCACCTCGTGTCTATGGCATAAACGTCTCCATCTGAGGTAAGTGTTTAGCCTCCCGTTAACGTCAGTTGAAACCCAGCTAGCACAGTCAATGAAGTGAGTCATCGAACCAAATGTAGGTTTCTGATTTAGGGTGAGGTGAATCACTGGCTGGGATCATTTGCTAGGGCTCTATAGGCAAAAGTAGGAGCCCAAAGACCTGATCAGATGTAAAAGCATGTGCCATAAGCATCTAGAGAGAGGTGTACTCAGCAGCACCGCAACTATCACTGAGCTTTAGCTCTTTTGTGTCCTCCCAGTGAGCAGAGGACACCTTCTTGTAGCACACAGTGACCCACCGCACAACATGGGCAGGGGGCCACGTGAGAGCCCAAAGCTCTCAGACCCTAAGGGTCGTAACACCCCAGGGTACCACCAGGGCACCCGCCTTGGGAAATGCGCGTTTCCCAGGACAGGACCCAGGGAGATCCTGTCCCTGTGCTGGAGCCAGGCTTAGCTGAAGCAAGCCTTGTCCTCACAATGTAGGTGTTTCACCATGCTGGCTTATGGAGAAGTAGAGAGTTTTGCATGAAACTCAAGAGATGGCCTACAGAGAAGCAGGGATAACATGATTATAACAATCTTTCCAGCCATCTAAACGTGGATTTACTGTCTTTACAAGGGTCAGGAGGAACAGATAGGCCAACCTTCATAAATGCATTTGGCAGCCCTGACCATGCTCGTCTGCTTAGCCACTGATAGGGACTGGATGGGCTCATTGTCTGAAGCAGTCTGGCCATTCTTACGTTCTTGCATTATATTCTGCCTTGCAAGATTTTCCCGTTATTTATTCACCTACCCAGCCCTTGCTGGAACATAGACTTCTAACTAATTAATACCAAGGATTATCCCAGGTTCTTTGATCAGTGCTGGGCTATAGTCAAGGTTTTGGTTCTTAGCTTCTTAGCATGAATGTAGATTCATGTGCTCCAGTTTCCTGGCCGAATAAAACTGTTGCCTTGCGTCCCTCAGATTTACCTATCTCTCCCATGGCTGGAGGCAAGTGGCTTTGATACCTAGCTGTGAATGTAGGACATGCTCCTGGAGGGTGTGAGGAGGCCACGAACCTTGAAGTTTTATATCGAAGTTTAAGGAGAATTATTTTGATCAAGGTCCAGAAACCCCTGGCTGATAATAGAGGTGGGAAAAGAGACTTAAAAATACAGAGAGGGAGAAATAGGTGAAGAAAAGTCCTGCCTGTTACCGACAGCCAGAAGAGAGGAAAGACAAGGTGTATTTTCATCCTCCTACCATGGGAAGGCAGCTACCTCAAAAGCCCTTTTCACTCCAGGTGGCCCTGGCTTCCATCCTCTGCTTGCAAAAACATGCAGAAGCTTTGTTTGCAGACCAGACCATCGGTTCCCAGCCTGTGCAGCCACCACCTAGAGAGGTGAGGATGGGAAGCCATACATTTCAACAGAAGAATGTAGGAGGCTGTAAGTGTGAGGCAGCAGCAGTGGTCCTTGGATGAAGAGGATGCCCCAAGTAGGAGGAATGAATCACCTGCCTCATTCCACAGATAGCAGAGAACAACCAAGTGACCCCCTTAGCCTAGATACTAAACTTTTAGCTAGAAAACCAGTTTTTACCCCCCATCCAGTCTCTTTCCTGATAGATATATCAGCTACAAAGAGCAACCAATTCTGTAATTCTCCCATCACCTCTTTGTCTTGTGCTGCACTGTGCACCCAAATAATCCAGATCCTCTACATTTAGGCACTTAGCTCATCCTGATTTCACTCCGACTTAGACTAAATGACTGACAAAGCACTTGGACCTGCCTGGCTACGAGGGCAGATAGTGGCACTGTGGCATAAGGTTTGCAGTACGACAAGCATAAAGCAAATTCAGTGTGGCTTGGAGCTGGCTGGTCCCACACCATGCCCTGAGCTCTCCAGCCTTGGATAAGGCTCAATATTTATAAATCCGCCTATTATATTAAACCTTCCCTCTTGCAATGAACTTGTTTTTGTGGCATCCTCTGCAGGGATTAAAAAAAAAGAAAAAAGCTCAAAAGAGGGAGTTTCTGCCATCTAGAGGTCCTAATTTTCAATTACAATCAAGACTGCAAAAGGCAAACCATGATTTGACCTCTCTTCAATATATTAATATAAATATGTATGTATGTACATACATATATACTCTTCTTCCAGAAATAAGCTTTTACAGGCAAAAAGAGAGTTGATCGTCTTTTCTCCACAAATTTGTGGGAAGAAATTCCATTTAATTTCTAAGTAATTCTTGCTGCAATATCTCAGCATTGTTTGTGATAGCAAGGTGCTGGATAAAGCACATGAGAAACTAAAGTTTATTTTTCATTTCTTGAGAGGGAGGAAAGTTTTTAGACAAAGCCACAAAAGAAGGGGGGGAGCAATAGAGGTTTTCTTTTTCTTTTTCTTTCAAACCTCAATTTCTGTAAGGCAGCCAATAGCATCATTAGCATCACATTTTTTTATGCTTAGCACTCACAGCTAGGCTCTTCCTTTAAAATAATTCAATTTCTGTTGAAATAGAAAAACAGTGGTTTGATATTTCATGTGTGCCACAACTGAGCATTATGGTGCAGTTTTAAAAATCTTAATAAACTCATAACAGATTAATATTTTTATTTCTTTATGGTTTTGTTGCACTGTGCTACACAGATGGCCAAATTACATGATAACAAGAGTTTCTTTTGACCTAAAAGTTCATTAAAATTTGAGCAAAACTTTTTTGAAGGTCAGAATCTGGCTGTAATTGTTGAAATTCTTTGCAAATCCCCATTTTAGGAGTAGTGGGTGCCATTTTGCAGTCCCTTGTGAAATTCCATTCAGCATTCAGAGCCACTGCTTTCAGGAATGCAGAAGGGATCCCTTGAACATGGTGTTACAGAGGACAATCCAACCTGCCCAGTTTCTGACACGGACACAGTTTCGCTATTTCCATCTTGTATTGCTCAAGCTTGATCACCTTACCTGGCTGATAAAGGTCTAGCAATTAGGGAAGCACATAAAAAACCTGTCCTCTTTTCACAACATTTCATTTCTCCACCAAAGCGGCAACTGAGAGCACACTGATTCAGACCCTAACTGGGTCATTTACCTCAATTTTCTATCTACAAAACCAGTAAACAGGAGATCCTTAGGGGAAAACTGCAGGAGCATGCCAAGGAGAAAACAGCCCTTTTCCTGGTATCTGAAGTACAGGAGCATCCCCAGCTGGAGGTCAGCATCATTCTGTGAAATCTTTCGATTTACCGTCGCAGGACACTGCGCTATGCAACACCGTCTAGGAGCTCGGGTGTGTTACACGAGGTTGTAGCTCCTTTCTGAGGCCAGACCCCTAATGCAAGACATGGCAAAGCTACAGCCCTCACCCCTCCACGCCTGTCTCAACCTGTGCCAGTTGCTGCCTTGCAGTGAGGTCGTTAATACTTTATTTGCTGTAGTTTTAAAACTCCCAAGTGATCAGGCTTTGACTGTTTCCTTTGGGAAACCATTCCCCACCTAATAGCTACACTCATTAGGAAGATCTTCTTTTCCATGTTCTGCTTTCTGACAGGGTGTTTTCTTAAGGGATGAAACAGCTTTTAAAAAATAAATGGCAATTTCTAGTTATACCATCCATCTGTTCCACACGCCAGAAAGCAGAAAAGCTTTAGCATCAGATTTTTCAAACGCTAGGCACCCACAGTACATGGCACAAAAAAATCAGTCACTGCAGAACAGGTAGTAAGTTACATAGGCTGTGATGATATACATGCTTAGCTATGGCTGTCCTCTAGAAAGAGCAAAAAGAAAGCTCCATGTGCCAGAAATTGTGGCAAAATCAACACGACACCTGTTTTTAAAGGCTGTACTGTAAACCTTTCTGGGTTTAAAAGGCCCGAGGGAATTCGGTCTCAGCTCACCTCTTGTCCAAGGGACTACATGGCAGGGTGGCTGTGTGTTTTCCTTGGTTGATGGAGAGAAGACATTGCCCCATACACCAAAAAAATCAAGAATTGAGCTCTATCTCATGGAAAATGTATCCGGATCGATGCAGGGGTGGTCTGGTTGGGATCTAAGGTACCACTGTCCCTTATGTCATGGGATATTCAGGAAATGCTCAGGAAAAAAATGAGAAAAAGAAAAAAGCCAGGCATGCTCTCCTTGTGCACCTTCCTCCCCACCTAAACTCAGCTAACCCACCATGCTGCTGTCCCTGCTTGTGCCTCCGAGCAAAACTTCCAGAAGAAGATGATGTCCGGCCTCCAAGCAATCCTACACGAAATTTTGGGCAGAAATACACTCAATAAACTGTATTTATTTATGAAAATTCAGCTGGAATTCAACTTGCCAGAGCTTGCTCCTGGTGGAGAAAGTAAGGACAGCTGTGGCTCCAAGTCTAGACCTTGAGTTTTACTTTGCAGGGTGGGTATTTTTTCCCATTGTTCTGTTTTAGCTGAATTTCAGAGCCCCCTTTGGCCCCTCCACTTGCTCTCTGAGCCCCAGAAAAGCATCAGCAGAGTTTACTTTCATAAATCCTACTGTTATCCCTGTGACACATAATGGAAACTGGAGCACAGGGACATCAGGGTCCTGTTGCAGGAAATAACAACCTGGTGCAGACTACAGGTTGGCATGTGCTGAGTTTCCACGGAGCTTGTCTGCTTCACTATATTTAGGTGATATTTATTTTCCCAGAAAACAAAAACAGAGCTTCCCAGTGCCACTCTGGAGGTCAGCTAAAGCAAAGATCTTCTGGGTTCAGTGTTTTAGAACTTCAGACAAACCTGCAAACACTCATGCGCTGTATCTTGTCGTGGTCCTTCTGTCTTCACACTGGTCTTACAGGGTGTACCATCACCTGCGTGAGCAGAGCTAGTCTGGATACACCCCAGCGTGAGGCAGGTTGAGATGTCCAACAAGGTTTCACGTTTATCGTAGTCCAACTCTCCCTTCGCACGCAGCCCCAGACAGCTCTTGCTCACTCATGGAGTCCCAAAGCAGCAGAGGGGCTGCTGGTCTGGATTAGGTTTGGTTTCCCCTCCAGGGAGGTTGTGGAGTCTCCTTCTCTGGAGATATTCAAGACCCGCCTGGACAAGGTCCTGTGCAGCTTGCTGTAGGTGACCCTGCTTCGGCAGGAGGGTTGGACTAGATGACCCACAGAGGTCCCTTCCAACCCCTACTACTATTCTGTGCTACTATTCTGTGCTATTCTATTGTCTCCATAGGGTTGGCTTTCCTCAGTTGTGAGGGAGAATAAAAGCAGCCAGAGATTTCTTTCGTCCCTCAATAAAAGAACCACAGAAAACCTCTGTGCTGGACAAACACCCCTCTTGACACATCTGCTTGCACTGGCCTGATGACAGGCAGTGCAATATGCCACACCAGGCGCCACCACATCCTTAGGCAATGCCCCATGACAACACCTCCCGCGTGGGGAAGAAGGTGCCCGCTCCCATGCAGGGTGTTGCATCTATGGAGACATCTAGTTGGCCACCTGCAACCTGTGGTCCAGGATGCAGTCATTTCCCAAGAGGCAGTTGGGATGGGGGCACCCACATGGGACTGGGAGACCACTTAATAGCCTGGAGATGACCACAACAGGCCATTTGTCCTTGTGAGATTTCCTCTTGGCTAACACCATCATTGTTCAGTGACAGAAGGCACCCACAATTGGTACAATGCAAGTCTGTGGTTCCTACAATCCTCTCTAGAGTCTGGTTCAGGTCGAATCAGCAGACGCCTTTCCTCTTCCTTCACTACTGCAGCTACCTTGGGATATTCCAAGTTTCTTTTAAAATTATATTACAAATATGTCAATCTCTCACCCTTTTATCCTTGCAGATAGCCATTTGTATGAAGCAGAACAGCTCCCACAGAGACTCCCACCACCAAACAGCCCTTACACCAGTGCTCTGGATCATAACTGAGGTGGAAGGTGATGTTCTTCTCATCAGATCATAGTAGGAGGAAAAAAGGGGTAGGAAGGCTTCATATCCTGCTTCACAGCATTGTGCCTGACTAATTCAGGGAGTTTTTTTAAATGTAAAAGTCTTGGTTTAATCACAGAGCACAACAGGGAAAGTTCTCGGGCTTTCCAACATGCTACCAAGATGGGACGCCCCTTTTCCACCCGTTTCTGATTGGGATTTCTCCTGCTGAAATCATGAGAGGCTCATTGTGCAACAAAGCAGAAACCAGTTTACCTTTATTAAAGCACAGTTCTATGCTTCTCCACGAGATCACAGTGGGATGGTACCGTTCCCTTTTCTTTATTGTATAGTTAGCCTGTAATTGTGCAGCGATTGCTTTGAAATCCTGGCAGCTCAGCAGAAATGTAGGTGGTATTGAAAAGTTTGTGATGCAAACCCCTTCCCAGAACGGCAGGCAACGGGTTGGTCAAAGCCCTTTTCATCAGTGACTCAGCTTGCCTCTAAACACAGTGGGAAAAACAGAACACCAAGCCGTACTTTATAAGCCCATTTGAGGATTTGAATAATGCCTTCATGACTCGAGTGAGCCTGCCAGGCTGGTAGGAGGATGTTTGGGATGGCTGTAGAGCAGGAGTCACTGGCAGAAATGCTGGGAAAGAAGCAGGGTTTGGAGGAGGGAGCAGTGCACGAGTAATAGCTCTGTACTGGTAAATCAAACCGGTCTGAGTGGGTACGGAAACACAGTTCATAGATAGCCCTGGCCCTGATTTAATCCAAACTAACAAGCATCAACCCAAACACTCCTCAGCTTAGCACAGGCCAAGGACCATCGCCAGGAGGCACTTTGGATCAGCCACCCTGGTGTCGAGGCCGAGACTTTAATCCGATGGATCAGGCAGGACCCTGCCAGCTGGTTTCGGGGCTGGAGAAGAGCCCTTGGTGCCATTTAGCTTATCAGAGATACGAAGCAACAACACCTATATGCTGGTTGCAGGGGAAATGGAACAGGATCACCTGGAGCTTGTGCAAGGACCAACCTGCAACAGTGGTTTTAATTGCCTCCTTGGAGGGGCGTGAATTTTTGATGCTTGAACAACAGACTCTTTCCAGTGGTGCCCAGCGACAGGACAAGGGACAACAGGCACAAACTGAAGCCTGGGAAGTTCCACCTGAACAGGAGGAAAAAATTCTTCACTCTGAGGGTGACGGAGCCCTGGAACAGGTTGCCCAGAGAGGTTGTGGAGTCTCCCTCTCTGGAGATATTCAAGACCCGCCTGGACGTGGTGCTGTGCAGCCTGCTCTGGGTGACCCTGCTTCGGCAGGAGGGTTGGACTAGATGACCCACAGAGATCCCTTCCAAACTCTAACATTCTGTGATTCTGTGAACAATACCAGCAAAATGTAAGTGCAGGATCCAGTGTAAAGGCAAAAACCTTTACAGGTCAAGATAAAGACTTTCTGACTCTCTGGTGTGGCAGAGTGAGAAGGAGAAAACCTTGATGCTGTGCAAGCACTGCTCAGCAATAACAAAAACACTGCCGTGTCATCGACACTGACTTGGTCACAAATTTAAGACATAGCACCACATGGGCTGGTACAAAGAAAGCTAACTCCATTCCAGCCAGACTCAGTATGCAGTGTATGAAGGCCCTGACCAAGATCTGGCTTCTCCTATTACTGGATTAGCAGCCAACAAAAAAACAGTAAAAGATCTTACCCTGAGATCTGGCAGCACGCGGAGGACTTTGGACAGAATTATATTCCTCTGAAGGATGTGGTGTGCCAGGTTTGTCTGGGAAACAGGTTCAAACGTGGGGCATCAGAGGCATTTGCAGGTGGCATCATAGCCTGGACTCATACCCCAGGCACCTTGGACGTGATAACATGCATTTGCCGGGATGCTCCCTTCTGCACGAACAGCTTTATTCTGATATCACCAGTCACGCAAATGGAGCAACAGCCGCTCACTCATCCGCAAAATAAATCTCTTGTCACAAGGCACTCAGCAATTGGGCCCGCCTTGAACAAACACTTCGTGATTCTTCATGCTCCCCTACACATCCAGCTCCAGCTTCCCACTCCACCTCGTTGGTGTCTGCTGCGAGCACGGCTGGGGCAGCGACACTTCAACAGCTGGAGGTTTCCCAACACCTCCCCACTGTCCCCAAGCTGCTGCTTCACTCCTGGGTCCCCTCCCATCCTAACAAAGCCCTCTGCTGTGTATAGCATTGCTTTTACCTTGAGTCTGTGGTCAAAAAGTTGCAAAACAGGGCAAATTCTAAGTGCAGCTTGAAATAAAGGAATATATAGACCACTGGCCCAGCACATTGTTTCATGGGCTGGTTGTAAACTCGTGCTCACAGTCGACAGATCATTTCCTGTTGTTCCCTTGGCCCTTTCCCATGATTCTGTTCAGACCAAGGTTGCTCCCAAAATTTTTGCTTGAGGTGACCCCCTTCAGTAGAAACCCCCACTTTCCTATCTTTTTCTCAAATTCTTACGCATCCCAGACTGAAGAAATGCTTATCACATTGCTGGTGAGAACATTCCTTCCCATCTATGTCCCAGGCACAAGTCCATTCAAATTCTCTCCCATTGCGATCAAAGGAGAGAGAACAAAGAGCAAAGCTTTCTGCTCCCAATAGCTCTCCAAAGGAATTTCAGATGGCTCACAGCTGACTGTCTCAATATTCAAGAGCTACTCCTCTTCATATGCAACCCTACAGAGATCCTTGAGGATCTCACAGGGTTGCTGCAGAGCTGAATTTTTGTCCCTGTGTCTGCATTTGGTGCCTAAGCCATTGTATCTTCCTTTCCTCCCCATTTCCATAATTTGAAGGCACGTCGCTTAGCTCTGGAGTTGCTTACATTGTGATGAATGTCTGCAGAGTTAGTGTTAAGGCATCTAAATTCAAAAACCTTGAGGAAGAGGAACTTCAACTTTCCAGCAGTGTCTGGAAGCCCACGCTTCCCAGCAGAGGAGCCGAATGCCATACTCTCCTCTCTATCCACATGCTAAATCATTTAGTGGTCTGGGCTGTGGGAACAAAGTGAATTGCATATTAAAGAGCCCCTGAAGCAGTGAATCATGATGAGACATGGAGAAAGCAACCAGCTGTGAATTCAAAAAGTACTAGCAAGCACAAGACACCTCTCAGAAACGGACACGGGAGGCAGACACTTTAACGCAGATACCTGGAAATAGTGAATTGGAGAATGTTTCCTGATGCAACAAGATGCTGTATCTTCAGCTGCTGCCAGCTGGTTCGTTTTGCAAGCCCTAAAAACCACCAGGTGTGGTGTACACCAATCTCAGAGCAGCAAATGATGATCTGCCCAGAGGTGGCCAAGCTAACGCTCCTGAAATACATGGGCAGTGAAAGCATGGCTTAGGCAAGCCATCCATGATCAGCAGCGTGGGCTGCCATGAGACTGAGAGAGAAGCCAAAACCAGAGGGATTTCCCTGACAATGAAAGACTCGAAGAGTAAAAACAGCAACTGAGCAAAATCCTTCGAGCAGAATAGGCGCTTCTTCCATGAGCCAGCAGTGTGCCCTGGTTGCCAGGAAGGCCAATGGGATCCTGGCAAGCACTAAGAGGATTGTGGCCAGTAGGTCGAGGGCGGTTCTCCTCCCCCTCTACTCTGCCCTAGTGAGGCCCCATCTGCAGTGCTGCATCCAGTTCTGGGTTCCCCAGTTCAAGAAATATGAGGAGCTACTGGAGAGAGTCCAGTGGAGGGCTACGAGGATGGTGAGGGGACTGGAGAATCTCTCCTACAAGCAAAGGCTGAGGGAGCTGGGCTTGTTCAGCCTGGAGAAGACAAGGCTGAGAGGGGACCTTAGAAATGCTCACAAATATCTGCAGGGTGGGTGTCAGGAGGATGGGGCCAGACTCTTTTCAGTGGTTCCCAGGGACAGGACAAGGGGCAATGGGCACAAACTGAAGCCTGGGAAGTTCCAGCTGAACACGAGGAAGTACTTCTTCCCTCTGAGGGTGACGGAGCCCTGGAACAGGCTGTTCAGGGAGGTTGTGGAGTCCCCCTCTCTGGAGATATTCAAGACCCGCCTGGACACAGTGCTGTGCAGCCTGCTCTGGGTGACCTTGCTTCAGCAGGGGGTTGGACTAGACAACCCACAGAGGTCCCTTCCAACCCCTAACATTCTGTGATTCTGTGGTTCTGTGATTCTGTCAGCCAGCACAACCACTGTGCAAAGGGTGGGCACTGCTCAGTACAGATCTATCACACTTGAGCATTTCCATATTACAGGTAAAGGTGTGATTGAATTTCTGGGGTGAATGTAGGGATGTCAGTGGCTTGGTTAGTCATGTCAAGGGCTGCTGACTTCCATCCTGTATTCATCCCAAAGCCAGGCTCTCCTCCAGATCATAATCCACCTACTTAAAGCATCTCTTCATCCTAACACCAGAAGCATTCATCAGTTGCTGAACACACCAAGTAGTTCAACACTGTCAGTAGTGTTTTCTGTCCCAGAGCTATCTTCACTTCAGCTAACAACAGTGACTAATCACTATCGCCATTGGTGCGTCCCAAGAGACGTCCCTGGCCTTTAATTATTGTCATGATTACCGACGGGTAGACTGAGCCCTTAGTCTGAAAAATGGCTTGGCCAGAAAGCCACTTGGGAAGTCACTGGGAAATGTGGGAGCAGCTGCTGATCCTCTGCAACCCCCAGTATCCAGCACTAATCTACTTTGCTATCATCAAAAGACACAAGAGCTGACCGATGATATCTACCATATCCACAGATTCTTTCTCACTTGTCACCGGGTAGGCAGATGAAAATATGAGAGAGTGTCACATTGAGTGTAATAAGCCCTCTGACATTTTGCTTGCATTGACGTCAGACAGCTAAAGCCAAGTACACAAAGCCAAAACACTTCTTGCAGCGCATATGAAATGGAAAATGCATGCTAATGTTCACGGTCACAGCCATGTGTGCCATCTACCTTCTCCTCAGAGGGACAGAGAGGTGCCCAGGATGCAGATGGGAGCAGGAGAAGACAAGCTTATGCTTTTCTTTGCATTTTACCCCTGTGAGGAAGCACAGGCTGGATAATGGGATAGTCCCTCTAAAATGAGTGTTCTGGAAACTGCTCTGTCTGCAGATCACCCACGTCACATCCACCGAAGACAAGCTGCAGGAGAGACGTCTGGGATCATCACCATGAACAAAGGTTGGGTTTCTACAGCAGCAGCTATCCATGACCTTGGACCAATGCTCTTCCAGCCCTTCTTCTCCGAGGTGGAGCCACACTGCTCTCCTACCTACTTGGAGCCCTCCTCATTTCTCATCTGCAACCAGCTCTTGCCACCAAACTTGCACAGACTCCATTATCTTCAAATCTTCCTTCTGTCTACTCAAACTTGTGTGCAAAGAGCCAGCTGGGATGGCGTAGGCAGGAAAACACACATATATACAGAGCCCTTAATTTCTGCAGAACTAAGCCAAAATTATTTTGGTATATTGGCTTTCAAATTTCTGCCTTCAGTGCTCACAGGAGTTGCTTTGGTTCTTATTTTCTCAGCAAAACATGCAAGCAAGGCCTTACACCCTCTCCTCTGTCTTCTTGAGTACCCATATGCTCCTGTTTTTTTTCTGTGAATCTTGTTATGCACGTTTCCCCAGGTGTCTAAGTATTTCCACAGCCTACTTCTGGTATTTGCTGCTCAGGGTGTAGTGCTGAGAAAAAGATCTGAATTTTGGTGCACTGTTTTGCATCACTATGCTCCATTCATCAGCATCTTGTTTTACTTTGGCCAGTTTCTCTCACTGAGCAAAGGATATAGCAAAAGACATATTTCCTTTGTCCAGACTGCTTGATGCTCTCCATTGGGTTGACTGGATGTGCAGAAGAGGTATCTGGAAAGAGGGAAGGGGCAATACGAAATGAGCTGCAAATTAAGACAAAAATTGAACATCCCAATATACTGCCTGAAGCATAAAAGCTGAGGTAGCTCGGTTGGGAAACTTTTAACTTAGATGGTCTAAACCCATGAATACGGAATGCAATAACATAACAAACATAGTACACCAACATTGTAAAGCTTGAAAAATTAATGGGTCACACTGAAATGTTAATGACAAAGCTGATCTATTGCATTTTGATTTTGTGACTCCAGCACATTCCTGTCAAATCCACAATCAAGTGATGTGCTCTCTCAAAACACAAATACCTCTGAAACAAAACACATCGACATTTCATCAGACCTACTTAGAGTGTAGAAATATTAAACAAACATTTCCTTTCTCACCCTAAATATTGAACAGTGTATGCAATAGCAAAGATGAATTCACTTTAATGAATTCTATGAGGTTTTGCGTAAGGAGGAAAAGGTCTCTTTCCTGTTTATTCCTTTGCAGATACATAGCTGGTCTTAATTTGCAGAACTGATGTTTCCATATAGCAAAGTGAACCACTTTCATTACTACTGTTTACAAGCAGGGAAACGGAGGCACGAAGCACAAACCTTCTTTCCCCAAGGCCATTGAGTAAATGAGCAACAGAACGGATCAAACCCCACAGCAGCAGTGCCCTGCTGTAACCACTAAGTAGCACCCCCTTCATTTGATGCGGACCATTATCAGTTTGCAAATGCTGCTGATGGAGAAGACCTGCTGGGTCCTTTTGCAGATCCCTCTACAGGCAGGCTTTTTCCAGGCCACGTGCTGTGGACAAGAGTGCTTTATACAATCCCTGTGTTAAAATAATTCAAACAGGAGGGCATCTCTCATTTCCTTTGGAAGAAACAACTCCATAGCCAAATAGATTGCAACATTAAGAAATATTTCCCAATGTCCAGCCCCTGCCACAGTTTCTAGAATCTGTTGTTATATTATTAACAGAGAGGAAAATAAATATAGGTATTAATGCCAGAAGACACTGTCTACTACTAATAGCTGGTAAAATAATATATTCCCCTTGTTTTTAGCTTTTATTAGTCTTTTTGCAAAGGGTTACAAGACCCTTATGCATCCATTAGCCAGTCAGCCATGTGAAATTAATGTGGAGCAATTTTCATAAGCATTACTCCAAACTAATAATAATTAAGCATTATTTTCTGCTCAGATAACACAGAAAATAAAGTCTGACTTTTATGCCAAGATGGGTTTGCATTAGCTTAAGGTAGATGAATTAATTCTCATTTACAAGGCTTCTCCACCAGCTAGCCAGAAAATATCAAGGTAATTAAAACCAATTTGTGAGGTTCTGTCCCATTGCACATTCACTGAGTTTTATCATTGCTGCAAATTACAGGTGCTTTTATGCTGTTGCAAAGGTGGGACTTGAAGGAGACCTCAGTGCTTGCCCCCTTCCCCATCCTTTCCAAGAAAAACAACCTCTTTTGAAGACTGGAACGCATTTTGCAATGCACTTCATTGCTGGAGAAGCAATGGAGGACCGTGCGTTGCATGAAGGATCAGCTCAGTCCCAGCTCAGGCTGGGATGTGAACCTCTCAGCAACACATGCAAAAGGCCTGTAACAGAGAAAAAAAAAAAAAAGAAAGCAAAAAAAAAAGCTATTTGCTTTTGATTTGCCATTTACTTGCGAGGGATTCATTTAGGCTAATTACAAAGCCAAGGGACTTCTGTAGACAGCATTTTACGGATAGCTCAGAAACAGTTCTCTTCAGCCAGACAGATTTTTCTCGATTGCCTTTAACAACCAAAACCCAGCATTCGCAGTCCCAGTAAATAAGACTGATTTGTTATACCATGCTACATTTCCCAACACTGCCCAGAAGATTTCTTTGTCCTTTTTCTAGCTTAAGGAGACACTGAATTTGACATGTAGTCATGTCCCAGCAGCTTGACGTATCACCTGAGCAGCTGCAGAGGTCTCTGAAGATGCCCTTAGCATGGGTCAGCTGCAAGACAGAAGATGTATTAGTTCAGCTAATAATTAGCTGTAAGATACATTAACCCAGAGCTATTCTACCAACAACTAAGATAATATGCAACTGAACAAGCTAAGACCTTTCCTAGGGTTTCAGCTTTCCAAGGGGAGCAGCTCCTCCAGATGCCACATCTTGACTTAGCATGTGAGCTTTAGCAAATAACTGAGCCTGATGTGACCCATCAGTGTGGAAAATCTGTGTTTTTCAGAGGATTATGGCTTCTCTTGTCTGTGTCCTGGCGCTCTCATTTCATCTCTCCAGCCTTTTCACTGCTCCCCTCTCTCACTGTGGCGCCCCATTTGGGTGTCTGTGTCCACATCAGTGACATGGAGCAGGTTGACCTGAGACATGACTATATGGATGAGCAGCAAAAGATGAACGGCATGGTAGTTCTGACTTTTATTATTTTCTGAAAAATCTTCTCTAGAATAATCCAAAAGCTAATACAGTGATAAATAAAATGAGAGAACACTCCAGAAACACCAGCTGTGTCTCAGCCCTAGAAGGAATCACCGAGCCCTTTGCACCATAATCCGTGCCTTCAATGAAGAAAGGTTTCCCCCTTAAGGCTGTCTCAGTCTCGATCCAGCTGCGGTAGTTGTAAACTGACATCAGGACCTCATGGTTTGGCTTTTCTGCACAATCTTCTCCCCAGCTGACGATGCCGACCTGAAACCACTTCATGGTGTTCCAGTAGCTGCAAACCAGAGGTCCCCCGCTGTCCACCTACGGCATAAGGAGAATGTTACAGCAGGATCAAACCTCAGGTCTCTCGTAGCAGCTTCATCACACAGGCTGGCTGGGAAAATCAAACTCTATCCTGAGTTCATGAGGATTTAGGTGAATAAGCAAATTTTGGACTCAAAATTTCACGGCTCAGCCCTGCAATCCCTGCAGAATAAATAGATACAGAAGGTAAGAGCAGGAGATCAGTCACAAGCTCTGGCTCAGGGCAGTGCCCTGTCCTTCTCAGCCTCTTCCACATGCTCCCACAGCCCCAGAAGGATACCTGAATTCTGTCACCAACCGACAACATCCAGGAGTAGAAAGGGACATTTGCTGTGACTGCTCATTCAGTCCTTGACTTCTCTGCAAAACTGGTCCGTGGAGGTGCTGGGTTCCTGCCACTGTTAATTTTGGGGGCTAGCATCCAGAAACTGGACAAGAGATGAACGCTAATCCTGACAAATCCTTCTTACAGCCTCACTAATTTCACTGAAAGCTTGCCTGCTGCTGCAAGGACAACCTTCACTCACCCAGCGCGTGCAAGCCTTCAAAGGCACATTGCCGGCACCCCGCAAAGAGGAATGTCCTTCTGTTCGCTGCTTTAGCTTGAACATCAAGAGCACGTCCAGCCACCCGTATGACCTCTGTTTGCAATCTCTGAACACCACCCGAGGGAGAATAGAAACCAGCACAAAACCACCCAGACAGGTACCGCACTTTTCTGATGGTTATGTACCTCTTCAGTGCTCTGCAGCCCCTGCTCTAAATACAGCGGTTTCCTTCCACAGTGTGTCTGAATATTTTTTCTACCCTATCTCCAGTATTTTATGTGGCAAATCAGAAATTCAGTACAAACTCATTTCCTGAGACAGCCGGCTTTCCTGGAAAATGTTGTCCTTCCCTCTTTGTACACTACTTTGAGAAATGTCTTTGTCATTAATGTATGAACCCCCCTCTGCCAGCAGATACCCTGAGCTAACACACATTAATTAATGAGTAAGGAAGTGGCTGTAGTCCTCTGCGCAACTCATCAGCACCCAATAAAGTTTATGACAGAATTCCTACTCACTTCATTAGGTGGAGGGTCCAGGTCCACAATATGTTTATCTCTCTTATTTTTTTCTGTTTTTCCTTTTGGTTCATCATGCATACAGGAGGGAAAAAATGAAGATAAATGCAGAGCAAAAGTTGCTTCAGCATTCACAGAATCACGGAATCATTTTGGTGGGAAAAGACCTTTAAGATCATCGAGTCCACCTGTAAATTCAATACTGTTTGCACTGAAATGGTGTTACTGTAGCTACACGTCTGCATCTCAGCCAGTGCTGCTGGACCCTCTGCAGGCTCAGGATCTAAAGACGTTTCCCGACCCTGTTTCAGCCAAGGATTTGCGTGAATCCAACAAGTGACCTTGCAGTGACCTTGGATCCATGCGTTATCAGTGTCCTTGGCCATGGCATCCTGTTTGAATGAATGAACATCTCCTAGGCTGTACGCACAATTAAATTACTGGGAATTTTACTGCTAATTCCCCCAGGGCAGGAACAGGCCAAACGTATTATCCCAGTAGCGAAAAGAAGGCACTTCGAGCCTCCTACACAAAGATAATAAACGAAGTCGAGAGAGTGGGAGCTGCTCGCAAGCCAGTGACGCAGCAACGGCTGACGACACCTTATCAGGGATATGTCAGGATGCGTCGCGATGGCTTTTCCCGGTCCGGGGAATTTTTAGCACTGGCAGAGGCCCTGCACGTCATCAGGGCAGACCGGTTTCAGAATGCCCAACTTGGAGGCTGTTCACACTTGCAAAGGATCTTTCTCCCAGGGTGCTTAAATACCAGTTAATTCCTGATACCTTGTGACTGTCCTTGGGGGGAAAAGTCTTATCGTATTTCATAGCTGAGAAAACCACAGCAGAAAACTGACACGATTTGCACAAGGCAACGGCAGAGCCAGGAGTCCCTATTTAAACTATGCATCATGCACTTTTCCTTTCAAATCAGATCTGCTTTTCCCTGTTTGCCTCTTTAACCATTGATTTTGCTCTCTGCCTGGTCAGCGAGGAAAGGCAGAGCTGTCTGCAGGGCTTGGGGGACTGTCAGCTGTGGAAAGCGATTTAAAACCTGGGCAGAGAGGGAGCTAGGCAATGCTGTGAAAACCCAGGCAGCAGCTGCAAATCCATTCCTCTAATCCACAAGCTCTGAGACCCAAATCCTGCTTCAGATCCCTTTCCACATGGGCTGAGCTGGTCTGCTTCATCTGCTTCACGGATGCAACTTTTAACATGCCATTTCTCTTAACTTCAGCTATTTAACTCAATGATCTTATCACAAAGTGGGCTAAATCATCCTCTCCATGTGATAATCTCATTCATATAATTATAGCAGTAGCCAAGATGAATCAGTAGCCTTGATTTTCTAGGGCTAAAGATAGAGAAAATAAACTCAGTTCTTGGATGCTTCTAAATCTCCCCGTATCCACCTTAAGCTCTCAAAAACATTGGGCCAAGGTTTTCCATTCTTGTGTAGGAGAGGGTGTGGGAGGAGCAATTTTTGAGCACTGGTACAATTATCTCAGCTCTGTGATGTTTCCAGTAGCACTAATTTAATGAATGCTCAGGTTTAACAACTCTGAAGATTGAAGAACTTATTAAATGCTGCTTTCAGCCTCCTGTGTCCTGGTAGTGAAATATTTCTGGTCAGCAACACGCAGCAGATACCTGTTCCGGCTCTTCAGTCTGAGTGCCAGGTTTCTGGACAGCAAAAAAACTAAAAAAAGCATCTTTGCCTGTGTTGCATGCTGTTTGTCAACTAGAAGGTGAGTGAAAAGCAACCACATCAAATCAGGTCTGGTGCTGCACTCACGCCTTCCACAACTGCACGTTAATCCTCCCATTAGGAGAGGTGAGAGCAATGATCTATTCGCTGATAAATAGTTCTGGCCTGTATAAAAACTGTCACTACCTAACAAGGCGCTTTGTTCACTGAAGCTGATCAAAAATTTCATCTTTTTCACTGCGACCAAAGCCTTTCTGTGAACATCAGGAGCCTTTCTGCTGACTTCAGTGGGCTTTGGATCAAGAGTGTAATCTTCCCTCCATATTTGCATTTGTGTCCGCAACACGGTAATTGATCGGAACAAACACGTCCACCCACATAAATCTTCTTAGGTGGGAGAAGCTCTGGGGGAGGGAGAACAACCCATCCGATACTCATTAGGGGGCTACACAATCCTTGCAAGTCATTGTTGGTTTCATTTTCATGTTGCTAAGCTCCTTGTAAATTGGAAAGGATCAGCATGCGAATAACAACATTTGCCATTAGAGCTGCCCTGGCTGCAGCAAGTGAAGGCTTTTGCAAACAGATGATTCCTTCAGTCATTTCATTGTGAACAAGCTGTCTTCAGAGAAAGGTGGAAGAATGGAGGCTATGGCCATTCTTAGAATGCAGGTATCAAAAATGAACACAGGGCACCTGGACTCCTTTCATGGCATCCCTTTGAGATGTGAGGTGAGAGCCTTCAGCTACTCTGTCCCTGCATCCCCGCACTGGAAAATGGGAGAACAGGACAGCTCTGGTCCATCCACACAGATGTCAGCAGGGTCCATTAGTAACTATGGTGGCACGGACTTGAAGGCAATTATAATGCATCTGGCCAAAGATCCATGTGGCCCAGACTCCTGTCTCTGACAGTTATCTGTAGCAAGTGCTCAGGGAAAGAGAATAAGAAACAGGGCAAGTATTTACAGAGTTGTATTTACATCACAGTGGTTAATAGCTTTAGAGAGATCTTCATCCAGGAAGTTATCTAATTGCTTTTTGAATCCATTTATCGCTTAGGATAAATACCCACAACATCCTGGTCAGTGATTTCCATAGTTTAATTATCTGTTGGATGAAAAACCACTTCCTTCTCTTTGTTTTAAATCTGCTCCCCAATACTGCCATCTGACACCCCCTCCTTCATGTGTTTTGAACAGTAAAGAAAAGAGGGCACCTCTTGACTGTCCTCTCCTTGCTGTTCATGACTTCAGGAATCTGTGTCGTATCCCCTCCAGACATCACTTTTACAAGCCTCAGAGTCCTGCTCTGTAATTGCCCTTTCTGCCAGAAGCCATTCCACATCCCTGTTCATCCTTCCTACTCTACTCTACTTTTTTAGACCTACTACCTCCTTTCTCAGATGGGCTGGATGGGAATTGCACACAGCACACGAGACATAGGCTCCCAAGATTAGTGTCCTGACATAACACACGTCTGCTTTGCTACCTATTCCTTTCCTAATCATTCATAATGGTCTCATTGCCTTTCTGACCTCCAGAGAGCCGCATGCTGATGTTTTTGAAGGAGTATCCACAGTTACTCCAAGATCTTCTTCCAGGGTAATAGCTAATTTAAAGCCTATTATTGCATGCATACAGCTGTAGTTGCTGCTTCCTATATTAATTACTTTGCCTTTATCAACAGTGAAATGCATCTGCTGTTTTAACCTTCAGTCACTCAAAATAATGAGATCCTGCTGCACCCTTGAACAGTCAGTTTTAATTTTGACCACTCTGGATAATGTTGTGGCATCGGCCATCTTGGTCATCTCAGCATTCACCCTTCTTGAATAGCTCAATTCCTTTCACGGATGCCTACACAAATCCACTTGTAAGCCCTTTCTGTGGTCAAATCCTTCCTCTATGTTGCCTCCATTTCAAACCAAAGCCCTTCTTCATGACAGTTCAGTTTCTCCATGAGCTTTTTGTGAGAAATCTCATTAAAAGTGTTTTGGCAATCTCCGCATGTTATATCAGCTGTGTCACCCTCTGCCACATGCTTGTCGACTCCTTCAAAGAATTTAGATCTGTCTGTGAGTCATGGCTTTCCCTTAAAGCCCTGTTGACTCACTGTAATTGAATGAGAAGAGGTTCTTCTGAGTCATCACACCCATTCCCCCACTCCAAGGGCAAGCACAAGGTAGGTTTCTGTGTTCAGCTGGATCCAGAGATGTTCTGCTCCCCACACCTTCACTCACCAGGCACACAAAGTAACGCTGGACCCCCTTGCTGCAAGCCAAACAGCTTCAGTTTGAGGGGCCAAAAGCTACAACCCAGAGGAAGAAAGCAGAAGAAAAACACAACAACACCACCACAGATCCTTGCAATAGGAAGGAATTTTTTTCACAGATTAAAGAATTAAGCCACCACAATCTGAATGTTTCACTTCTCTGCCCATAGCTGTAGAGCAGCTCTGCGGAGAGGGACCTGGGTGTCCTGGTGGATGACAGGTTAACCATGAGCCAGCAGTGTGCCCTGGCTGCCAAGAAGGCCAATGGCATTCTGGGGTGCATTAGGAGGAGTGTGGCCAGCAGGTCGAGGGAGGTTCTCCTTCCCCTCTATACTGCCCTAGTGAGGCCTCGTCTGGAGTACTCTGTCCAGTTCTGGGCTCCCCAGTTCAAGAAAGATGAAGAGCTACTGGAGAGAGTCCAGTGCAGGGCTACAAGGATGGTGAGGGGACTGGAACATCTCTCCTACGAGGAAAGGCTGAGGGAGCTGGGCTTGTTCAGCCTGGAGAAGAGAAGGCTGTGAGGGGACCTAACATATACTTACAAATATCTGAAGGGTGGGGGTCAGGAGGATGGGGCCAGACTCTTTTCAGTGGTGCCCAGTGACAGGACAAGGGGCAATGGGCACAGACTGAAGTCTGGGAAGTTCCAGCTGAACATGAGGAAGAACTTCTTCACTCTGAGGGTGACGGAGCACTGGAACAGGCTGCCCAGAGAGGCTGTGGAGTCTCCTTCTCTGGAGATATTCAAGACCCACCTGGACAAGGTCCTGTGCAGCCTGCTGTAGGTGACCCTGCTTCAGCAGGAGGGTTGGACTAGATGACCCACAGAGGTCCCTTCCAACCCCTACCATTCTGTGATTCTGTGATTCTGTGATCATAAAGTGATCAAATGATGAAAGCCCTATAAAACCATGGGACTCAGGAAAAGTGTTCTCATTCTTATGAGCTGCGCATCAAAGCACCCTGTAGAAGCAAATTTAAGAGACTGCAAATGCAGAAACGCATTTCTACTGCTTTGTGGCTTCCCAGCATACCTTCCTACTTAAACCAATCTGTTCCTTAGGGAAAAAACCCCACCTCGTCGTCTTAGCAACAGATCAGTGATGGAGAATCTACCACAAGGATAGAGAGTGGATCACATCCCTGTGCAGGCATGGTATAATAGTAAAGAGATTTTGTATAGTTAGCAATAACTATAAACGTGGTTAGCTTTGACTTCTGGCCCCTAGGAGACCTCTGCCTGATAGGAAGAAGGGCCCACAGCTTCAGACCTCACACAGCTACTCTCCATCCCTACAGACTGCAATCCGACCGTCATCCACCCACCTCCTTTCAGATATTTTGAACAGCCGGAGGGACTGACCACGCTCCCCTGGTTTGTGACCTTTCCCTCGCATTTGTGATTATGTATACAGACTTCATTCCCATTTGCAGACTTTTACGTTAAAAAGTTCTGTTTCACTAGACTTCCTTTGCACTTTTGGAGCCACATTAGCACCAGCAAAAGGCTGCAAGAGCTTATAAAAGGATGAAGATCTTTAGTCACTTCTGCACTGGTTGAGCACTCTCATGCACGGAAGAAGTGAGGGTGTGAGGGGTCAGCTCAGCTCCAGACCGATCACCTCTCCTCGGTGTGTCCCGTGCGAGTCTCAGGCTCCCATTGCAGTCACATTAATGGCACTGGGGCATGTTTTGAGATGGGGGGCAGACAGATGCCAGGGAGATATCCTGGGATATCTAAAATGGCAGAGGAGACATAGATGTAGTCAACGGTCCTGCCTTGGAGCCATGCGTCTCCCTGTGAGCTAGACATCTTAGACTGCTTTTAGTTAGTTTAGTTAGTTCAGGGCTATGAGGATGATAAGGGGACTGGAGCATCTCTCCTACGAGGAGAGGCTGAGGGAGCTGGGCTTGTTCAGCCTGGAGAAGAGAAGGCTGAGAGGGGACCTTAGAAATTCTTATAAATATCTGAAGGGTGGGTGTCAGGAGGATGGGGCCAGACTCTTTTCAGTGGTGCCCAGCGACAGGACAAGGGGCAAGGGGCAATGGGCACAAACTGAAGCCTGGGAAGTTCCAGCTGAACAGAAGGAAGAACTTCTTCACTCTGAGGGTGACGGAGCCCTGGAACAGGCTGTTCAGGGAGGTTGTGGAGTCTCCTTCTCTGGAGATATTCAAGACCCGCCTGGACAAGGTCCTGTGCAGCCTGCTCTGGGTGATCCTGCTTCAGCAGGGAGTTGGACTAGATGATCCCTAGAGGTCCCTTCCAACCCCTGCCATGCTGTGATTCTGTAATGGGGAGCAATAAGCACTCATACAGGGATTTATCTCATTTTAATACAGATGATCAAAACAACCTCAATGAATGACATGTCAGAAGCGCTTTTTTCCTCCCTGTTGATGGAAAGATGATTCGGCAGATGCAGATGGCTACAGAAAAGGCATTTGTATCTGGCTGGATGGGTCCCACCCAGGGTTGTACGAAAACTACTGCTATCACAATAGCTGTGAGGGGTGAAAGCCCTGAGCATCCCAGATGCTGTAAAGGGCATTTGCACTTTCCAAACAGCTGCCAGTTTATGCCAGCAGGGCATACTATAGGTGAAGCAAAGATGTCCTTTCCTGCTTTTTTCATAGAACTAAAGAAATTAAAACCCAGAGCCCTAGATGCATCCCAGCATCATTTCAGACATTTGTCAGAGATGGCCAAGATCACCACCTGCTGCCGTTGGTGGAAGGGGGTAGATACCTTCAGCCCACGACTCAGATGTGAACTTGACATCACACAGCACAGTGAAGCTGAGCTGGAACCATCCCGCTTCTTGTTATTGGCCTCAAAACGATTCCTTCCCCTGAAAGTCAGGCCAGGGACTGGGCCCCCGTTTGCCTGCTGCTGACCTGAACTGTACATGAACTGTGACTTCCAGCTGAACATGCTCCGTCCTAATCACCTTATCGCAGAGCTACCCCCACAGACCTTCTTTGCAGAAACTCTCTGAAATATAATTGGGCCATTTACTGAATTTTGTCTGGTTAGGCAAGACACTGAAGAGGCATTTGCTCTGTGAGTCCCTCATACTCTAATTATTGTTCAAGTTACCATTGCATCAGAGCCTAACAAAAGATGCTTAAGAAAGCAAGGAATTAGACATCAATTGTGGTTCATGGGGTCATGGAAGAAATGCAGCACAGAAAAAAATAACACATAGGCCATCTCTAGTGTCTGTTCTTTAGCACTTGTACTCCATGAACATCCATTAATGCTAATGTTTATGACTAAATAGAACTATAAATCAGTTACAGATCCTGTTAGTGTTAATTCACAGTCAATCTATATATTTGTCTGCAGAACCTCTAGGGAATTGGTATACAATAGATTTTTCTTTTTAAATGAATGAATTTTTTTTTTAAGTACAAATACTCAGGAGCTCTGCTATTCAATTTCCTTGAATTATTACAGGAATACAGTCAGTGATCCACAAATTAGTCTTGTCTAGTACTAGTAGGATGGCAGCTGGTGAAATGCCTGAGTGTTTCTGTTCATGTCCTGTTGCCACACGGGGGTGTTAAGCCAGTGGTCAGTAGAATAAAACTTCTACATGATGCCTTAGTGAAGACTTCTGGGCTGCTGTAGCTACTTATATAAAACAGCTTGCTGCAATGGGGAAAATCTAGCACACAAATGGCACACAGTGCAAAGACCTGGGATGGTAATCCTTTGGATCCACACTAGGGTCATGTGGACTTATAACCTTGGGTCTAGGTGAAACTTGCCCAACTTAGACTGGCTTTGGACATGAACAAATGTATCCTGATTCTCAGCAAAGCTCAGAAAAGGTTAACGTAAGACTTTATCTTCTTTATGTCCAGACAGATCATGCATCTGTGCAGGCTTCCAGGATTGCTATGACCACACCTACACCAGCAAGCTCAGCATCTCCAGGGCTTGTTCCCTGACCAGCGGTCTCTGCCTTGCCTGTGCTGCTGCTTCTTCCTGGCCTCTAAACTGCGGTGCCAGGATCCAAAGTGATCCTACCCAGTCCCTGGAAATAGTCAAGGTGAGGCTGGACAGGGCTCTGAGCAACATGGTCTGGTTGAAGATACCCCTGCTCATTGCAGGGGGGTTGGACTAGATGAACTTTGAAGCTCCCTTCCAACACAAACCATTCCATGATTCTGTGATTCTATGATTCTACGGTTCTATGATTCTACTGTGGGTGGCTCCTGACCCATGCAAAAGCTTGATCTGTGTATGGAAATCATCCAGGAGACAGCTGGTCAGGACAGACAAAAACCGTGTCCAGGGCTGCTCTACCTCCTTGATTTTGTAAAGGATTTAGGTATTTTGAAATCTGGCCGCATTCTCTTTTGACTCAAATCCCACAATCTTTATAGACAAGAATAGCTCGATAGATTGCACTGTCTACAGTGTGCCTCACTATCTGCCCAGGACAGGTGAATTAGCTGTCCAGTGGTCCATGCTGCAGAGCAAGCATCAGGTTTGGACCTGGTCTCTCAGTTCAATACCAGGCAGTACTACGGGCAAGCCACCAAATATCTGAACCAGCCTAGCAAGGCCAGAACGTGCCCTACCCAACTTAAATCAGCGCTGCCCAGGAAATCATCCACCAGCAAAATGCATCCACTCCAGCAATTTAGCAAATTCTGACGAAAAGTCGTATCACCTGTTTCTCTCCCAAAGAGCTCCACTAACATGGGTATGGTTTTGTCTTGCTCTCGTTATGTCAGTTGGCAAGACATTTCTGCCCGGTCAAGCTTCCACTACAAGTGTGCAGTTGCTGGGTTATGAACATTATCACACACGCTATTGTTGTGTACCCCCACTGCTTGGAAAGCTCACATTTCTAGTTCATTTCTCAGATGACTCTAACATTATTGTAGATCAAAATAGCACCCTCATCAGCTTTCTGAATACAGGAGATTCATTTTGCTGGGTAGAAGTGTTCTTGCTGTTTCACCAGCATAATTCAGCCACAGAACTTAAGGCTGGGCTGGGAAGTGCATCCTTTAATCATGTTAATATTATCCCGTGGCAGTTTTCTTTTTAAAATTTTTGATTGAGTTTAATGGAGGTGTAAGTCACTAGATGAACGGTTTCAGAGACAGATGCTCTCTGGCTAACTGAAAAAATGATTTTGCAAAGCAAACTTTCCCCAGGTACAGGTCCAGCTGGCGCTTTGCAGCGCACTGTCCCTGTCCCCACTGCCTTCCCCTAAAGGGCAGGGGATTTCTCTTTGTCCTGGGTGTTGTTTTACTTCCCTCAGTGAATAATTCTTGCCCAGTGGAGGATGGAGACCTCAGTCCTGAAGCAGAGGCTGCAGGAGAGCCCAGTCCTTACCAGACTCTCAGAGGAGGGGTTGGAAGTTGGTGTGAAAGGAGGTTTGCTATGAAAGGTTCTGGAGGTTTTCTACGGAAGAAAAGGTGTTTTTTTGGTTTTCAGGCTTTGACATCATGAAAGCAATCCTGCAGGTAGAGCATGATCTGAGGGCACAAGCTCTGAGTGAGGTTTTACCACATTTGGGTGTCTGTGTCAGCTCTCTCCCCTTAGCAGTCCCTGATATCACATACTGCTTGACCTCTACTATTTATCTTCAGAAGTCATCATCCTGTATCACTAACTCATTGTAATAAGATGCAACTAATTCTGACATCCACAGACAAACCCACCATGTCATCAAAGGTCATTTCTGTCAGAGCCAAGACCTCGCCTGAGAAAGGTTTATAATATTCAAATTAAAAACTCCTGGACTCCATTCATAAATCTTAGTATGGTTTGGGTTGGAAGGGACCTTATGCACCATCTCGTTCCAACTCACCTGCCATGAGCAGGGACACCTTCAATCAGACCAGCGTGCTCAAAGCCCCATTCGACCTGGCCTTGAACACTTCCAGGGAAGGGGCAGCCACAGCTCTTCTTGGCAACCCGTGCCAGGGCCTCACCACCCTCAGAGTAAAGAATGTCTTCCTTATATCTAATGTAAATCTACCCTCTTTCAAGCTTGAAGCCATACCCCTTTTCCTATCATCACATGCCCGTGTAAAAATTCCCTCTCCAGCTTAATTTCCCACCCAGTTCTTTTGCTTTCGCCCTCCTGGAAAACACTTCACCATCTCCTTGCAGTATTTAACCTGCTGATAGAGTAGCACTGCCCAGCCCAGGGCTGAAGGGACACCAGGCAGGAGGACAACACAGCACGTGATGCTCTGAGCCCTCTCTGCAGGGACAGGAGACCTCTCCTTCCATGTCTCCCACCGCTGTACAGCTTGGCCACAGCAGATGCTGGGTTTTTAAATTGCTGTGAGATAACAGTCCAAAACCATGTGCCCAGAGCCATTGAAATCTGTCTCTCATCCAAGGGGACTTGCTGGGAACCACGCTTTTCCCTGGCCCTCCTTTCAGCTCGTTGTTTCCCTTACAGAGCTCCTGCCTGTCTCGCTGCAGGGGGGCAATCAGGGCAGGGGGGAGAGTGTGAGGAGAAGCCCATCTGCTCGACAAGGCATTTCGTTTCCAGCACCACCACTGCTTTCCAACCCCAAGAGTCCTGCACCCCAACTGCCCGGGTCAATATGCCTTTGCAGGCAGTTCCTTGGCCCCTGGGCATCCTGCCCTGGCCTCCTGCAGAGAAGCTTTAGCAACCTCAGGAAGCCATGGGAAGGATCAATGTTCATTCCTGAAGTGAAGGCACTTCTCCTCCAATGTCTCTGTGCCCCTATGGGCAGCGTGGCCCTCCGGGAGCCTGTTTGCTTTACCTGGCAAGCACCTCTTTCTCCTTTGTCCAGCTTAGCACACAGCGCGTTCTCCATCAGCTGCGGGAACCGCTCCAAGCACTGCTCCTTGCTGATGAGCTTCATCCGAGCTTTCTGCAGCACGTGGGATGCTGGCACCGCAACTGTTAACCAGCAAGTGAGAAAAGAACGATTAACAAAACTTGAAGAGCAGTACAGACTTGTAAGGGTGAAACCACAGCTGGAGACTAGCCCTTGGGACTGCGTCTGGCTGAATTTGTAAAGCCTCTCGGGGCAAGAGGGTCTAGGCACCACTGTATGGTCTTGGGGTCATGGGGGCTTACAGGGGCTGTCCAAGTGTTAGCAAAGATCAGTTTGTGGTTTTGACTTTGTGCCAGACTAGGAGGTGGGTGGGTAGGTAGAAAGGGGGGAGGTATTAATGAGCAAAGTTGAAATCCTGGGGAGTGGAGGCTTGATAAATAGGATTTAAAAAAAACACTTATTTTTGTAGATGAAATCTGGGGTGTGGTACAGGTGGAAGAGCCCCAAAGGGATTGCTTGTCCTGCTGGTCTTAGAGATGACTTGAGATTAGCTGCACTGCACACCTTGGGTTTCTCACTCCTGTTTCTGGGGAACTCAGTTTGAGGGACTCTTCACGAGGTCTTGTGCAAGTCCCGTGGAGCAAAGTCCACTGGGCTTTCCCCAGAACAGATGATCTTGTTATGCCCATGCTCTCCTGGGGGGCTGTGAGGCTGTACCTCATCCAGGGGACCAGCTGTATCTTTCACAAAGTAGCTCTCAGGATGGCAGTACAGAATGGAAGTAACTGCTTAACTGCTTTATTCTTCCCTTGGGAAATCGCAGTGGGCACCAGCAAGAGACAAAAAGATTGGGAATTTGCAGAGCTACTTGGAGAACCCACAATTTCAGCCACATTTCTCTTCAAAGTGAATCTGATTGTGCAGGATAAAACTGACTTTGGAGGGATCGTAGAGTCATAGAATGGTTTGGGTTGAAAGGGACCTTAAAGATCATCTGGTTCCAGCCCCCCTGCCATCAGCAGGGACATCTTCCACCAGACCAGGTTGCTCAGAGCTCCGTTCAACCTGGCCTTGAACACTGCCAGGGAGGGGGCAGCCACAGCTTCTCTGGGCAGCCTGGGCCAGTGTTTCACCACCCTCATGGTGAAGAATTTCTTCCTTATATCTAATCTAAATCTCCTCACTCTCAGTTTAAAGCCATCACCCCTTGTCAATAACTCTACATGCCCTCGTGAAAAGCCCCTCTCCAGCTCTCTTGTAGGCCCCTTCAGTGATGTTGCTGCTCGGCACAGACCTACAGATATCCAGAGAATCACTCCTACTCCCATATTTCACGGAGCTAAATTGGCCCAGCACCTTCAGGAAGGTGGACTCAAAGGTAAAATCTCAAAGATCGAAAATTGTCAGGTCCCTTTTGCAGCTAAGATGGGGCTGCTTCATGGAAGTGCACACAGATTAAAATTCTTTGATGCAGGCATCTCCAAGGAGGTGGCTCCACTTGTAGATGTCTAATTGACTTCAGTTGGAGTTAGGCTAGTGTCACCGAGGTGCCAACTGAGAGATGTCCACCTAAAAAAAGGCCAGTAGAGACAAGAAATGACCCATTTCCCCCACTGAGGAACAATGCCTCATACTTTTTGGCATGGCCCGTACGATACCATACCATAGCACATTTCTCACCAAACTCAAACTTCTGTTGATTTTCTCTTGCAGCCTCTCCCAGACAGAAGGGGTGTGTGCCAGGGCTGAGCGCATTGACCTCCCACAGGGTGAAATTTGGAGAGGAGAAGCGATGTCAACTGAGACCACACAGCAGCCGGAGACCGATTCCCAGAGCCACGCCGTGCATTTTGCAGAGAGACCAGCTAAATAGAAATCCTGCCAAGCTGCAGAGCAACTCTGCAGCAGGCCCCTGTTTTCTGTTTCTAAGAGCACGTTACCTTGGTGAAATGGGAGAGTTTCACAACTATAGCACAGTGTTGTGTTGCATATTACTGTTATGTGAGGCAAATGAAGCCTCAGAAGGAAAATGTGGAGGTTCAGAGAGGAGACAGTAATCCTACGGAGCAGAGTAGCAAGGATTAAATGGGACCTTCCCTTACTACACCCTGGAAAGGAGTGCTCAAGCCCCAAGGCACCACCCTGCCCACTCCATCCCAATTACCTCTTTCCAGTAATGAAATCGCTCATTAGCCATTTAGTGGCATTTGTTCAGGCTAAACATTCTGGGTCACGATCAGTGCTGTAGCTACTTTCATCAGGGCTTAAACGAGAGCAATTAGCAATAGCAATCTGCTGTTCTAAATGAGTGAAGAAGAGGGGTGACCAGTGCCAAGGAATCAGTCTAGTTCATGAAGACATTAAGCCAAAGACAACCCTAGACCTTCATTTCCCTTATTCCAGGCCACTTTATACCCAGCCTAACTTGTCCACCAGGGTGGAGCTTGTCTTACTTTGTGTTCCAAAAAAGGCAAGCAAGATGCTGAGTTCCTGCAGAGAAAAGGTGGCTCTAAGGTTTCAGCTTGAAGATACATGCTCAGAGTACCAGGGACTTTGCTCTGGGGTCAGTAGATGACTGGTTCTTGCACTGAACAGAGAACTGGTGGATATGCAGAGGCTGAGAGGATGTGGAGGTGTTTACCAGGCAGGTAGTAACCCCTCCTGGGAGAGAACACCTACTTTAAATGGATAAAAACCAGCCTCCATGAGCAAATCCACCTCCCGACAGCATCTCACCTGCACTTCTGGTTCCCCACCCAGCAACCCAGCAGTGCTGCCAGATGTTGATGTCATACATGAAGGGCAAGCAGATAGGGATTTTCTCATTGCTGAACTCGATGGGAGAGCTGAGCAGGATCAGAGCGATATCATTTTGCATGCTCATTCTGTCAAAGCCTTGGTGGAGGATCAAGCTGTCTGGCTTGTGCTCTTCCAGTGGGAGGCTGAGGTCAGTTCCCCCCACTACAACAGTGAGATCTGGTGGCCTAAAAAATAAAACAGAAGCAGTGTAGACACAAGCAAACGTGAAGACTTTGTGCTGTAAATGTTGGTGCCTCCTCCCCCTGAGCAGGGTAGGGTGGTGCTCAGCAAACTGCAGAGGAGATTGGCTATAAATATCACAGAAATCTACCGTCGCTCCTAGGCAAAGCAAATTGTCAGGGGAGAGAGGTGCAGAGGTAGAACACAAATGCAACCAAGTTATAAATAGCCCAGCCGCTAACAAACAGATGGAGTGGGCTGGATCTTCGGGATCGCTGCGCCCTGGGCTGGTTGCCCCCAGCCAGATGCTCCAGGTCGTGATGCCACAGGTCATTTGTCACCGAGCAGTCTCGGCTCTTGGACCAGCTGAATGTTGCAGGCGGCTCACAGAGGGCTGGACTCTGCCCTGGGCATTGCATGCAGTTGATTTATCTAGAAACTGCTGTTTTAAAATCAGACTCTTCACGAGGTAAAGGTGTTTGCTATATGAAAGCAAAGGTAATTTGGGGGTTAGAATAAATTGGAATAGAATACATCTCTTTACGAGGTACTGCAACATATGTAGACACATAGAAAATGTTTGGGGGCATTAGAACAGCATCATGGGCATTTATACAAGTCTGCTCAGACCATCCTTCAAAATATCTTCCCTTCTCCACCTCCTGGTTACACAGATCTCTGCACGTTTTTGTTGAAACACTCTCTCTGACCAAAAATGGGCCTGCTTTCCCCAAAGGAGACAACAACTGTTTTCAGGGCTCTCCTTCTGGCTCAGTGATGTTTGTGTTGCACTTGACCCCAAGAACATACCTATTCTACTGCCACAAGGAGCGATGTTACGAATCCTTGGCTGTCCTCCCTCCCCCCGAATACTCACACCTTTTCTGCAAAGCAATGGGCCGCAGTTAAAATCCAAAACGCGCTGATCATGGTGCCCCCACAGATGTGTTTCCCGTTGGTCTGGATGCTCACATGCCACGGGAACTCCCCGGCCTTGGCGTATCTCCCCGCTGTGATCCTCTTGCCGGTCTGCAGAAAGGACTCGTAAGATGGTCGGAGGCCACACTCTGGGTACAAAACGAGACACGTTGCTCACGTATAGCGGTGCTGCTGACTATGCTACTGGACTATAAAGGGGCAGGACATCAGCTAAAGCACTGGACTGTAGTTATCCACGCTGCTTGGTCCCTACCAAAGCCCCTGGCATCGCTGTAGTCTCCCCAAACCTGCACTCTGCCAAGCAATGCCCAGGCACTTTGGAGCTAACAGGGCTGCAGAGTGTTTCCCGCAGGCAGCTTGGATAAAATCCTTGTCTAGGGAGTACGGGTGGAAGAGTTCAGCGTCAGGCTGTCATACAAGCCATACGTGTATGCCATCAAGTACAAGGAATAAGCCCAGGCTTATTTCATTTACCGATATGTGTGTATTCTACAGCATTGCTGCTCTGCTGATCATTTCTGAACTTAAAAAGTTCAGAAAAAAAATCCGCATTGATGCTGTTGATCAGAAAAGTTAAACAGAAGAGGGTAAGGAGCAGCATTTCGATCCCAGCATTGGACAGGCACTCCTTGAAAACATTCAGGGCAGTGACACTTCCGCAGACACCTCAGGACGCCTTCCCCATTCCATGTTCTCACACGTCTCTCTGCTGGGGCAACCGGGATGTGACATCACACAATCCACAGAATCACAGAATCACGGAATGTTTGGGGTTGGAAGGGACCTCTGTGGGTCATCTAGTCCAGCCCCCTGCCGAATCCATTGGGTTCTGTTTTGGCTTAGCCTGGCTGGACGCCACGTGCCCACCAAAGCCGCTCCATCACTCCCCCTCCTCCACCAGACAGCAGAGAGAAAATATGATGAAAGGTTCATGGGCCGAGTTAAGGACGGGGAGAGATCACTCACCAATTACCGTCACGGGCAAACCAGACTGAACTTGGGGAGAAAAATAAGAAGTTTAATTTATCACCAATCAAATAAGAGTAGGATAGTGAGAAATAAAACTAAATCTTAAAAACTTCTTCCCCCCACACCTCCCTCCTCAACTTCATTCCCGTTTCTCTGCCTCCTCCCCCAGCTGGTGCAGGGGGATGGGGAATGGGGGTTGCAGTCAGTTCATCACACGCTGTCTCTGCCACTGCTTCCTCCTCGGGGGGAGGACTCCTCACACTCTGCCCTGCTCCAGCGTGGGGTCACTCCCAGGGCAGACAGTCCTCCATGAACTTCTCGAACGTGGGTCCTTCCCACAGGCTGCAGCTCTTCACAAACTGCCCCAGCGTGGGTCCTTCCCACGGGGTGCAGTCCTTCAGGAGCAGGCTGCTCCAGGGTCTGCAGCTCCTGGCAGGAGCCTGCTCCAGTGCAGGCTCTCCATAGGGTTGCAGCTTCCTTCAGGCATCCCCCTGCTCCGGCGTGGGGTCCCTTCCACAGGCTGCAGGTGGAGATCTGCTACACCATGGACTTCCATGGACTGCAGGGACAGCCTGCCTCACCATGGTCTGCTCCATGGGCTGCAGGGGAATCTCTGCTCTGGCATCTGAAGCACTTCCTGCCCCTCTTTCTGCACTGACCTTGGTGTCTGCAGAGCTATTTCTCTCACATCGTCTCACTCCTATCTCTCAACTGCTGTCCCACAGCAGGTTTTTCCCATTCTTACATGTGTTATCACATAGGCACTACCACTGTCACTGATTGCCTTGGCCAGCAGCAGGTCCATCTTGGAGCCGGCTGGCACTGGCTTTATTGGGCATCCGGGAAGCTTCCAGCAGCTTCTCACAGAAGCCACCCACCTGTAAGCCCCCTGATACCAAAACCTTGCCACGCAAACCCACAACACATCACAGTTGGATGCTGTTCTTCCTCAGGTGATGAGGGAAGGCTTCCAAGGATTTCCAAGAGGCTTGGGACTTGCTTTAGCTGTGATAAGGATAGGGCAGCAGTGAAATTCCTGTCTGTGTCCTGGACTGACTTTCACAGGGTATTGCAACAGTGGACTTCATGAGTTGGGTGCTGTAACCTTTTTTGGATCTTGAACCATGTTCTTCTCACCAAAGACCTCAGATGCTGGTCCTGCATCAGCTTTCATCTTCAAATCTGAGAAGTGATGAAGCCTATCAAACTCTGAATTGATGTTCTCTTTATTTAGACCGTGCCTATGTTCTCAGAAGAAAGAGGAAACTCTGTGGGAGAGTAAATTTCAAACAGTGCCAGATCAAAAGTATAGCATCAAAGATATTGAGGCAGCCACTCCCATCTTCCATGTGGGCAAAGGTCATTTACAAGACCAAATCCAGCTTAAAAAACTCATGTATGAGGCTGGAGCACTAGCATTTCACCTTCACTGATTACATCCCCCATATATCTTGGTACTTTCAGGAGCAACTGCCAGGGGTCAAGGCCAAAACTCCACCCTACAGTGACTCTGTAATTAATTCTGTGGAGGCATAATCTTTTGGTGTGGGCCTATCTTAGCATCAGTGGATCCATCTATGCTGATTTCTAAACCGACACTTCATTTCCATCAGGACAGGACTTTAAAAATCTCACTGAGGTTCAGACTTGAGACTGGATATATTAAGGACAGAGTGGTGCTTTCTCCGAAGACTTTCCAGCTCAAAGCAATAGCTACAGTGTGGAGTAGGAGGGGAGGGAGAGGAAAGGACAGAAGGGAACCAAGCCAATGTTTTATGAGCATCCGAATGATTCAGCATATGAAATGTTTTGCCTTGCACGTTGGAGCAAATCAGGAGTTATCTCACTGAAGTCTGAATTACACAGAGGTTAAAAACGCGTAGGATGAAAGTAAGGATTCATTTTCCCCTCTCCTTTGCTTTTGTGTCACCTCACGCCTAGGAAAGTAGATGCAAGCGCTGGTTTCCTTGACAGTGACACTAGAACAATTCAGTGGCACAACACGCTAAGGACAGGCGATCGGTTACCACGGCAACTGGAAGTTCTGAGTGTGATGTGGGCACATTTTGGGGCACCTCCAGAAAGAGCCTAACATGGAAATCCTGCCAGAGGTAGCTCCTCTCAAGCTTGCCCCAGGTATAAAGCTGCTAAAAGGACAGGTTTTCCTCTGGCTTTTGACTGGAATGAACTAAGGTGAGGAGCAAGAGAAGGCAGGGAGCTAATTTCTTTGGCACAGGCTGTCTTTGGATAAAGCAGGCAAGAATTCAGCAGTGGATTTACAAGCCCAAAGACTGACTAGCTGATGCATATTTTCATTCACTCCAAACCTGGAACAGGATCTGGTCTCCTGGGTGGTTACATGAGATGTTCAGGCCTTTCTGAGATGAAAACCTGAGCTGGTGAGCAGAGAGGAGTGCCATGGAGAGCTATCCAAAATGCAATGCTGTTGATTTGTGTCTCTGGGTCCGTACCATCTGCCCCTCAAAGACAGCTTTATGCGCTCTGCTGCCCAGAATTGACACATCAAGGCGGGGGGGAGGTTCCTACAAGCTTTCCCTGAAGACAGCACATCTGCAACAGGACTCACTAAGGACACATGTTCTGCAAACTCAGTGAGTAAGACAACCTCCAAAATGGGAAACGCGTGAAGGGCTCAGACCTACACCTCCTGTTGCGCTGGGAAGCATTGCAAGGAGCAGGTTGGAGGGGTGGGACAAACCCATCCACATCTCTCCTACTGAAGCTGTTTGTCCCAGGATGCACCATAGCACATATGTAACCCATACAGGATAACCCCTGCATCCCCTACATCACAGAATCACAGAAGCACAGAATGTCAGGAGTTGGAGGGGACCTTTGTGGGTCACCCAGCTCAACCCCCTGCCCAAGCAGGGTCACCCAGAGCAGGGGGCACAGCACCACGGCCAGGCGGGTCTTGAATATCTCCAGAGAAGGAGACTCCACGGCCTCCCTGGGCAGCCTGGGCCAGGGCTCCGTCACCCTCAGAGGGAAGAAGTTCTTCCTCATGTTCAGCTGGAACTTCCTGTGCTTCAGTTTGTGCCCGTTGCCCCTTGTCCTGTCGCTGGGCACCACTGGAAAGAGTCTGGCCCCATCCTCCTGACACCCACACTGCAGATATTTAGAGGCATTTCTAAGGTCCCCTCTCAGCTTTCTCTTCTCCAGGCTGAACAAGCCCAGCTCCCTCAGCCTCTCCTCGTAGCAGAGATGCTCCAGTCCCCTTACCATCCTCGTACCCCTCCGCTGGACTCTCTCCAGTAGCTCCTCATCTTTCTTGAACTGGGGAGCCCAGAACTGGACACAGTACTCCAGATGGGGCCTCACTAGGGCAGAGTAGAGGGGAAAACATCCTTTGGCTGTAGCTTTTAGTCTCCACTCTGAGAACCCCATCAATTAAAGGAAAATATATTTTGACTCTTTCTGGCTGTGCCGCTATTTTGACTGTACACGTACCGGGGCAGAGACTGCCTGACATTACTTTTCCACAGCACCTGCCATAATGAGCTCTGGTCTTGGTGGGGGCTTCACAAGTTACTGAGGTACAAATAATCAATCATAGGAATAATTATGTTACAGTGTGGCCAATATGAATTCTACTCCCCTGTACTGTCATGCATGATAATACGGATTTAAAAGCCCTGGTGTTTAATTAGCAGGCTGCAGCCTTTTATAATATCTGATACTTATTTTAGATCTACCCAGATCTATACTTAGAGCTACGGAACGCACCACAGACAACATTTTTCTTTTATTTTCTGTAATTTATTGTAGCGCAGGAACCAAAGTTGATTTCTTTTTGTGTTTATACAGTTTTAGGAACTGTCAAGCATAAGTATCACATTACAATTTTTACTTTTCTTACTAAATTGTAGCAGAAAATAGGCACTATAGGTGATACTGCATGTTGCTGTGAAAGAGGAATTGTGAGAGAATTACTGATCTTATAAATTCACCATTCTCAAAGACACCAAATTATGGGGTTGTGATAGTTCAGATGAGCTTGGGCTCAAGCCCTCCAGAAGTCAAAGCTCCCATAGCACAAGCAAATTTATTAACCCAGGAAAATGAGCACCTCTGAACGCATTAGCTATGCAAAGCAGTTAGCAGGTGCAACCACCTCCTAATTCATCCTTTTAGCAGCATTTCAAGCCAAACTTTTACAAGTTTCTTTTCTCCCCAGATCACAAGACTGCAAGGAAACTCGGTGAGCTGCAGAGAGCAAGAAGCTGTATTTGCCAGCAGGCGCGATTACTGCCTCTGGCTTTTACTGGAGGTGAATAGTAAACTGCCCAGATTAAAGAAAGCCACCCTAACAGGCTCCCAAATCTTTCTGCTCTGAAGCTGCAGGAGTATCATAACCCTGATCGGGGCTGTTGGTCTTTAAGCTCCCTAAAACAAAGCGGAGGCAGTGGAGCAGCGCAGGCTATTTCTTGATCCCAACAGGGCAGGAAAGCCCGGTTCCCCCGAGGCCGCAGTATCCGCCGGGGTTCTTACTGAGGTACTGCTGATGGTAATCTTCAGCGTAATAAAACTCTGGAGCCTCCCGGATTTCTGTTGTGATGGGACCAAAACCGCCCTCCGTCAATACCTGTCAAGAAACACGATGGAAAGCCATTAGTGGCTTGCTGGCTTCTCTGCTGATGAATGGCGTTAGGTTTTCTCTCAGCAGGAGCCACAGACATCTCTCAGCGCTTGGACCACATTTGGAGCACATCCCTGAAAGCCCTTTATCCTTGCTCTCCTGTTATTTTAGGAGGCACTGCAGGCACCAAAGCAGGCGTTGGTGAGAAGAGGTAGTGCACCCTCCTGTTTTAATGGCTCATTTGTTTAATTTGCTATGGCCGCACATTCGTTCTCTCCTCTTTATTGGCCATGCCAGGCAGGGATGTGGTGCCATCAACAAAACCAGAAAACAAATGTGAAAGGCAGCAGAGCACACTTTGATCAAGCCTGGTCAGGTGTCTTGCAGCATCCAAGAACTTCGCCTGGCAGGTGCCTCACCATTGAAATGTGCTGTCCACCCCAAATGTCCTTAGCCATGAAGAATTTCTGGGTGAAATTTTAGGCCCACTAATGACATTGAGAAATAAGAGCATTCGGGCTCTTTTCACACAGTTGCTGCAAACACATTCTTCAAAAATAACAATTCCATCATGACCACAAAGGTATTTTTAAGGCAAATTATGGCTCATTTCTGAAAGATTTGCCAATACATGGACCAGGAGAAATAATCGCTTTGCAGGAGAAGAAGAAGGAATGTAGGTGGGGATTTTAAATTAGACTTTAATTTCTTTCTGATATCCCTTAACTGAATTTGAAACTCCTGAAAGGTTTCTGACAGAGGAAATTTCTTTCTAACATGAGTTGCCATGACATTTTATTCTGCTGAGTTTTCCTTTTCTAAGGAAACTGGTAAGCATCAACATTTTGGGATCAATTCCCATCTCAGGGGGGACATAACTTGTGGTGACTGAAGTCCACGATAACCTAATAAGCACTTTAATTGGTGTCAGACTACTGCTGCAAAGCATACTTGTAAAGTCCTGGACATAGAATTGCATTGCTGTCAGCCAGACTTGACAGTAAGATCAACTGTAAGAACAAAGGGTTAGCATTTAAGATCACCAGATAAATATGTCTTCTCCCATCATACTAACAAATAAAACCAATAATAGCAAATCCTCACACAGAAACACAAAACCAGAGCTGGTAAACCTGTTGTAAGTCATCAAGTCCAACTTCTTTCATCATGATACAACAAATGATAGCTGTCTTACTCCCAGCAAACATTCGTTTAACTGTTTCTGAAAGATCTTTGGAGATGAAGATCCTTCAGTTTCCTCAAGAAGGCCATTCCAATATTGACCATCCTGCTGGAGAGTTTCTCCTAAAGCCTAGCCCAGTTCAGCCCACCACTTTCGTTTAAACCCATTTTGGTGGTACGCATCATGGATTTGGAGAGGAAATCATTCCTTTCCTCTTTACAACAGTCTTCTACATAATTGGTGGCTGGGCAGAGGGAAAGATGAAATGTAACGGAAATTATGCTTCTGCACAGCTTTAGCTAACACTTCAATAATAGGTGATTATTTGGGACCAAAAAAGTCTTCAAATTTATTAGAACACGGTTTCCTAGCTCCTGCTTCAGCACAGCTAAGTACAGACCGCAGTCAGAGACCACTGGCTGGACTTTGTAGAACGTTAGTCTGATTTATTCTGGTAATTTCACTGTCTGGAGGATATACTTTGCTGTATCCATTTCTCAGTCAGGAACAAAGTAATAAGATTGATACAGAATCCACGACTGACCTCTCTGGGGAGCCCTTGATTTCCCCACCCTACATTTAAATTCTCAGTGCAGGTTAGGGAGATGTGGACTGGTTAATTCATTGTATTTGAACACAAGCCCAGTTTCACAGAAATTTGGCCTTATGTTCCCATGTAAAATCAGCAGTGTTTTTCATCTTTGGGACAGGCTTTGTCCTAAGTGAACCAGATTATTTACCCATCGGATGTGTGAGTGAAGAAGATAAAAAATGTGCAGGTATGCATCACAACACTTCGGCAACAACTGCCACAAAGAGGTGTCAACATGACCGCTTTCAGAAAGCAGTATTTCACTTACTTTCTAACATTCCTAGCAAAGAAAAGCACTTTTTAAATCATCTTCACTCCAGAAAGATGGCACAGGCTCTGTCATCATGGGCATTAGTCATTTACTTGCTGCTGTAAATGCATGTAAAATTTACTTCCTCCCCTTAACTGAGTCATGAGGATGCTGCTGGAGGGATGGATATTTTTCTACTGTGCAAAACAGTATTCGTTGCAGATTTTCACCTGGGACTTTTCCATCATTGGCCTAATTTTGTCAGTTAGAAAATCCATTCTGTTCAATAACATACCACAAGAGGGCATAAACATCATTTATCCTTTTCAGAATTACTAACAGTCTATTAAAACACCGCAGGCTGAATAAAGCAGAAGCCCAAGACAACTCATTATATTGCACTTTGGTCATTAGCAAAAGATACCAGCACTGCTGTCAGAAGTAACGGGAACCCCAGGCTCCGACACTCTGCCAAACACTACCTTGAATGTTTTGATTTTAAATGGGAAAATATTTTCCTCGCACCGACTGTGCCGATGCAAAGATAAAAACATCACTGGGAAAGATGATGAAGTTCATGATGTGCTGGCTCCGGTAGGTGTAAATCAGCCCTCTCTTGATTGATCTGCTGCCGCCGAGGCAGATATAATTTGATGATAATCCTGTTTTAGCAGACCTTTTAGTCCTCGCTGTCTCAAAATTCCTGAGCCATCCGACGTGACCTCCCATTACGATGCTGCAGCCGACAGAGCTACTGCAGGCTTTGCATGCAGAAACAGGAAGCAGCAAATTAGGGAGAGTGTCATTAACCCTTGGCACCTTTTCCTCAGTGCAGGAAATTTTTAAGGTACTATTAGATCTTTCCCCCCCAATATTTGACTGTAATTCAAAGACAATTAATTCATTAATTCATTCAAGGGATTTCTGCAGCTTTTGTCATAGGAGATGACATACAAGAAGCTCACAATGATCCTTTGAATAATTAGAATTCAGCCCTAAAAACCTGGCAGGTTTGACCAGCAAGAGGCCAAACCAAACCAGAGCCGGCATCTCACCCAGGTGTAGAGGACACTGGGGACATGGCCAGCTCAGAACATCGGGATAAGTGGTGGTGGAACAAGTTGGAGCCAATGCCGGGAACCTCAGCACTATGACTTTTTTAAACAGCCTGTACTTCCAGCATATAAAATCACAGAATCATAGAATCATTAAGGCTGGAAATGACCTCTAAGATCATCAAGTCCAACTGTCAACCCAACACCACCATTCCTACTAAACCATGTCCTGAAGTGCCACATCTACACGGTTTTTTGAACCCCTCCAAGGATGGGGACTCCACCACCTCCCTGGGCAGCCCATTCCAATGCCTGACCATTCTTTCAGTAATGAAATTTTTCCCAGTGTCCAATCTAAACCTCCCCTGACGCAACTTGAGGCCACCAATTTTGTTTAATGAGTTTCCTAATTTATTATAGCCTGTGAAAGATTTTTCCTGCTGTTTACTATCAGCTTCTTGCCAGCCATGCCACTGCATCCTCTGCTGCAAAAAAATATTCCTTATTCACTTTCTCCATAGCGATCTTGATTTTACACCTCTGCCTTAATCCTGCTCATTCGTTTCTTCAGCAAACTTCCCAGGCTTAGACTCCCCACTTCATAACTCCAGTCGGCCTTCTCACCCTCCTCTGCATCTTTTCTGGTTCTTTTTCACTGCTGCATTCAGATGAGGTGACTGGAATTGCATTCTATTCAAGATCACCACAGATTTATTCAGTGGTGTTCTTACATTTTCTCCTCTATTCTCCATCTCTTTCCCAGCAATTCTTAGCATTCCACTTGCCTTTCTGACCTCTGCTGAGCACTGAGCAGACATTTTCAAAGAACCATTTGCAATGATGCCAGGACCTGTTTTGCTGGCTAATTTAAACCCATTGTCCCTGCACTTGACTTTTATCGACATGGAATTTCAGCAGCTGTTTCATTGCCCAGACATTTGATACTGTCAGATTCTTCAGCAACTTTTTGTAGCCATGTCTACTTTCGCTTACCTGGAATAACTCTATACAGTCAGCAGTTTTGGCACATCACTATCGTCTGTCTCCCTTTTCCAGCTCTTTTATGAGTATATTGAACTGCAGAGGTTCCCAAGACCCGCGTCCAGGCGGGTCTTGAATATCTCCAGAGAAGGAGACTCCACCGCCTGGCCGCGGTGCTGTGCAGCCTGCTCTGGATGACCCTGCTTCGGCAGGGGGTTGGACTGGATGACCCACAGTGGTCCCTTCCAACCCCTGATATTCTGTGATTTTGTGATTCTGTGGTTCTGTGAACAGACAATGGAATCCTGGGGTGCATCAAGAAGAGTGTGGCCAGCAGGACGAGGGAGGTTCTCCTTCCCCTCTACACTGCCCTGGTGAGGCCCCATCTGGAGTACTGTGTCCAGTTCTGGGCTCCCCAGTTCAAGAAAGATGAAGAGCTACTGGACAGAGTCCAGTGGAGGGCTACAAGGATGATGAGGGGACTGGAGCATCTCTCCTATGAGGAAAGGTTGAGGGAGCTGGGCTTGTTCAGCCTGGAGAAGAGAAGGCTGCAAGGGGACCTAATAAATGCTTATAAATATCTGAAGGGTGGGTGTCAGGAGGACGGGGCCAGACTCTTTGCAGTGGTGCCCAGCAACAGGACAAGGGGCAATGGGCACAAATTGAAGCCTGGGAAGTTCCAGCTGAACAGGAGGAAGAACTTCTTCCCTCTGAGGGTGACGGAGCCCTGGCCCAGGCTGCCCAGGGAGGTTGTGGAGTCTCCTCCTTCTCTGGAGATATTCAAGACCCGCCTGGACAAGGTCCTGTGCAGCCTGCTCTGGGTGACCCTGCTTCAGCATGAGGGTTGGACTAGATGACCCACAGAGGTCCCTTCCAACCCCTACTATTCTGTGATTCTGTGATTCTGTGATTCTGTGACTGGAAGCCACTTGGATATGTTGTGCTGAAAACGTGTGGCTCATGGAAGCTTAGAGAAGGGGCTGAACCCACTCATAAACTTGACAAAAAAAGCTTTGAAGATGGTTTTGTTAAATGAGACCATTTAATTTTCTGATCAGAGGCATTAGTAAAGCAGCGGAGTATTAATTGGTTTCCAGCATTTTGTGGCTTTCAATAAAAATAGCATCATCCTGTGTTTGATTCGATACTCACTTTAAAAGCAAGCTTACAGCTGTACTCAGGCCGCTGCAAAATCCAGGTTGTCTCGTGCCTCAGCAAGTTACACGAAGCTGCTGCATTTCTAAGGGCCCCTCTAAAATCACTAGTGTTGAAAATATTGCCGAGCATCTTGACACTTGTGACAGCTCGTGCTTCTGTATCATCATTCATCCTTGATGTAAAACTGCAAGGCAAGTAATCTCACAATGCTGAGTGCTCCAGCCGGGAGAGCCTATTTAAAATCTCTAGGGTTGCCCCTTTATCATATCGGCTACTCAAAATTTCATCTCATCAGCAGCAATCCTGAAACTCAGCCCCGTTTCCAAAAGCAGGAAGAGAAGCTGCACTATTTCAGGAGAAGGCCTGCAGGAATCAGTCACACGGACTCGATGCTCTGCAGGATGGGAGCTATGCGTACCTCCTAGATACATGGTTCCTGCGGTATTTTTAACCAGAAAACAAATTAACCGACTTTGCCAAGTTTGTGGATTAGTTGCTGGCAGGCTCGGGAGCAGAAATTCAGCAATACATGCTCTCCTGGTCCAGAGTAACTAACTTTGGCCCAGAGGAACTAACGCAATGAGTAGCGTGAGGCCTCAATAATGTGCAATTGAGAAAGAATGTTTTAGCTTCTCCTTCATTTGCTAAGTGTCATGTAGATCTACATCTCCTTTTCTGCAAGACAACCTGCTCCGCCGTATCACTTCTCAATGATATTATTATTTTAAATCGTTTCCTTTGTGCTGCCTTAGCTGGCTGGAGCACCTCACTGCACTCAACTGTTATTCCAGCGAATATTAAAATTCAGTTTGCTGTGCTGGGTCCAGTCTTCTCCACGTCTCTTACTGACGTTGTCTCTTCCAAACTAATTGATGCCTGTGACCTCTACAAAGCCCTGGTAAGGGCTGAAATCATGTCTAGCTGGTAAAATCTGCATTTGCACCCGTGCAGGTGACCTCCTTTTAGAAATCATGTGTTTATCCACAGCGAGCCAGACGGGAAGAAAGATCCTGCCAAGGAAAACGTGGGAGCAGGGGCTGGCAAGTGCTGAAGTCCAACCCCAGCTACCACACCAGGCAGCGGCAATAGACTGGGACCAGATACCCACTTTCTCCTGTTTCCAGTTACCTCTCTGCACAGTGGATTCGATGTTATTGATATATTTGATAGGTTCTGCAAGAATTGATTAGCTAATGTTTTGCACAGGGCTTTGGAGTACAACATAATTAGCTAATGCTTGCACAGGGTTTTGGAGTGCTATGTAATATCTAAGTATTATTCATATCCTTGCAGGGAAGCTATCTAGTCTCAGAACTCACTTTGCCATGTGCCTCTCGCAAATCAGGCAGGATTGAAAGCGGGAATGATCCATTTATGTTGGTATAAATTCTACCTCCTTCACAGCGCGCATATGGATCTAAAAAGCAGAAATGGTGAAACCCATTGACTTTACAGCTTGTTTTGGTCTTTGCTGGGGTAGAAAAGCAGGTGCTATGTGACTACACTATACATTTGAAGATGTAGACATCCTACAGTGACTACACATAACCTGGTCAAAGAGGAGAAATGCTGCTACATGGGCCTGCTGGAATTGTTCATACAAGCGTATTCTTCCATAGCAGCACAGGGAGAACACAGATAAGAAGGAAACACAATAGAAACTTAAAAGATGGTTGTGCAAAATCCAAACTGAATAATCCGGATTCTCACCTATAAAACTCCAAAACTGACTTTTTCAGAGATTTTGCCTATTGACAAGCCCCACACACACACCACGGAGCACGTCATCTGAATCGAGTAAACAGGACCTAGCCAGAGGCACAGCTTCACAAGCCTTAGGGGAAAGCTGCACGTATATATATAGTCTGTTCCATTGGTTTCAATATCTGCTTTCTCTGAAATGCTATTCTCTTAAATCCTTAGCTTGAAGGAGGCTGTTTGGTCACTCATTCCTGCCAGAGGGGAAAGAATTGCTGGACTTGGATATAAATCAGACCTGCCAAGGTAAATCACAGTTGGCCGATAGCCTGGCTGTTAACATCTCTGAGGCCCCAAGTGGTTGTGCTCAGAGGGTCTAGGAAGGATCAGGAGTGCAGTTAGTCTGATATTTCCTACAGTTTTACATCTCAGTGTACTTCCTCATTGCCCACAACAATCAGCTGTGCCAGCTGAAATGGCATATTTATACAGACAGACTTCTTTGTATCTTCTAGCAATGGGAAAAGACGAACGTTGAATTTGTCCTAAATTGTATTAAATAGAATGGATAGCAAAATAAAATCTGCAATTCAATTCTATTTTTTCCTGTTGGATACTGATCCTATGAACACGCATAGAAAGGAAGTTGTATCCTGCTCTCTATCATATCGATCTAATTCTGGATTCAAAGCTTTTGCTCCAGATACTGAGTGGTATAACAGGATCAACTTGACCCACAGTCTTTACAAGCTTGACCTTCAGAGTAGAGCTTCCTGAATACCCATCCTGCCTTCTCTTGAGGGAAGAAAGATGAAAGTGAAGAATGGCACCAGAGGGCATTTAGGAGGTATAGGAAGATAACATTAGCAAAGATAAAAGACATCTTGCTCAACCAGCATCTGGGAACTAATTAGGTGTTGAAGGAGCCATTGAGAGAGATGGAAATTCTGTTTGTCTGGCCAATTTTAACGCAGCCAAACAGCCTTTTACTGTACATCCTGCATGGATAATTTATGATGGCTAAGAAAAGATATCCCCTGTTCTAACTTTCAGTGATCTAAAGATAAAATCTATTCCACTGTTTGAGACAGCAGACTGTTCTTCACTAATCGCTCATCCATCACACTCATATTCCTGAAATGAAAAATGGCCAGGTCCAAACTGCGATGGGGCCACCGATAACAACCCACGTAAGGAGCAGTGAAGCTTCATGCAGAATCTTCCAAGCCGTTGCAGACCAGGACTGGTATCTTCACATGGTGCAGTCCTGTACAACTCTGAGAAGCTACCTAGGGTCCAAAAGCAGTGTAATGATAAGATCAGGCAAATCTACGCTGCCTGTGAGCAGAAGAAAACATTCCACAGATAAAGACCGTGTTGACAAGACTTTACTGCTTCCATTAGCTCAGTTATCTCTGAACCACGCTTTGTTGCAAAGTGTAGACCAGCCTGTGCGATGCAAGGTGCTCCCTTGTGTGTGTATGTTTGCAATAAACGGAAGTCACTCCAATTATTTTTCATTCAGGGGAGCTGCGATGTAGAAGCAAAAATGCTCATTTCACATATTTAACATAGAGGGCTCAGTTCAGCTCTACTGTTACATTGCCATAATTTTATTTTTCTCACTGGAGCCACCACTGGATTTATATCAAGTATTTCTTCCAGGCTATATAACCATGACAGTTTCTCAGGAAATGAATTTTTAAGAGGAATAAGCAACTTATCTTTTCCTACTCTCATCCTCAAAAATCCAGAAACTGCTTCTGTTATAACAGGAGAGAAAAACTTTCAGACAGAGATCAAGTATGAACATTTATTTCTAAAATCATAAAAATTGGTATACTGGAGTACCCGCAAGAAAATCATTATAATGGAAATTGTTGGGCAACCTGTCAACTCTGCCACTTATTTTGCCTCTAATAACAAGCTCTGTTTTTCTGTCCAGGCTCTCATGACCATTAGTGTATAATGCTAAACCATCTTATCCCCAAAAACCTGGGAGAGTATTTGCATTGTGCTCTCCACCCGCTTTAGAAGATAGAGCTGTTTGCGCTGAAAGCCCTGAGCCTACTCACTAGAGCAGCGGGACTATCACCCCGCTCGCCTCCGACTGTCCTAGTGACTTTCAGCAAAACAAGTGCTCCCAATCTCTCTTTCCACTTCTGTTTCTCATTCTTTAAAATGGCACTAACGCTGCTCATCTTTTTTTCTTCCCTTTTGGCAGGGCACATGCTGTTTCTTACAATGGCCATACATGCACCACTTGGCGCAATGAGGACCCTGACCGAAGTTGCAGGCTCCAGTTGCACAGTTCACATAAATATGAAGAAAGTTATCATACAGTATGCCTCGCAGCTCCTAGGTCAGCTGAGACTGCAAAGGCAACTCTGGCCTTACTGAGGTCAAGGGGATTTTGGTGATACCCTTGTTCAACCAACCTTTCACACAGCCACAGGAGAATATTCTAGAGAGGAGAACCACACCCCTTGAATGTCTATCACTCAACTTGCCTACTAAACTAGCTGTTGTTACCATTGAAGTATTTTCAGTCCATATTGCTGGTTTCTCATATAAGGAAAGACTGCTCTCAGAGAGATCTAAGGTGGACCTAACACTCCTAGCAATTTACAGCAAAATTATTTGTTATATTATACGTTAAACATTCTAGCCAAACAGAATCATAGAATCATTTAGGAATCATTTAGGTTGGAGAAGACCAATGAGTCCAACTGTTAACCTAACACTGCCAAGTCCACCACTAAATGATGTCCCTGAGCGCTACATCTCGTCGTCTTCTAAATACTCCCAGGGATGGTGACTTCACCGCTTCCCTGGGCAGCCTGTTCCAGTGCTTGATGACCCTTTCGGTGAAGAAAAGTTTCCTAATACCCAATCTAAACCTCCCCTGGCACCACCTGAGGCTGTTTCTCCTCTTCCTATCACTTGCTACTCGGAAGAAGAGACCGACTCCCACCTCACCACAACCTCTTTTCAGGTAGTTGTAGAGAGCGATAAGTTCTCCCCTCAGCCTCCTCTTCTCCATGCTAAACAACTCCAGTTCCCTCAGCTGCTCCTTATAAGACTTGTGCTCCAGACCCTTCACCACCTTCGTTGTCCTTCTCTGGACATGCTCCAGCCCCTCAATGTCCTTCTTGTAGTAAAGGGCCCAAAACTGAACACAGGTTTCGATGGACAGCCTCATCAGGTATCTCTTGTGCTCAAAATGCATCTTAAGGGGATGGAATGATAAAGGATGCTACCTGTCCCTCGGAAAGGAAAAAATCAAAAGCGTGTTACTCTGGTTTTCTTAAAAAGAAAGATTTCATTTATACAACACATACAGGACAGGACAGTATGCAACAGAGTACAGAAAAGTGTCTAAAACTGTCTGGGTAGTTTCCTTGTCTTTGCCATGGAGATAAAGCACAGAATGGGAGAAGAGGAGCAAAGAGCCTTGGCTCCATCCCCCAGGCATCTGCAAAGAGAGAGGAGATGGATCCAGCACGAGACTGCTGCGGCCACCATTCACTGTCTGACCCACTGCGTGTCAGATGAAACATAAAACTGAGGTCCTTCCCCACAGTGATAAAGGCAGGGGGGACTCCTCAGCAGCCAATCTCAAAGATCAGTGCAGCTAAAATTTTGTGGAATTTCCAACTAAAATTCCCACTCTGGTTTGAAATGGAAACCGGACTCCTCTGCGCTAAAACACATGGTGTCAGACAGCTGCTGCATTTCCAGCACGGGTCTTTCTGACCCTTCTGTCTGAGCAGCTGAGTTCGGTGGATATTTTCTGGATTTTTCAGACCACTTTAAAGAGTATGGATCCTTCAGGATGACAAATTGTTTTTGTTACCAAATACATGCATAACTACTACTAAAATTATATTTGAAATGGTTACCAGGGAATACAATTTTAGCCCATACCAAAGACTGAAAAGTCATGAGAAAATGAATAAGGCACGTTTTAGTCAGAAGATAAGTAGTTTTCCAGCTACTATAAATAGAAAAGGCTGGAAGAACACACCCGACAACAAGAAGAAAGTGTGAGGAGGGTAAAATTCCACAGTGTTTTGGCTTGGGACTTCAGAAGGTAGTGAGTATGAGATAGTGTGAAATACAAAGAAGCCTCTGTTGTTTACATCTGAAGTTTAAAAGTGGCACAGTGTGAATAAACAAAGGATGTTCCATGAAACACTGCAGCAGTGATGTACTCACTCCGTTTGAGTTCCAGAAATGGCATGTAAATAGAGGCATCGCCTTCTTGTTTAAAGAGAGAAGGAGGTAAACTTTAAAGCTTGCCTTCCAGAAAATCTCATTTACCCAGATCTTTAGGTTTTTGATAGGCTTTTAAGTGGTAGAAAACACAGAAGCTTAATAAGACTAAGATCTGGATCGTTTAGCATTTGCTTTCAGGTTGGTTAAGCTTCTTACTAACGATAATCGTACACATGCTTTTGGACACCTGAAATAGCTATTTGTTGTCTTTTCTGGACAAAAAGTTTTGCTTTCAGGTACTGGGATAATATCAAGCAATTTACATTTTGTGCAGACGCGAATAAACCATACTGCCATGACAGTTCCACCAGTTAACTGATTATTTTACAGGAGGACACATTAGGAACATTGATAAGGACAGAATCTAAAGATACGTAGATTCAGTTAGATATTCAGAATGATATTTCTCACGTAGCATCAAATGTGATTAATTTTAGTTATGGTATCTGTACATAGCTTTCAATGAAAACATCCCCCGATATTTGACAAATCTTTGATCAAATTTGATTTTAATTCAAAATATTCTAACCTATTCCTATAGCACAGATAGAGGGTAACTTTTGATGAAGTTAAAAAAAAATATACTGTGGTTTGAATTTGCTGTACGTGAGATCTACACTGGAGCCAGCAGATGAAAACACCTTTTGAATAAGCATGTAGAATCCTGAGAATCTCCATACAGATCACTTTGTATTTGCTTATCTGACGCTGAAGCCAACTGATCTCAGAGCAGAAGGCAGGGTAATGCTGTCAGCCCTACACTTTGTTTTTACTGTAGTGAACCTCGTGTATGCAAGGTAGATCAGGGTACCAGAGACACGCTCAGGAGGCTGGCAGGTCTGGTAAGAGACTGACGAGAACCCCCATCCAACTGGAGTGGTATCTAAAGATCAGAAGATGCCTCTCCAGGACATCACAAACGTCACCATGAGGCTTGTGCATCACACAACAGAATTAAACCCCAGAAGTCAGCCCATGTACCAAACCAGGCAAAACTGATAAAGCACTAAATGGAAATGGGCACCACTGGGGTCAAACAGAAGCTACTAAATCCAGCATCACTCACTGCATCACCTTGCTAGGGCCATATCCAAACACACATTCCTCTGAAATCAGCTCCACAAAAGCTATCTAGGAAGATCAAACTGCTGGTGACTTACTAGCAGAGCTGCACAGGACAAAATAATACACAACTAATCCAATTTCATAGAATCACAGAATGGTTTGGGTTGGAAAGGACCTTAAAGACCATCTCGTTCCAACCCCCCTGCCATGGGCAGGGACCCCTTCCACCAGACCAGGTTGCTCAGAGCCCTGTCCAACCTGGCCTTGAGCACTGCCAGGGAGGGGGCAGCCACAGCTTCTCTGGGCAACCTGTTCCAGGGCCTCACCACCGTCACAGTGAAGAATTTCTTCCTTATATCTAATCTGAATCTCCCCTCTTTCAGTTTAAACCCATTACCCATTGTCCTATCACTACATGCTCCACGTATCTCTAATCCCCATCCATCTACAGACTCTTTGGTGAATATTTTGGAATGGACTTCATCTTCATTGCAAGCCTTTTCATGAAAGAAAATTGAAAAGATTTGAGTTATTCTTCAGGCATTAACAACCACTTCTTGTGTGAGTGCCCTCAAAAGCAGATGGCTTCTGCCTGCAAGCCGACAGACTGAAAGCACGATGATACTCCTGAGATCTGCAAATATGTGGCAAAGAAGTCAAACTTTGGATGCTAACCCAAAAAGTAGAAATGCGACCTTCAGCCTTTGCAAAGCAAATTCACCTCAACAGCCCAAGCTCTGTGCATGTTGATTCAATACAATTGCTTTCCTTCCGCAGTTTTGAAAACCGGTTACTTGTGCCTGCAGCAAAACTATTTTAGCAGATGAGGGCGCAAAAATGCACTTGGCCAGGGCATCAGCTGCAAAACCAGCAGAGTTATTTCATGCCCGCTGGCAGCTGCCAAAAATGCTGAGAGCAGAGCAGCATACAGGGAAGGGTGACAACGAAAATCCTTCAACAGGGCAAATCCTACAGCTGCAGCTCCTTCGTGCACCATCCCCGAATGAGCTTCCCCTGTGCGGCTCCGATCAGACGGCTGCTGAGCACCGCAGAGAGCAACGCGTTACAGAATCACAGAATCACAGAATGTTCAGGGTTGGAAGGGACCTCTGTGGGTCATCTAGTCCAACCCCCTGCCAAAGCAGGGTCTCCTACAGCACGAGGCACAGGACCTTGTCCAGGCGGGTCTTGAATATCTCCAATATTCAGGGGACCTAGCGAGCTATCTTCCAACTCCACATACCTTTGATCAGCACTAGATCTCTTTCACAAGCCGCAGTGCTTTTTTCACAAGCTATAGTGATTTCTTACTAAAGAGGTGCACCTTAGGCTTATAGAAGAACAGCGGTGAAGGAGACCTCCAGAGCTCCTTTAGCTTATCCAACCGCCCCGAGCTCTACCTACTCTTCTTGGAAGAGTTTAGATACAAACCACTCTCGTACATTTGATTAGCAATCCTCACCACAAACATAGCCCACAGGAGGGGCTTGGACGTTTGAATGCGATTCACAGTCAACAAGTTAATTTGTCAGGAAGCTTAGGAAATACGAGGCCATCTCGGACTTCAAGGTCGAATTCCACTCATCGTATGAGCCTCCTAGCACCGACGAAATGGATTTATGCGCCTGGAAAGGAGATTCGGATTTGGCCATTAGTAAAACAAAATACCAAACTGATTGTAGCTGGATAGGAAGCAAAGAAAATGCAGGGAATGCACTTTACATTTCAGCGAGAACCTGGCACTTGCAGCACATCATCTCCCTGCCAGCTACGGAACAGCAGTGACTTGGCAGGGGTTCGATAGCCAGATGTCATCCTCATCTGGTTGTCTTGGCTCGGGCTGTTTGTTTGAAATGAGCAGCAAAACAGAGCGAGTATGGGGTCTTCCTGGTGCTACTTGCAGAAGAAATAGGAGTAGGAAAGGTCTTTGGGGTGCTGCCGTAGTCCTCCGAATCTGGCACTGCTCTGCACCGTTTTGTCAAATTTACAGCCCTCGCCAGGCAAAATCTGGGAGGTGGAATCAGAGCTACCAGGCCAAGAACCAAACGGGATATAAGGATTTGCTTGACAGCTGTCTCTGCTCGGGTGATGAATACAGAACAAATGATCTCCCCGCGTACTTCCCTGAGGCGGCTTTGAACACATTTCAGCGCTCCAAAGTCCTGGGTGCTTTCCCCAGGGATAAAACGCTGCAGTTGTATTTCTTTGTTCAAGAATCGTCTCTCCTCCACCGTAAATTTTCGGTTGGTTGTTTTATTTAAGGGGAGGGCTCGTGTGTTTGCTGCATTTCTATTCTATTACCCTAAACAAAAGCAAGGAGAAAAACATCAGGGTAGTCCTTGTCTAAAACCTGCTGGCTTTCTGGTTCGTTGTTACTTAACCTAGCCCAAGCCATTAAAGACGGACTGATAAACACGGAGGTATGCAGCCTGACATTACGTATTCCTCCTACCACATGGTCCTTTAGATACAGCAGAAGAGTTGAACTAACGGGCATATGTTTGCGAGGGTTTTGATGTGGCAGCGAAGTCACAAATGCCTTTAGACCCGGGCAACAAAAGAGAGAACGACACAGCATCCTCGCTAAGACCCCACACGTGACTAACCTTATATCAGAAGGAGAATTACTTTTTAAACTGGAAGCCTGATAGCGCACGTGTATGTTTGTATACACATCAATATGTGCGATAAGGAGGCTGCTTTGTGGCAAAACCTGCCAACAAACCCATTTTTTTGTCGCCATCTGCTAGGAAGAGAGCAAGCACCTGTTCGGAGCAGCTGCTTGAATGCAGAATGTAGGTAAGAGAAAAAATCAGTTTCATTTTGGAGTTGGCCTGCTGCAGGTAGCACATGGCTCTCACCAACAAGGATGCCAAGTGGTCCTTTTTAGGCTTGTCCTGATTAGGAAGTGGCTAGCTTTATGAAACCTCAAAACTGTTCATTTAGGTTATTACGGCAAGTAGAGAGAAACGATGGGGCTCCCCTCATCGCACCCCCCAGCACCTCACCAGCCTCTGTTGGGGTCTCTGCCCTCTCCCCTGCCTTTTCCTTTTTTCTGAGGCAAGAGCACAGGGAAAGCTAACAGACCATTTGGAGATGTCGTGCGTGGCTCTGTGCCTCTCTTGGCATGGCAGACTGCATCGGGACATGTTGCTCCGAGGAATCACAGCGTCAGCAACACCCCTCTACTCCTTCCTTTGGAGAACAACTGCTTCCCTTTCGCTGCCTCATTACATCCTTCGCAGTGTGGGCCCTTTGAGGGTTTTACGAGAAGAAAATGAATGGGCTCAGTCCAAGTGCTCACTGTGATCAAGGTTATAGGCACCAACAGATGCCAACCATAGAATTAAAGAACCATAGAATCATAGGTTGGAAAAGACCTCTAAGATCATCAAGTCCAGCCGTCACCCCAACACCCCCATGCCTGCTAAACCATGTCTCGAAGTGCCACATCTACACAGTTTTTGAACCCCTCCAGGGATGGAGTGGACTCCACCACTGCCCTGGGCAGCCTGGCCCAACGCCTGACCACTCTTTCTGTGAAGAAATGTTTCCTTATATCCAATCTAAATCTCCCTTGATGCAACTTGAGGCCATTTCCTCTTGTCCTATTGCTGGTTACTTGGGAGAAGAGACCAGCCCCCACCTCACTACACTCTCCTGTCAGGTAGTTGTAGAGAGCAATGAGGTCCCCCCTCAGCCTCCTCTTCTCCGGACTAAACAGCCCCAGCTCCCTCAGCCGCTCCTCAGCAGACTTGTTCTCCAGACCCCTCACCAGCCTCGTTGCCCTTCTCTGGACACGCTCCAGCCCCTCACTGTCCTTCTTGCAGTGAGGGGCCCAAAGCTGAACACAGCACTCGAGGTGCGGCCTCACCAGTGCCCAGTACAGGGGCACGATCCCTGCCCCAGTCCTGCTGGCCACACCATTGCTGGTACAAGCCAGGATGCCGTTGGCCTTCTTGGCCACCTGGGCACACTGCTGGCTCCTGTTCACCTGGCTGTTGACCAGCACCCCAAGGTCCTTTTCCACTGGGCAGCTCTCCAGTCACTCCTCCCCAAGCCTGCCAGGCTGTCACGTCTCCGGGGGAAGTAGTTGGGGTCCCACCTTCTAGGCAACTCGAAGTGGGCAGGAGAGATACATTAAAGCATTTCCCACACTCTTTCAAGTGATATATTACAAGTCAGCGTGGCTTCTCCCACCGTGCCTGACACCACGGACGGTCTCAAATCTGCTGCCCTTAGTCCATGCTTATGGTATCTGTGGTGCCACTGAAGGAATAAGGTCATTCAGTTAATTTTCTCCCAGTCTCCTAAGCATAGTCTGTTTCTGTCGAATTTTCTTCAGCTGGTGAATATTGTGCCCCACAGCCAAGCTTGTCTTGCACAGCCCATGTGACACAGCCGCTCACCTTATGAAAATGGCCAGCATCTGCCCATCCCAGCGTGCAAAAGGGCTTCTGGGCTTAAAAAACAGCAAGTCTGCAGGGGATATCCCTGTTCCTCTTTACCACTCGGCGCTACATCTAATAATCGCTGGGGGAGGTATCATAGCACTATAAGGAGCTCCTGTCTGCATCTAGGTAACAGCAACAGGAGGTCAATGCATGGGGTTCCTTTGCACAGGGAAAATCTGCAATAGGCACTGAAATTTAGGAGCCCTTTTAGGCCCAAATACCTTCCCTTTTTCTCTTTCCCTCTTTTCCCTGCTTCTTCAAGTTCTTCAGCCTCTGTTTCTCGTCTTCCCAACCCCTCTTACCTACCTGTCCTTCTTGTGCTTTGCCCTATGTCATCATCCTGTGCTATGAGGAGGACAAATATTTGGCTCACAGAACCTTTTCATAAACAGCATGTCCGACTCCTTCAATCTCGGAGACTGATATTTTCTTAAATGGCAGCAAAGAACTGGTCTGAGCATCACAGCATGCTCAAAGGTGAAAATACAGAGGCTAATGCACAAACATAGACACTCTCTTGAGCAACAAGGGATATTCCCAAAGTGGTTTTGTGGCTCCAACCTCTGCGGTCTGCATTACAATTCAGCTGGATCAAATGCTGATCAAAAAAACCCCTGATTCCTGGATGGGAAAACACCCATCCACCTTGGGTTATGGAAACCCGAGCAAGTATGTGAGGCTGACAGAGAAATAACATTTCTTCTGCTTGTAAAGGAGTAAATTTGATCTTGATGCAATGAAACACACATAAAATCACACAAAGCCATTCCACAGTCACTTCTCAGTACAAAGCTGCACTTTAAATTGTGTGTTTTACAACAAATTCCTTCGGTCAAGCAGGAATTTTTGTCTTAATGCAGATTTATAACTGTAAGCACATCTGTAAGCATATAGATTCATGCCTTATGGGACATGCCTAATGGGCTCTGAATTCACTCTGGCTCATTTCTTTGTAAAGCGTTGGCTATATAGTGGGAGAATTGAATGGGGTCTTTCATTGATGGATGTTTTTTCATTTTGAATTTAAACGTACCAACTCAGATCGCGGGTTATTATTGCCATGAGAAACAACAACAAAAAAATGCAAGAGCCATAGATTAGGGAGTCAGTGACACAGAAACATTCAAGGACAGGATGAGCTAATTAATGTTACCCTCTGCCCTCTAAATTAGCCATATATTTACTTAAGTGCTTCTGCTCACTGCTAGCCAAAGGGCAGTGATGCAGGAGCATGCAGAGAGGGTAAGTGTGGCTGTCCTAGCTCCTTTTAGCCAACAAAGACAATTTGGTAGTGAGATACACCTCGTTCTGTTTTATATGCTGGGTTTCACTGCTGGGTTTGGGCTGTCTGAGAGGAGACCGGGATGTTGAACAGCTTAGCGATGCCATGTGGAAGAGAATGGGAAGAAGCCATTAGAAAGAGGGGTGCTGAGCTCAGCGTTCATGAGAGCAGAAATCAAAAGTGTCTATGCCCAGGCATGAGAGTATCCCACCAGGAAAGCTTTGCCCTCGGCACAGCTAAAGAAACACAGGCTAAATCCAGCCTTGAGAGCAGCCCAGGTGCCAGCAGAGCTCTACCACAAAGCAAAACCGCAGGTGGCACCCCAAAATACTAAAATATCAACATTCTTCTCATTTTTACCACTCGCAGGCACTCAGATGAAGAACCGTCAAGTCGGGGAACAGCTCCGTCTTGGAAACAATCTAGCAAAAAGTCCTAAGTCTCCTCCCTTTTCAAAAAAACTCCAGCAACTCAAAGTGAAAAAAAGGAAAAAAAAAAAAAAAGCCTTGTTCATGCTGTTACAGTTTAGGAACTGCTGGCATCCCTGTCTCCGAAAGGAAGGGGAGCGGAGAGCTGACTGCTCGGCAGCTGAGAACGTGTGTTCTGGAAGCAGCACGCCTGAGCAGATGGTGAAATTATTACTGCCAGTAAATGTTAGAGTCCTCTTTTTTTAAAAAAAACTTGAATTCTAAACAACAAGGGAAAAATAATTACAAAGAATACATGAAAGCAGCTTGATTTCCTTTCTTTTTGTTCTCCGAAAGCCTCTTGTGTCTTGTTCCTTTCTAATACCTAACGCTGCAAAAAAGTGGACGTTCCCTGGGCTTGCTGGATTAAAATCCAGCAACAAGCGCTTTGTTCTGGCGAGTTTAACATGACCGTTGTACTTAAAGCTGTGTGTTCACTGGGAAATCAGAAGGTGCAGGATCATGTGCTGTGTACAGGACCTTAAAAATGAGATAGAGGGAAAAGGAGGAAGGCTGTGGCTGCATATATCGTAACTATATATGTAGGGTCTGTGCCGGCTTGTGGTGTTACAAATAGTCCTTGGGCTAAGCAATGGGAATTATCCTTGGGCTATGCCTCTGCCTTGCATCATCAGGTGGTTTTGATTTCTCTCTGAACCTTTCCTCATCGCTGTCTCCTCTGCCAGCCCCTCTCCAAGCTCTGCAGGCTGTTGACCCAGGGACTGGGGTCTTCACTGTGTCAGGCTCCCGGTCCCAGCTCCCTCACTGTGTCCGAGCAGCCCTAAGCAATTTCTAATCCCATTAGAGCTCCTGTTCCCCTCTCCCCATCCCAGCTTTCTCCTTTCTTTCCCCCCTTTAAAATTCAATTTCTTTCATTTTTGCCTTCTAGCCAAGCAGCTTGTTCCTCCTCTTTGCATTGGGTGCCACCGCTTTAAAATCCCAAAGAGATGCGGGATTTTTTGGAGAACCCAGCTCCCACATTTGCAAAGAGCAAACATCAGCCGCAACAGTAAGGACCATCCCTGTCGCTCCGGTAGCAACGGAAAGCAACGGGGCACGCGCAGCCAGAGCAGCACGACGCGTACCCCGCAGCGTCTTTTGAAGGCTTCAGCTGTTCAATGCTGTGACATCTTTCCCAAATGTGTGGGATTTTTTTTTAAAAAAAGCCTGTAAATCAAGAAAGACGAGGGAAATTTCCAAAGGGAGATTAAACAGGGAAAAAAAAACCAGAACACGCGCAAAAGACGCCCCCTTCCCCAATTTCAGATCTCTGCTCTGCAACAGGGAGATACCAGGGCTTCTCGTAGGCAGGCTGGGAGAAATATTTTAGTATCGAAAACAACATGTTTTCCTCCAGCTTCCTTCACTAAACAATTTTGGCCGGATCTTTAAAAATATCAGTCTGAGGAGGCAGAAAACTGGCATAGAAAATTTCACCCCCCAAATTAATGTTTGCCAAAGTATCAATCAACTGAGGAAAAGATTTCCGAGAGGAACTGTCAGACATCCCTAAAAGGGGGAGCAACCAGCTCCACCTGCAAGACTGAGGTTGGAAGTGACTTCTTCTCTTCTACCCATTCACTAGTTTAACAGTCAACTTCTGTTAATGCATAAACATTTTCTTTAATGTCTTTCCGAGCAGTCAGTAGAAGGTGACTGGCAGGGGGATGGCTCCGTCTGACTCCTCTACAGGAGACGCAGCAGCAGCTACACGCTCTCGACCTCCTGTATAATGTGAATTTAGGAGCATGGTCCACTCCACAGTCAACGTCAACAGCCATCCACCTCCAGAGAGTAGTTCAGTCCTCCTAAAATTTGCCTTGCCATCCATGGAATCATAGAATGCTTTGGGTTGGAAGGAACCTTAACGACCATCTAGTTCCAACCCTCCTGCCACGGGCATCCAGAGGTCCCTATACTGCTCCATGGACCACAGAATCACAGATCACAGAATCACAGAATGTTCGGGGTTGGAAGGGACCTCTGTGGGTCATCTAGTCCAACCCCCTGCCAAAGCAGGGTCACCTACAGCAGGCTGCACAGGACCTTGTCCAGGCGGGTCTTGAATATCTCCAGAGAAGGAGAATCCACAAACTCCCTGGGCAGCCTGTGCCAGGGCTCCGTCACCCTCAGAGGGAAGAAGTTCTTGCTCCTGTTCAGACAGAACTTCCCAGGCTTCAGTTTGTGCCCATTGCCCCTTGTCCTGTTGCTGGGCACCACTGAAAAGAGTCTGGCCCCATCCTCCTGACCCCCACCCTGCAGATATTTAGAGGCATTTCTACGGTCCCCTCTCAGCCTTCTCTTCTCCAGTCTGAACAAGCCCAGCTCCCTCAGCCTCTCCTCGTAGAAGAGATGCTCCAGTCCCCTCACCATCCTCGTAGCCCTCCGCTGGACACTCTCCAGCAGCTCCTCATCTTTCTTGAAGTGGGGAGCACAGAACTGGACACAGAGATCCCATCATTTCTATGTTCCTGTGTTCTGTGCACCAGTCAGGTGCTAAAATTTCTGACCTGGTGAGTCTGGGACAAAGCAAATCAAATTTGCAATTAGAAGACCAAGACTCCCCTTGTATTTATATGGGACCATACAGGAAAATGAATGGTCATAATTTGCTAAATTCTCAAAGATTATTATTATTATTAGACATGAAACTCTCTTCTTTGAAAGTCAGATGTGATTTTTCAAGGTGAAACCTAAGAGTAGTTAAGGAACAAGACTTTAATTTCAGTTATAATAATTTTGAGGCTTTGTAGGGATATTTTCGAGTACAATCACAGCTCTTATCCCTCGACAGTTTCCAGGAAAGAAAAGACAGGAGTAATTGAAATGTTGCATCTTCATTCAAAGACTCCACCACTTACCAAACAAAACCGAAATGAAGGGTGCCGAGAAAGTCAGCAGTGGATGCTTGCGTGAATACTTCTCTCCTTGAGATACAGCACTTGTATCAAGGACGCACACCATCAATAACGACAACAGCAGCATTTGTCTTTGCAATTTAAGTGTATTCAGAGCCCGCTACTTCAAATGCTTGCTTAAATAATAATCGCATAAATGGAGTCGGACAGACATTGGTCCTTGCCGTTAGGCGATGCTAGCTTCTGAGTTCAAATGCTGAGCATTTTACCTGCGTAATAATGGATAGTATTACAAAGTATTGTGTTGAAAAGCAAATATTCCTACACATGAAAATACCCTGTTCTCACCGAGCGTGAACCTGGCTTTCTCTTTCTTCTGTACTATATGACTGGGATTTGAAGAAAAACACTTGTGACACTCGTGGGATCGCACTTCATGTGAAGTTACTAGGGAACAGGGCAGGTTTGGGGTTGGTTTCTTTTATTTTAGTTGTTATTTCTGCTAACTGAGGACACTTAGATTTAAGATCGACAGCGCAAAACCAGATAACACGGAACACTTTAAATGCATATCTGAAATACCCAAGCACTTCTCGGCTGATCAATAAAATAAAAATCAATCGCAACTGAGGAAGTGTGTAAGAGATTTAATACCATTTGAAAATGACACATTTTCAAGGTGATTTCCACATTCACTAGGAGTGGCAAAAGAACTGGCTGGGCCCAGAAGCAGTTCTGAATATCTGTTTTGTTATCCCATCTTAAAGCGCATTTCCTGAAAGCCCCCTCTGCCTGCCTACTAAAAGCGTTTGCCTCCAGCTACTGAAGGTTTCTTATTATCTTCTCTGAGCCTGGCTTGTGGAAGGCAAATACCCCCCCCAGTTCTTTCTTTATAGGGTTTATAAAGTGCCATCGTGTTCATTAAGAACAAGGCCAAACTGTACTCCAGGACCTCTGTACACCCCCAAAGGTGTGATATTGTTTTCACGATTCCCCTGAGTGCATTCAGGAGCCATGTGAAGTAAGTGTGCCTGCTATGGCTGTCTTTACAAGCACTTGCTGTCTAAAGCCTATTTCATAGCATGACAAAGAGACGCTTACAGACCTTTTTAAAAATATCACAGAATCACAGAATCACAGAATGTTAGGGGTTGGAAGGGACCTCTGTGGGTTATCTAGTCCAACCCCCTGCCAAAGCAGGGTCACCTACAGCCAAAAACATCACCAAAAAATAAAAGTTGCTGTCAGAGCCTTCATGATAAAAATTAATGTGTGATCCCACAAAGTCAACCCAAGATTTATGAGTCTGCAGATGAGAGGCTGGGGCAGGCCTCTTCTCTGCCTGTGCCTCCATTCGCCTACTTGTAAAACAGATGTTATGACATCCCTACCTATGGACGAGATGCTTCACAGCTAAATTGTGTAGCACAAGGACACTGCTCGACCTCATGAGTGCCTCAGCGTTGTCCGACCTGGTGAGGAGTCTCTGGAGATGCAACCAAGACACACCTTTTTGCTGGAAAAAGTGATGATTCTTATGCTAACCTTCCACCTCCCTTCCCTCTAGTTAGGATGCATCCCATCGCTCATCGTGACAGAAAACCCAGAAAGGCTGAAGCTGAGTGAGCCGTGCATTACAGAAAGGATAACCCTGTTACCTCTGCAGCGACAACTCCTAAGCAGCAGCTCCTGGGAACTGAAGGAGGTATTTTAACTTTCAGCAGAGCTCTGCTCTTCACCTTTATCTAGTTAGGGCTTCTGAAGTGCTTTGAGAACCTGGGGCAAAAAATACAATACAAAGCTTAGACTAATTCCACATTGGCTTATTGTAGCTGGCTGCTTAATGAGTGTAATTTATAGAATTCCACTAACATAAATGCATTCCAACCGTCCCTGCCCCCCAAAAAGGAATCAATCGAGGCAAAATGGTCCATGACAGGAAAGAATGGGAGATCGATTAAATATTTAAAGCATTACTGTAAATGAACAAGACGCACAAGCCAGGTCAGTAATGAGCTTCCCCCTAAGCCACTGGGAACTTACATTAATGCCGCACTTGACTCCTGCAGGTCTCTCCCACGCGCCAGAAAAACTCTCACAAGTTGCCAGGCAGACACATCGCATAACGCGGCGCGTCAGCCCACGTGCGTGCAAGACGGAAAGAGAGAGATTTAACCGCTTCTGCGCTCCCAGCGCAGTAAAATGGGAAAAGACACGAATCAGAAACAAGTTTCCTTTGGATGACTTCTAGCAACAACCAAGTTCCCGTAAAAGATCCTGATTCTGTTAAATCAATTTCACAAAGCACAGAACAAATGGATTACGTAGGTTGAGCCTCCTTCCAGCCTAGAAAGAAGAGATGTTGGAATTATCACTGATTTCACTGTATTTTTTCTTTGCATTACATGTGGAAGCTATGTCTCCCGCACTCAGTATAGCCCAGCCACAGAGGAAAGGCCAAAATAAATACAAAAATCCCCCACTGTATTGCAAGTAACTAACACGGTGGCCTTGGCTACTGTGACATTTAAGCTCAGTTCAGACCACCAAATGTGTGAGAGTGAGACTCTGAGTCCCTAAATAATCAGCAAACATAAGCAGATATAACGTATCTGACAGATTGCTAAAATGCTTCACTTTAAGGAATATTAGCATCCATGGGAGTTTCCCAGAATGGACGGAGTTAATAGTCCTTCTTAATATTCTGGAAAAATTTGACTGAACAGCTCTGTTGTGACTTCTAATACTAGAAATACTCGAGTATTTGACTTTGTGCCAGATGGGAAACTATTTTGTGATAAAAGTACAGATGCTAATTAGAACAAGGACTCTGGCTAAAAGAAAAATGACAGAAAAGCACCCTGAATGAGAGCAAGATTAGACTGGAGGAAAATTAAAACTAGAGTTCCTCAAGGAAGACCCTTAAGACTAATCTTGTTTTGTACGTTCATTCACTACTTTGACACCAAGTAATAGAAATGAGTTGACACAACATGCACACACAAAAAGCCAACATGGTATCACAAGGCTTGCATGGGCTTTTGCAGGTCATTCTACTGTCCCACGAGAGAAGCAGCAACATTTGCAGCTTTTCTGATGGATGTTTGCCCAATCTCTTCGTATTTCTGATGATTCCCATTGCTCTCTTCTACATCCCCACCTGCTGATCTGCGTTTTTGTTGAAGGGCATCACCCAGAACCATGCACAGCAAAAGAGCTATGGCTTCGCGAGAGGTAAATAAAGAAGGTTCACGGCATATGGCTTGTAGGGTAACTTCATAAATACACATCTCAGGATGTATTCCCACATTTTTCCAAGAACACGGCATTGTTGGGCCTCATACACCATACTGATCCTACCTCTATTCCTATAAAATAGCCTCCCAGCCATGCCATTTTCCACCCTAAGCACATGCAGCTAAAGTCGCTCACCTAAACCAGAGCCCTGCACAACTCCATTCAACGCACCTTTCTATTTTGACACAGAACAAATGTCAAAACTATTGTTAGCTTCTCTGACTGCAGCTTTCCAGCAAATTTCATACAGATTTTATAGTAGTTTCATGTGGACCTTCTTGCCCTAGCTTTCTTACAAGGACGTCATAAGGGACAGTGCCAAAAGCTTTCTTGCACACAGATATACGACACCTACTACTTCTCTCCTGTCCACAGGGCTTTTTATCCTGTCACAGCAGGAAATTAGATTAGTTTGATGTCATTTGTTCTTGACAAGTCCATGTTCACTGTTACTTAGCTCCTTGTTATCTTCTGGGTGCTTGGAAAGGCTTTGATTATCTGTGCCAGTACATTTCTAGGTATTAACTTAGAGTGGCTGATCTCTGCATTGTCAGGTCCTCCTTTCCCATTCTGTATTAAGACAGGCACCAAATCTGCCTTTCTCCAGTCCCTCAGTACCCCACCCACCTCCTTCAAGTTCCAGCCACTTGTAACTGCTAACAGCTCTGAGATCCATACAAAGCGAATTGGAATACCATAGAAAAACAACCAACTGACTTTGAAGAGTGGAGCACTTAGAAACGGATTAAAATGGAAGACTTCAAATCCAGACATGAAAAGCAAGATCTTCAGCTATTAAAAAAGAAAGTTAAGAAGGAGAGAATCCCCTTTTTTTCAGTAACATTTGATACAATGCCCATGAAGTTATCCCTGCTTCCTTTGCTATCAGCCATGCCAGCTCTAAGGGAACGACGTCCCCTTTCTTTCAAATTTTCTAATTCATTAACATGAACAAGTTACACCCCAAGATATTGTTCTCAACCTGTACTTAGCTTGAAGCATACTGTGTCTAGCCAAAGCACCCCATTAGCTCCCGAAAGATTGTTTTATTCAATTATATCCACAGAGCTAATAAAACATAATATGGCTACAGCCGTACGGGTAAATTAAACTGTGCCAGGGCACAGGCAGAGGAGCTCAGTCATCCATACTGCTAAGCTTTCACAGCAGCCCATGGGATGCTTTTAGCCCACACCAACCAACACTCTCTCCCATGCTTTCCAAGCCTGGTTTTAGAGCGTGTGGGCCAGAGACCATTCCGAAAAGCAGTTTGCAAGTGGCCACCCTGTTTCGGAAGGTAGAGGGCTTTAACAATATGAATGAAGGCACACTCTGCCCTTCAAGCTTTGCCCCACTGACACGCTGCGCCTATTAATAAGACAAGTGCCACCTAGACATTCAATTATCCAAGAAATCTTTAGCAGAGAACGAGAGGTAAGTTAATCGTTTCCTCCCACGGCAAGGTATACCACAGCAGCCTGCCAGTGTGACTGTCTAGAGCATTTCCTACGTGGTTTATTCAAACTACAGAAATTTTATACGACATAATTCTAGAGGCTATTTTCAGGCATCTCTTAATCCGTCTCATATTAGCACTGTTGTGTTTTTGCTTTCCACTTGTACATTATCAAGCAGCTTAAAACATTATTCCATTAATTTGTCTGCTGATGACATGAGGCTGGGTAAGCAGCCTTAAGTAATTTTTCATTTTGATGACACTTTGGCTCTGGTATTTACATCCATTTTCTGTCTTTAAATGATATTTGCAGCTAAACCTTTCAGAATTATGTGATTTCTACTTCTGTGATATCTGTAAGCCTTATGCGCTGGTCTCCGCTGTTAGTGGGTGCTGCTGGACCACAGCCGGCATGCCAGGCTGAAGACTTGCCAAGACTTTGGGATAAAACTGGCTACCAAAAGAAGCTTTTTTGGCAAGCCAGCTGGACCTATCCGAGAATCCCACATCCACCGTCTTCCAACACTGACCCTCTCCCCCTGGTCTTTGGCAGCAGGACACTACATTTCACTCTAGATGAGTCTGTCCCAGCTTGTTGCCTTCTCATTGCTCCATTCAAGTATTTGTGCTGTATGAGGAAATCTGCAGCACTTTTGTGCTGTCTATCAAGGTGACATACCTACCAGACATTTGGACAACAGGACAGGTTAGTGAAAGTGGCAACACAGATGAAAAGTTCACTCCAGGTCCCAGCGTAAGTAAATCTCTAACACTTTATGGTTTCAGTCTCCCAAATCATCTACGATTGGCTTTGTTGTGCTGTGATTTTGTAGTGGTTCACATAAAGAATTAATACAACAGGCAGTGCCTGACAGCTTTCTTCTAAAAAATTGTTCCATCTGGCAAAGAAGAATAGCCACACCATGTTATCCTTGTCCTCTAAAGCACTTTTGTACTCTGTCCAAGGCCAATGAGCAACCAGCAGATGTGGACAGGGTTTGTGAGAGAATCTGAACCACAGCTGTGGCTAAACAGGCCATGAAGAAATGTAGGCTGTAAACTAAAAAAAAAAATAATAAAAAAATCTTTTATTCTCAGATAAATGAAGTTAGGAAATAGCCTCCTAATGGGAATAGCTGAGAGGAAAACCTCACTAGGTGTTAAACGAGACTCTGTTTATGGGAAGGATTCAATGAGATGGTTGCTCTAGATAGCAAGGAATGAGCTTAGATGACCTAGGGAATCCTTTCCAGACTCAAATTTCTGTTCTCTTTAAGCTACGCGCATGGAAAATGCAGTGCTCAGTTCTGAAACGAAAATGTGTTTTCCTGTAGCTTTGACTTGCTTACAAGGACTCTTCCCATCTGCAGCAGTTCAGAGAGCTGTTTAATGTGTTAAATGCTGCTAAACCATGTCACCTATGGCATTTTTCTGCTTTTCCAGTAGATGAAAAGGCTTCTGTTCAAAAAGAAAACTGCAATATGTGCTGCATGAAATGCCAGCTGGGGGTGGAAGAAGAGAACGTAGTGATGGCAGATACTTCATTTAGTTCTGCATCAATAAAACATCCAGATTTCTAAGAGACAATGTGATGGAAAATGTCTTAATGGAACTACATTTGTACAAGTACATCGGTCCACTCACTTATAATTACTTCAAGGATGCTCTGCTCCATGCCTTGTGACACCAGCAAATTTAATGTGGCAGTCTCAGTCTTTCTTATTTAGCCACTAGCAAGTCCATACACCAGATATATGCGCCAGCTCTCTGACATCCTAACGATTCCTTGAGCATGTCCTTCATGAAGTATCGTGGCATTAAGCTCTGTGAATGCACAAGGTGTTTCTGAAATTCTGTGTTAAAAAAACGTCATTTTACATGCACTAGAAAGGAGTGATGTTTGCAGTGCCGCACAGTGTGTATTCTTACAAAGAATTAAAGGCCAAATCTTGAATTCAGACTTAGATCTCACCCATTCAAAGCTGTCACTGAAATCAGCGTACCAAAGAATGAACTTGCTGGTTTTCAGGCAGACTTTCATTGGATTCAGTTAGGAAATAAGACCTGTAAGGTTTGGCCCAGCAACCATTTTGCTACAATAAAAGCTTGTCAAGATCTGAGTGAAGACTTCCATATCTGGCCCTATTAAATGGGTCACATTTTCAAAACCTGTACTAGCACTTCTGGTTTTTCCTCATTCATACACTTGTCTGAAGCTAAATTGGTTACGTTCAGCTGGTTTTGGACTATTCGGATGTGGGCTCATAGCAAACGTCATCAGGTCATTTGAACTAATTCTGCACCCTATCACCCAGTGTGGATCAAATGACCCATAATAAATTGTTCCCTGTTAATAAACTGTTCCTTTGCATGTATTCAAAGACAGATTGCTTTGCTTCATCATAGTATCTTAGCAAAGCACTTTTTAAACGAAAAACTTATAAATGCTAACTCATCCTCAATGTCCTTGGAGATTAGTGAAGCATCACAGAAAACATCAAGCTCCTTAAAAATAAAAATGTCTGTAAAACCAGCCGAGGTGCTAACATCAGCTGAACCACAGAGCAGGTGCTGCTGCAATGGATAGCCCTGCTCAGACCTCTCCCCATCATTCCTGTTCACACACCCGATTTCCTGGGGTCGGTGGTGGTGCTCCTCTTGCCTTCTGGTCGACTTGCCCAGGGAATTTTATCGGTGGAAAACCAAGCCATAAAGGAGAACCAAACTTTCCTGCCAGTTTAGCTCTCTGAAATGGCTCAGCACAGTCTCACAGGAGTGCTGCTGAAAAAGAAGGGGTGGAAGGGGACAGCAGAAGAGAGGAAAAGTTGGGCTCGCCTCTTCCCATCGCAGATGGCTGTGTGAGTTGCTTGACTTGCGACGTGCAACTGCACCTGAAGCATCTGTTCCTCCTCCTCCTCTCTTCGCTGCAGCTCAGACGTAGGGTCTTTGATGTCAGTGGTGTTATTTTGGGTGCAAACTAGGCGTGAAGGGGAAACAAGCGGCGGTGTCCTACATAGCAGTCTGCTGGCGGAGGCAGTGACAGTACTGAAGAGTCCTGACTCAGTGCCTCAGCATTTTGCATTCACTGAAATTTCTTCTCCAAAGTTTGCATCACATGACAGCTTCTTGGCCTTATTATTTTGATACCTGGCAATCAGTCTTTGCAGCTGCTGCAGCTTCCCTCTTTGTCAGAAGTATAAATATGGCAGAAGACAATCTCCAGGATACTACCAGTGATCAGAAAATTACTACAGCTTTATAAAAGAAATTCTTACTTCGTTCTTGTTGTGTTTTAATGGATGGAAGTCACTGATGGTGGTTTTTTTTTTTACTTTATTTTCACTGTAGGGGTTTTTTCACATGATAATACCAGAGTCTCTCAACCAACCTTTAAAGGTTTGTGGTAGCAAAGTGAACCTAAAGCCTTCCTTTCCCTTCTGCTGGCCACAGCCACATCCAAGCAGGGTTCAGGGCAAATGTTCCTTCTCTGGTCCGGCCAGGCTTCCCTATGGAATCCAAATTTCTCCTTATCCATGTCATCAGTCACCATGAGGTCTTATAAATCCTGCTAAGGAGTGACACCAGGCTCCAGGTTCTCAGATTATGGAGATTCCTGATCTTCAGCAGAAAACCTGGACTGTGCATGTCCTAGCACATACAGTAAGACACCACAGCAAGTCCCTCAATGGCTAGGATTTGCTAGAGGGCACTTGAGCAGACAGCTTATGAGAACCTGTCCTGAGCAAGAGCTCTCCATTCCAACCTGGTCACCCAGCTGTGTCCTCAAAGCCTGCTCCACTGTGCCTGAAAAGTACTGGGGTCAATGGGATCCATAGAGAAGGGTCCCTCGCTGCTCAGGCCTGCTCCAAATCTCCAAGAGAAGAACTCTTCTCTGCCAAAAAGTGGGTGACACATTTCTCAGAGCTGCTCTTCCTCTCCAAGGTGTGGCAGGAGCACATTTTGTGATCCTCCTCCTGAATGAATAGGATATGCAACTCAATGAAGAAAGAATGATGATAACCCATACGTCACAATCATCCAGTGCCTGGAGCTCGTCCTTTTCCTTCTAATACTTTTGGGAAAGGAAGGATTGTCAGGCTGGGCACTCAGGCTCCCTTCCCAACCAGAAGATCTCATCTCCTGCTCCAGTCACCTTATCTCCAAACCTGCCTATTGCCTGGCTTTCTCTGACCACACCAAAGGAGACTGACTCATGCTTTTCGCACAGTCCATCGTGTTTAGGCTGAGGGAAAGGCACACTTTTCCTCCTGACACATGAACCCGAACTCCAGAAGAGCTACAACAAAGTCCACATCCTCCAGTACAGTTAGAAAAATGCCAGTAAACCAGCCATGGCCACCAAGGTGTGACCATCATGAATACTAGGTGAGGATCCAGCCTAGACTGATCCCATCAGAGCAACGGGCTGGGTGGACCTTTACTCAGACCCAACACATCTGGTCCTGTGTTTTTATGTAGTCTGTACAATAGTCAGCCTTCCAGAACAACAGATTGTGTGAATGAAAATTGACGACTTGATGGTAGAAAGCCATTTGCAATTCCCTGCCCACAGAACAGACCTGATTCTAATCTGATTCTTGCTTGTTTTAGGTCTACATCTATAAACATAATTATTTGAGGTTTGCATAGGTAGGAAGCGCCAGGGACCACGAAAATGCCTTCAATATCCATTAAAAACCATTTGCGCACATTCCAGCCTCCTCTCCACACCTATCCAGATACTTTATTGATCTGATAAGAATACTTATTATGGGGAGTGGTTTTGGGAGGCAGATGTAAATATGGTTTTGTGCATATGTGGTTTTGTGCAAATTTCAATACAATACATGTAGTAGCCTCATATCTCCTGAAGTTGCCCAAAAATCATCTCACTTATATTTTGCCTACAGCCAAGGCACTTCTGTCAAGGCACTTCTGTCTCTTGCTCAGTCCTGCTTGGTAACAAAGGGTTGGTACTCTGATGGCACCTTCATGGGTTCTTGGTACATAAAGAAGGTCTGGAGGTGAGGAAAACCCCCTGGTGCTCTGAAAGCACGAGGATGAGAGCATGCTTCACCTATTCAACAGGGAACAGAGCTGCCATCATAATTCATGGTCCTCACCCCTCCCATGTTCAAGCAGAGTGGTTCTCACGCAGCCGGCCTCCCCTCCCCCCCCAGGAAATAACTCATACCCCCAAACGCAGCTTTACAAGTCTGCTGGCAAGCACAGGGTAATGGACACCAGGAGCTGCCGCTGCTATTTGCAGCACCGCCTCGGTACTCCACCTCCACCGAGTGCCGCGCATCGATTTCGGATTGTATTATTTAACATGGATCTTCCATCTGCAAGGCTGCGCAGACTCGTGACTTTTACACCTGAGGTGCTGGAGCTGGAAGACGGTCGCACAGCCAGCAAGGCAGATTAAAGAGCAAGCCGGCGACACTCCACCTAGGATGCCTGCTGTGAATTCACTTTTTTTCTTTGAAGAAGTTACAAGAGGAAACATTTGCAGTGTGTCTTGGTGACATCTCTGGGAATAATCCCCACCGAGCCCCTTCCTCACTGCTCCTTACAAAGTCACTACCTACCCTTCTGCTTGGAAATCTGTTTCTAAGCCGCTTTACACCTCATTTCAGATAAGTCTTACATTAACAGACCTCCAACATCCCCAGCAGCAAAGCTGTTAATGCATTCTAGGTTGCTTCCCCAGACCATGTTTCCCTCCCCAGCCCTAACCAGTCACTCTATGTAACAGCATGTTGCAGAGCAGCAAAACCAGTCTTGGCCTGTTTTTGTCTCCAACACTCTTTCCATTTCATTTTTAGCTCATGTCTGCCAAAAAGCAGCACGTACTCTGATACTGCATAGAATCATGCAAAGCCCAATTTACTAATGCGACATTATAAATTAGAATAATAAATGTGGATCACACTTCAACTCACATCATGCAGATATCATCAAAACAATGCATCTTCCGTGAAATAATTCAATATCCTCAAGCAGCAGGAAAGGGACTATTTGCTTATAGCATGCACCTCTCCTTTATTTTAATATAACATTAAATATGCACAGTTAAGCACTCAAAAGTCAGGAAATGAGAAATGCAAGGCTCACAGAGCTTTAACTCTGCCTCCTTTAGGATATTAATTATGTTGTCATCTTTTATCAGATCATTGCATACTGTTTCTTAAATAATCTTTTTCCGCAACCTTTCACACATCTATACGTTCCAGCACAGCCCGCAACGGCTCTGCGAGAGACCACAGCAATTTATAACGACGAGAGGACCGGCTGAGGGATTCACGTCTCAATTCTGCTTTCGACATCCTTGGCTTCCCGGAGTTAAAGTACGCAACATCAAGTGTTAAAATACCGCTTGCATTTCACTGTCGTTCATCCCCCTGTGCTGCAATCTGTTACCGCCGGGTCTCGGCATTTCAGATGTCGTGCAATTCTCAGAGAGCCGCGATCCTTCCGTGCTCGGACACTGGGCAGTGATATCGGGTAGCGCTTCCGAATATGCAGAGTGACGCTGTTGGAGACTAGAAAGTTGTGAAGGCATCGGAGCCTTCTTATTCATGAATCTCCCTGCATGTTGGGGAACAGGCTGAATTCAGGGTTATACTGAAAATGGGAGTTTTTAAGGAAAAGTAATTTTCAGGTTTCCCTCAAAACATTAGAAGAATGCGAAAACGTAGTTACATGTGAAAACATAGCTATGACCTTCAGCTGATCTTCCACTGTTCTACCAGTGGGACAGCATAGTAAATGGAGTTCTCTTAAGTTACTGGACCTTTTAAACCCTCCTCTCTGCAGTATTTTAGGGATTGTTCTGCAACTTCTTTTTACTGCTGTGCTGTATAGCTCCCCATGAGAGGCAAAATGACTTCTTATTTCATTTAGGTTGACCTTTTTCTTTTAGGAAAACTAGCATGACTGAAGGCATGCCTTCAAGCATATTCAGGCTGCATCCAAATCGTCCTGCAATAACACCCTCGGTAACATCTGTGAGGCCACACTCCCCGACCATCCACCTAGAGACGATTTTAGGGCACCTGTAAGAGCGCAGTAGGAGCTCACTCATCTGGAAACATGGGGACAAGGGCGCCCAGGTCTAAAGACATTCCCCGGCGAATTCACCTGGACCAAACCCTTGCCTGGACAGTGCCTGAAACATCCATGCTATACCTAGAGTAGTAAATTGGGTTGGGTATGGAAAGTCCCAGGAAGTCCTCTATCACCTCTGGTTGGTCATGACTTGAGTCCATAGATTATGAATCCGATAGTTTGCACAGCAAGGACACTCAATCCTTTAAAAGCTACCTCCAGAGAAGACAAAAAGTGCCACATAGGGTAGCTCAGTCTTGGGGAGATCTTTACCTGCTGCGGGCAGGCCACCGATCTGATGGGACTTGCATCGGCTAAGAGATCACAAACCCAGCTAGATTCATCACCTGAGGATAAGCTGGATCTCTCTCTCCGGGCAGTGACATCCACTAATAAACAGACCGTCAGCCACTCCCACAGACTACCCAGTAACTAGGTCTTCACCAGTTTCTCCCCTTCTCTGTGGCTCTGCTCCAAAGCTGATCCTGCAAACCCAGTGAAGGAGCTTCCCCATTCCCCAAGTATCATCAGCAAAGCAGAACATCAAGGATAAACAGGCCACTCGAGACCAACCTACATGTCATCCTACATATCCCACATATGACACCCAAATATGACGTTCTCAGTGAAGTGTGTCCAGCAGAATCACTTGCAGCATGAAGCTAGGCTGGAAGCATCCTTGGATCTCAGGAGGATGACAGTGCTACCTCCTGCTATGCCAAGTCTGCTTGCTTGTGACCTCTGTTGAGATTCCTGCTGCCTTTTTTCACTTTCTCACTCCTTCTGTGAAGCAACTTGGGAAAGCATGCAGAGGCAACAAGGTCAGTCAGAGTGGATGTGGAGGAGTCATAGCAGATGGCCCTGCTTCTCTAGGACAATACCTGGAGTTGAGAGCTATGCTTAGTACAGAAAATCCAGATATGGAAATAGCGTTCAATGGGGCTGCTAAGTTGCCCCGCAGGAATTTGTGGAGATAGATCATGTCTGCGATGTGCTTTATCTGTGGTGCAACACAGACAAGATGGAGGACCTCTGAATCCAGTCTTCAGTATGAACACAGAGGCGCCCCTAACACCATCCCACTGGCAATCCCTGGGAATATTTATAAAAAAAGCAGCGTAGATTCTGCCCGTAAAGCCAGTGTTGACTGCTGCTTGGTCTAATAAGTGCCAGCCCTATTAGCAGAAACAGATTTTTACTTTCTAGAACAAAGATGATGATGAATCTGAATCCACAGACAAGGCAACCTTTAGAGAACAGCAATTATAAGTAAGCACTTTCCTGTTTGCTAATAGCACATACTCATAATGAACCTCACTCTATGAGATTAATAAGCCAGAGGCATGTGTCTGTCAGACTCAGTACTAAGTAACAGAGAAAGCACTTAGCTAGTCAAGAAATAAAGGTACTGCATGAAAGCTTTTCAGTTCAGAAATACTGTATATATAGTAACCAGTGTTAGCAAGCAACAAGCAAAGAACAAAGGCGAGGAAGATGAAGGGAGAGGAAGACATGCCAGTGAACAAAAAATAAGAAATTTAAAGCATAATCAAAAGAACGGAGAAAGAATCAAGGAAAACATCATCAGTCCTTGCATCACACTAAATGAATGGCCCAGATTTCAACCAGTAAACAAAATGTTCCTGGAGGCCAGCTGGTCCAGCTACATGAGCTAAAAGTCCAGACCCTTCTGGGTAGAGCACTCATTGCTTTGGGCCAAAACCATGACAAGAAGCCCTGGTAACAATTTCACAGCAAGGAAGATCTCCGGACATTGCTCAGGCTCAGGGCTCCTGGTACAGATCGAGGCACGGAGCCCAGCTGGGTAAGGCAGAGCCTGTAAAGGAGGAGTGGCTCAGAGGGGAATGGTATCTGCACTGCGGAGCCCTTGTGGCTTAGCTAATCCTTGACGAGCAAAAGTGGCCAGATACCTCAGCAACCATTGGCAGGAGTAAGTCCAAAGACGGATTGTGGCTTCTCCTCATTGCCACCAGGGAAGGATGAGACAGTAGCATCAGCACTGCCTATCCCCCTTCTCCTTGAAAGGGGAAATTCATCCCTAAATCAAGAAAAGCAAAAGAATCTGAGTGAACAAAAAGTAGCCTTCTTGGATTTCTTTTTTCTCATTTATTTAATCCCTTCTCTGTCCTCCGTGGCCTCACAGAAGAAAAGCAGAGCACACCAACTCAGTACCCAGCGTCTGGCCCTTTTTGATGGCTAACAGCTCATCCTCAGACAAAAGCAGAGTAAACAAATCGATAGCGAATGTACCCATCCACTTCAGGTCTCCTCCACACCTTTATGCTTGTTCCCATAAGGCCAGTGTTACCACAGGACTTACAGGGCTTTTGCTCAATATAAGGATTATGATTTCTCTTTTCTTATCATAAATTGGCCTGATTCTGCAGACTTTGTCTTTTTCTTTCAGTATGACTCTTTTTCCAAAGGAGATAATTAAGAGAATTGCTGCTAATTCTCCTTTGCTGTGAAAAGAGGGACAAAATCTGTTTCAAGCCCTCATTTGTCAGTGCTGCTCCAGGCCACCAGAGAGAGAAAGAAGCAAAACCCTGCCTGATGCTAACAACATTCTGAGCACAGTCACAGGAACTGAAGCTATAGCCACATTGCTTGCAGGAGCCATAAATAACGGTCACCAAAGCACCCCTGCCTTTTTCGCCTTGATCCCCCCCGCCCCGACTAAAAATGTACAACCCCTGTTCTGAACATCCCAGGTTGAAACTGGTCCTTCCCGTTGCTGAATCACGCTGAGAGTTTGGTACCTCTGGTAATAAAATGTACTCAACACTAAGGACCACCAGGTTAAACAAACCCATCAACATATTAACACAGCAAGGAAACCCACGTAGGCTTGAGATGGATGGAGTATTTCTCGGTCTTGACAGAGGCAGAAGGCCAATCCATCTATGGACTGGATATGGAAAGCGCAATATGGGCTTGGCAGCCCCATGGGAACCCGGTAAATAGGAGTGTCAGAACGTTGTAGGTAATTCCTCACAATGCTGCGAAAGTCCTCAAAACCTGAGCACATTACAGTCTCCATCTGAAGCAAACGCCCCAAATTAACTACTATTCACTCTCTCCCAGTCACCGTTTGAGAAGCTAATTGGCACTGCACACACAGTTGTTTTAGCAGCTTAAATGTAATGACATTCAAAAAGAGACCCCTCCACTAATACCAGGTTAAGAAAACCCAACTACAGAATGGCACCTTTAATTCACTCACTGTGTCCGGAGCTTTCAGCACTCACGGGGCACAACAGCCACCAAAACCAGAGCTGGACAACCATAAAGTTGCTCTTAGGGTGAAGTAATAATTTCATTTTATGACGGTACAAATTCCTTCAGACTTGAGAACATCTTGTCCTTATCTACAGTCTGAGTATCCATATCAATGTGGAAAGAATTGTGTATTTTACACTTAACGATGGATACAGAAAGGGCTCTCTTCAGGAAGGGCACATAACATACAGTCTTTGAGAATTAAACATTAATACTTCTACCACCTTTTTGTTCCACTGTGACTTCTCAAAGCCTGACCCCATCCCACTGACTTCCAGAGGAGCTGAGCTGCTCCCCACAGAGCATGCCTACAGCCATGGCAAAATTAATCTCTCTTTTTTTTTTTTCCCCTCCTCTGGTTTTCTCTCCATTGAATATTTAAGGCATAGACCACACAGAGACAACAGCAGCTTCCCAAGCCTCACGCTGAACTTTGAGGTGTCATTAAGAATTATACAGAGGCTCTTCCCCCACGCAAGCCCCAAACTCCGACAAAAAAGCTGCGATTTTATGTTTTGTAAATTCTAAATGAGGAAGACCGTTTGCACGGTTGCAGGAATAGCTGACAGCATCTGGCAGCCAGGTGAGGTCAAAAGCAGTTAGATGCTCAAAATATTCCTCTCCTGAAAAGGCAGCTGCACAGCCTATGCAGATTTTTCGCTCCCTAAGGGGTGGGTTGGATGCCGTTACATATAAGGTGACTTGTCATATGGTTGATTTTAACTAAGCGTAGATATGTGCATAAGATTAACTGCATTACAGCAAGCTTTCAGGGAGTTTCAAATCACCATGACAACCCTCGGCTTATATGCAAGATGATTTTATATACATAGCAGCAAGGGTGTGCATGGCTCGCATCGGGATAATGAGGATGGATGGCTCTCTGCCCCGAGGAACCGGCAGCCCGACCCAGGCATCGCTGAGCACGGAGCACCTATGTAAGGGGCAGTTAGGAGGGTGGAAAACAGACCACAAGTGTTTTCTGCAATGATTTAAAAACTCAGCCAGATGAAACCACGGCATACACGTGCGAATTCTTATCTGTTCCCAGGAAAAACAGCACAAAACGCCAATCCCTTCCTCTAAATAATGCTGATCAATGACATCTGTCTCCCACAAGCCCTACATGAACAGCTGAGTTTTTCAGCGTGTCCTGGAGATTGTTTATTGCCCCTGAGAGCAAGGTTCGGTTGGAGATTTCAAAAGCAATGGGAGCGCGTTGCCTGTAGCTTGCTACTGAAAGGGACACACAGGCGGGGAGCATCGCTGGCTTCCACTCCAGGTATGCAGCTCCGATAAAAAGAGGTTATCGTCTCCCAGGCAGGGAAATCCCAGGCCATTTCAATAATTTATATACGAGCTCAGCTGAACGAATCCGATACGAAATTGTCACCGTCTGTTGAACAAACTGTGTCGAGCTGTTGAACAAAGGGATCTTTTCGCATCTGGCATTACACGACAGAGGCCCCATACGAGCATCTGGGCAAAGCCGGGATTTGTAATTGTGTTTCATCGCAAGCATTTCACTGCTCAAAGTATGTCCATTACCCAGTCTAACTCCAACCAAAATGCTATTCTTGCTAATGCCATGTGTAAAGGTAATTTAATACTTTTTTTTTCCCTGCAAACGCTGATTACAAGAAACCCTCTTTTTGTTGGGGAAATCACGGTCTTTGTGCTCGCCGATTCCTGCATTTCATAAAATGCACCTGAGACTGCTCCACGGCCCAGAGGCTAAACGTCCTGACACCGCTCGCATCCATCCTATTAACCTCTCGTAGGTCCTGCAGACGGGTTTCCATGTGCAGATTACAGACTGGGAATGGTTCTTGGCCCGTGTTAGCTCGTACACCGTGGCCAGGCATTGCCCGGGCTAGGGCCGGCCAGCGTGAGCCCCACGTGTGCCAAGGACATGCTAACCAGTGACCTGTGCGGATGAAGGATCTTCTGCACCTGAAAACATTGCACTGCACAATTTAATGCAAAAGAAGAAGTTCCGGCTGTGCTTCATGCACTAATTTACACTGGGCGTCTTTTACACTCCTCATGCACAGACAGTTTCTGGATATTTTAAATAATGTTCTCTTAAGTCCTCTGAATAATGTCTTATCTGGGCGCTATTTTTTCCACTAATGTGTTAAAAGATTGAAACGTTGCTAAATTGTAAGGGGGGGTGCTGGGGAAACTGAGAGTAAAACTATTTTAAAACTTCTCTGTTTCTTTTATCTGCAATCATGGGTCTGTTCTGCTTTTAACTTCTATGTACATCTCTCAGTATCCAGGCAGTTTTCCTACCCCTCTGCCACAAGGAGCTGCAATTCAGAGAATTATTTCAGTTTAACATGGCTGCTCTCACAGAAGAAAGCCACATACTGTGTCCTGCCCCTATATTTGGACTTTCTGCGTCCTTTTTCTTACATTGGAGAGCAAAATCCTTCATTCTCCAAGGATGCTGTTGCTCTTTATTTGTGAGAATCACAGAATCACACAAAATCACAGCTGGTAAGGGTTGGAAGGGACCTCTGTGGGTCACCCAGTCCAACCCCCTGCCGAAGCAGGGTCACCCACAGCAGGCTGCACAGGACTGCGTCCAGGCGGGTCTTGAATATCTCCAGAGAAGGAGACTCCACAACCTCCCTGGGCAGCCTGGGCCAGGGCTCCATCACCCTCAGAGTGAAGAAGTTATTCCTCAGAAGTCCCTGACAACAAATACGGAAACAACGTCTGCGAAACCACCAGTGTTTGCCTCTACTTTCTGCGGCCACTGTAAAACCCCAACGTGCAAAGGGCTCTACAAAGTTTGCAGCCAGGTCTGCCTAACCTTTGGACCTGCTAACATACACCGTCCTAAACTTCATATATTTTACTACACACCAGGTGCGGGTTGAACAGGCAGAGCAATTCGCAATGCACATCCAATGTCGCAACATGGAAATGGCTCCTGAGAGACAGAGAAACTCTTCAAAATAGCTTCTTGATTCATTAGGAACAGCAGCAAGGTTGACACATCCCCCACATCTCATCCCACCCATAGATTCATTACAGGCACAAGAGAGATGCAGGCTCTGAAGAATCCATTTCCTTCCCCCACCTTTCTTCCCCACAAAGCCTCTTGCTGGATTTTATCTGTAACTTCAGCAACAGCTTGAATTGCTGTGTAACTTGACAAGGTGATTTATCATTGCTTGTTGCATTTTTCTTGGAACATCCCAAGCAGATGATATTATGATAAAAAGGGGGAAAAAAATAAGATGTAGTCATTGTACATGACAAAAGCTCATTATTAGGGCATCACAAAAAAGAAAAAGATGATTTGGGGCAGATAATGACATCCAATGCTGAAGACATACTAAAAAAAAAAGAGAAAACCAGGCAACAGAATAAGCAGAGTATTATAAAAACAGGACTGGGAAGGACCTCTAACCCCTCCTTTCGCCTGAAGGCAGGTTCAGCTCTACCTATATCAGTCCCGACAGATGTTTGAGAGCGATCGTCCACAGCAATAATAATGCACTGCGCTAAGTAATCATTTGCAGAAACATCAGTAGAATTATGAAAAGCCACACGCTGTGCCATAACTGCTGATTAAACTAAACTTACGGAGAAAGAAATAGTTTGCCATATTGCAAAGGAATAAAAACCCCTTGGTGATACAGAAAGAGCTGACTAGATGTATTCAGGGGGCTTGGGGAAAGGGACTGGGAAAAAAGGTATTTGCTTTCTCTCCCAAAGTGTCTCTGCATTGGAATATTATTTTCCTCTCCGCTTGCTTTGAGACAGCACGTGCTCATTACATCAATTTACAGCAATAGAGATAACAATACTGAATAACCGGGCCTTAAACATAAGATTAAAACGTTTTTCTGTTGTACACATCCATCTAGAAGAGCTTCAAAACACGAGAGAGAAAGACAAGAATTCTGAAAATGTCTTTAGAATCCCAGAAGTTAGGAGGGCAAAGTGGATTTGAGCTTACGTCTCAATGGGCTGGCTTATTTATTTCAGGCATTAGCGTGAAAGCAAGTTCCAGCTTTATTCGTTAGATCAGACACAGAACACAATGGTCTTCATTTTACGACCCTGAGAGATAGCTTGAGTCTATCTTTTATGAAAGGCTGGAAAATTATAGAGCTACATGTGAAGAAGCACTTCAAAACCTGTGAAGTAGAATAGTGGGTAGGTGACCTACAATGTTCAGTCTTCTTTTAGTGCTGATTTCACTGATCAGTAGGGAGAGAAAAATAACTCTTTTCTTGAGTCCATGGTGAGTCAGAATGAAAGAAAGCAAACCCACCGTCCCACACTCTACCTGACAGCCACGATGCTTGAAGGTTAAGGTAGCCCTGTGTCAGGGCCAGAATGCCACCTGAATTAAGCTTCAGCCCTCAATGGTGTCCACGTAGCACTACAGCAAGATAACCACAGAGCTACTGGTGTGGCCAGTTTGGGACTCCTTCATAAGCCACATCCTCCATTTCATGATACTGATTTCACATTGGCATAAATCACCAAAGACAACGCACTCCACAAAATGAGGAAAAAGAGCACAGAAATAGATAATCCATGGCTGGTAGCATCACCTGCACGTTAAGGCTGGCCTGCCCTGACATGCCAGAGTGCAGGTGGAAAATATGAGTGTGGACAAAATTAACAGCTCTTCCTTACTGAAAGTATGTAGAACATATTCTTCTAAATGGGTAGGAGATGATCGCACGTCAACTAAACCAGAAGCCAGGTCTTTGATATTTGCCCTGAGTGCTCAGCATTAAGGAGCTCTCCCACCCATTTCCAGTCATGTATCTTGCTTTCTGCTTCAATGCATTCCTGCATCATTTGACCAGACCCACATTCTCATATTGTCATTGACCTGCCAATTCTTGTTTGGAGATAGTCCAGAGGTTTCCAGGTCAGCTGACCTATCTCTGCACCTGCAGGCAGCTATTTGACAACATCAATGTTTATCTTCCTTCCTTTGCTGCAGGTACTGAGCCACAAACACCTTCTCAGTCAGAGCTGTGAGCAGTTCTTCAGGCAGTTCTGCTGCAGAGCATCCACTCTTCTGTGATTTGAGTCAGCGAAGAACTGCAGTACCCACCTACAGTGAGTGCCTCACACCCTAGGCACTACAGAAAGACATGTTAAGACTCTGTAATAGGTACTTAAGAACACAGAAGTGTAGACACGAGACTTTTTTTGCTCTATATGTAGCAACTACTTTTATTGAAGTGTTGGGTTAATACAAAATATTTATTTTTAATCTCTTTTTTCCCCTCCTGCATTTTATATACCCATTCCTAAGCTCTTTTGGGGACTTCAATAAGGGACAAAGGACTGGTCTGTGGCCAAGAGATCAATTGTCATGGCCCTGTTTAAGTACATACAACTTAATACCCCTAAATGAGTGGCCACATCCAAACTTCAGTGTGGTACTTGGCATGTGCTGACTGCCAGACCACATCTGGGAATGGCACAGTTAATCTGGCCAAAACCATCTCAGAGGCTTCACTAAAATGCCTGGGCCAACATCTGAGCCCATGTCCTGGCTGTGTTTCGTTTACTAATATAGATGTAGTTTATCAAGCTACCGTTAAAGCATATTAAAACGCCGTGGGTTTGTGAAATTCAGCTCTGCCAGGACATGCTGGCTGGGATTGATTCACAAATGGGCTCAGGTCATTGCAGCAGCAAAGCGGTGATCCTTCCTGGTGGGCAGCTCAGCTCATCCAGGTCTTCGTGTCCCTTTCATTGAAAGCGGATTGCCAGCATGCGCTGCCTATGCTAAACATAATTAAAGCCTCTTTCTTCAATTAAACCCTTTGTCTTTGTCTAATAAGGCAGACTCCAGACAAATCTCAGTATAACGCAGAGAAATGCATCTGCAAATGGCTAACCTAATTCCTGTGCCAATGTAGGTCTTGTGAATTTGAGTTCTTTCCTTTGCACCTTTGTATCTGTAAGGTGTTCCCCTCCGAGCCACGCCAGCCGAGATCGCCGTGCTCGGCGTGAGACGTACGCTGCGCTCCCAGGCTGAGATGCCATGCTTCTGCCTTTCTCCACTTGTATTTTCTTTTAACTCTAAAGGAGACATTGTGCAACTAAAAGAATCTGATAACCTTTCATATAGAAAATATCACAGCAACTGCAGGATACTGGGCGCTCTCCGAGGCTTGTGTCCTCAGGCTCTTCCCCGCTTTTATTTGATTTTTTTATGATTTGGTTCCTTATCACTGTTAATAGAAATGGAATCAAAATGTCTTAATTATGGAATGTGCCTGAATTAAAATACCGTGAACAAAACCAGTTTAGAAAAAGCCAGAGGGAACTGTGTCCTTTAATCAGCCGGTTTATTAATAATGCAATAAATTCTCTCAAAGTCCTCTCAGGGCTCTTGACTCTCTGATGGAAGATTTTGCTAGAGGGGTGTGAAAGGATCTTGTGCTCAGTGAGACAAATTATGCTTGGGGCACTAGCCGGACTGCTACAGAAAAACATTTAAAACTAGGCTTTGTGTCATCTTCAGGTTGGAGATGTTTAAGCCAAACATAAATCAATAATTGCAAAACCTGTGTGAAATAAAAATGTAAAATAAACACCCCATGTGAGCTAGACTTTTCTTCTGGTCCACTTTCAGATGGGCATACTTTCAGGGATGCTCACGAAGTACTTCTGATTTGCCCTAATTAAAATGAAATTAGGATGTGGCCATCTGTAAATCACTTACTTCGTTAAAATCCTGCGGGAATGGAAAAAGAAAAAGAAACCAAAGAAAGCATTTGTCTAAAAGCTTACTATATATATGCCTCTTTATCAAAAGGTTTTCTATAGCAACCATCAACAAAGGATTTTTAGAGCAACAGCATCACTGTACCTAAATGCTAGAATTCATTACATTTTCTTTGGAAAAAATGAATTTTGTCTGAAAATGAAAACTTCAGTGGCAAAGCTGCACATTACTGAAATATTCTAGCTTTCCTAAGACATCACTAATTTTAAACTCCACTTTAGGCTTCTTCTAGTCTTCTGTATGCATCAGAATCATGTTCACTTTTGTCTAGATCTTTTTCCCCACTTTTTTCCTCCCTAACCATCAAAAATAATATCAAGGAAATAAAAGATGGCAATGAAATAATGAAGACGTATCAAAGAACTATATCTTTCTTTAATCGTATTTCAGGGCAAAACAGGGAAAAAAATGAAAGTAAAGGCAAGGTGAAATATAATTTCTTTGAAAATGTTTTCATGAACATTTCCACGGAAAGATTAGAAATTCCATTTCATTTCTGTAAAAACATAACTTTAAAATGCCAACATCTTCATAACTTCCCCCTCCTTTCTACCTCCCTCCTGCCAAATAGCTCAACTGAGGACTTGCAGATCAAAAAGGTCTATATTACAGAAAATACTGGATATATAGACCATTGTTATATATACACATACATACACACACACTCTGAACATTTCTGACCATCTCTGATCATTTCTGATCATCCCCAGGTTTGTGGCTATGAAGTTCTATTGTGAAGTTGATGAATTTATTTCACTTCAAGAATTTAATGAACTTGAGGAAAATTTGGCAGATAGCAGGTGCCCCAGGCTTTCAAGAAAATGTGGTGTGAACCATCTCCGGGAAGCAAGGGTTCAACCAGCATTTCCTGAACCACAGCAGGGAATTGATTCAAATTAAAATGAAAACCAGCAAAAAACCTGACAAAAACCTTCCTTCAGAGCAATGGGAGTCTTCTGATCTAGTTTGTAGCACGGCCTCATCAACAACTTCTTCATCATGTAAGCCTAAGACTTCGGCACAGTATACAACTTACCTCGACAAATTAGTCCCTGGGTCAGAAGATGCGGCTGTCCCATACAAGACAAGGACACGACATGGGGCACAAGTTCATACTTATTGAAAGCTTTAATTTTTGCAGGGGACATCAACCCATTTTGTAAGAAACACACTGCACAGAGCAAAGTTTCACGGGTTTTCTCAACAAAATTATACATATTTAGTACAGCTTTCCTTCCCATCCACAAATGATCAAAGCAGTACGAGCTCCCCGAACAATCTTTTGTGAGCTCTAATTATTTGCCTTCCTTTATATAGTGGGTGAGTTTCAAGGACTAGTGCTTACTCCACTATTGAAACTTCATTTAAGATGAGTAAATAGTGGTCAGTTGCTACACACAAAAACAATATGCCATATTTCTATTGCTAAACTGTCACGGAAAGAGGAATTCCTAAGAACGTTCTCCAGAAAGGTATCTAGTGTCCTGTTAAAAATTTCAAACAAATCCATCCTTTCCTCCCCTGCCTCGATGGCCACCGAGATGGTTAGGGGCTTGGGGCACACGATACACAGGAGGGGCTGAGAACTGGGTTCATTCAACCATGGGAACGGCTAATGGGAGAGCTTACTGCTTTCTAAACTATCTATCTAAGCAGGGTACAAGGAAGACAAAACCAGACTCCTTTACAGGTGCAAAGCAGAAGGATGAGAGGGAACAGGCACAAGCTGTAACAGGGGAAAGCATTTTCACCATGAGGGTGGCCAGGAATTCAAGCAGGGAGCCAGAGAGGCTGTGGACCATCCATCCCTATAGATACTGAAAATCCAACTGGACACAGCCATGAGAACCTGATCTAAGCTGGACCTGCTCTCAGCACAGGCTTGGACCAGAGACTCCAGAGATTACTTCCAGTCTAAATTATTCCAAATTTCTACAGTCCTAATGTTCAATTATTTTTAATTCCAGGAAATACCGTGTAAGATTTTGCCCAGTGGCAACTTTCAACCATTGTCTCATGCCACATCTTTGTCAAAAGGACTGACATGTCCCATATCTGAGATCTTTTCCTTGTATAAGTATTTAAAATTAATGGTCAACTTACCTCTCCTCTCATCTGTCTTTTCCTGTAAGATGGAAACATTGAGTTTCGAACCCCTTTGTTTACAGCCGCTAGCTGTTTTCTGTATCTGTCTAGGCATTTGGACTAGATGATCACTGTAGCTCCCTTCCAACTGAAAAATATTCTATTCTATTCTATTCTATTCTATTCTATTCTATTCATCACTGCCATTACATTCATTTCCAAACGCATACAGAACTGAACAGAGGATATCAATAACGGTCTTAAAATCACACACAAGATCTTTGCCTGTTTCTACTCAATGCACCACCCATCCCAGGTCTGTTACCTTTGTGTCAGACATAATGTCGCAGCTGGAAGTACTAAAACATTTCTTGTTAGCTTCTGACCATTTTTCCAGGAGCGTGTCCCCATAACCTGTCTTCTTCAAGAATGAATACCTGCATAATCTTTGTTTCAGCAAACTTCATATGACATCAGCCCCATTCGTATCGAGAAGGTCAAGCTCTATCAGGTACAAAGAGCACAGAACCTCTGTGGCTGCAAACCGAGGTGGAATTCAGCATGCCCTGTTTTCACTATGAGAACTGAACATTTTCTGAATTCCACCCTTCCCACAGACAGCATCTTATGCAGGATGCAGTCTCTGCGAGTATGTCTCTCTCAGAGGGAGAGAAACTAATGGCTTTTCTCAGTCTTCAAAACATTCCTTTCCACACATAGCAGAGATGCTTACCAGAAAGGCAAACAAGTTTGCATCAGGCATGGAAATGTACGTGGGAAAAGTTCTAGCACCAGCTCCTAGGAAAGGCTGCTTTCACCGGAAATAGCGAGGAGTCAAAAAAGAGGCACACTAAACTGTTCAGACAGCAATTTTTGTCACCGCCTGCCTCACTCCTTTTCGGAGAGCCCTCTCTGCCCGGTTTCCTACTGTCCTCATAGAGAGTGCAGGACCTCCCAGGGCTCCCGATCCATAACGACCTTCTCCTTAATCCCGCGCACCGCTCCCCTGCTCCAGGAGCTGCTTAACAGCAGGGAGGCTGCAAGCACTCTCAGCCGACTACAGCTCTGCAGACACGGCCCAGATGCAAAGCTCTGCTCATGTTATTGACTCGTGCCAAAGATGGATGCACATCGGTTTCCAGACACGCACATACGCAGCGACAGGAAGTCAGGGCTGGACGTGACAGCATAGGTCATCTCGTCTGTGCCTATTGTGGGTTCGTCTTCAGCTTTTGTCCTTCAGTGACCCTCTCCCAATCATTTTTATGAACATTTCTACCGTCTGCTTCTCAGTAATATCATTGCTGCCATGTCTAAATCCGACCCCAGAAGCTTCACTGTTCCTCTGCCCTAGTGCTACGTATTTTAGTCTTCTAAATGGCTGATTTAAAGGCCTTGATTTAATTCTGATGGGCTTTTCTTTTTTCACAAAATGGAAGAATCCATTTATGTCAGGACAGAATGATCTTTGGAACAATTTCATCCTGTGCAGCACTTCCGTCAAAAATGACATAATTAAGATGACAACACAGTCAGGAAGTCTTCCATGAATTAATTTGGGCACAACACCAAGCACAGTACATGGTTGCTCGCCTTTTTCTTTAACAAAGTGTGTTTTGCAATTTAGCCACCTACCATTCCTGTGTTTCCTTGGTTTCCTACAAATAAACAGCACGGGGATTGAGGACTCTAATATTTATATCGCAAATATTTTTGTTTATAAATTTACTGGGGCTTTAAAAGCTTGAAGTTATTTACAGAACTGGAAAAAAATTATGGCAGATGTTCTGTGGATATTTCCACCCCTAAAGGCAAAAAATACTGTGAAAATACACTGACTTTCACATTTTTTTTCCCTAAAAAATGGTTCCTTAACAGAGAGACATTAAACACATTGAAAGTCAAACACAGATCTATAAAATCTTCCACAAACCTGAAATAGTTGAGTCCCCACAGTCTGAGCCCACCTAGAAAGTCCAGAACAAGTGACCCCTCCTTCCCAAGAAGAGTAATTTTTGCTAGGTCCTAATTGTTGTAGTTTCTTTTTCCTTTTCAGTAAGGCTGCATGATACCTGACAGTTCCCATGGTATCCTGGGAACATCTTGAGGTGGCTGAACTTCAACTGAGGTACAAAGAGGAAACCACAAGATTTGTCAGTAAATGCATTTTCTGATAAATGCAAATCACAGAGCATGATCTAATTCCTCATCCTTGATTTTCTAAAAGGTATTTGCTTTCAAACGTTTCTGGGACAGTTTGAGAGCACTGAATAGTTGGATTTCAATTCTGAAGAAATGTCTCGGTGACCTTGGACAAGCCGAAACAGTGTTTTGCTAATATTCAAACGCAGCTGGCAGGTGAAAGGATTGGCAAAGACTTCTCTGTATGGTGCACTGAGAACTGGCTGAACGGCAGAGCTCAGAGGGCTGTCAACAGCAGCGCTGAGTCTAGTTCGTGGTGTCCCCCAGGGGTCAGTACTGGGCCCAGTCTCATTCAATCTCTTCATCAGTGACCTGGATGAAGGGACAGAGTGTACCCTCAGCAAGTTTGCTGATGACACAAACCTGGGAGGAGTGGTGAATACACCAGAAGGCTGTGCTGCCATCCAGCGAGACCTGGACAGGCTGGAGAGTTGGGCAGAGAGGAACCTGATAAAGTTCAACAAGGGCAAGGGCAGGGAGGACCCTCCCCAGGGAAGGAACAACCCCAGGCACCAGTACAGGCTGGGGCTGACCTTCTGGAGAGCAGCTCTGCAGAGACAGACCTGGGTGTGCTGTGGGATGACAAGGTGACCATGAGGCAGCAGTGTGCCCTGGTTGACAATAAGGCAAATGGGATCCTGGGGTGCATCAAGAGGAGTGTGTCCAGCAGGTCGAGGGAGGTTCTCCTTCCCCTCTACACTGCCCTGGTGAGGCCCCATCTGGAGTACTGCATCCAGTGCTGGGCTCCACAGTTCAAGACAGATGAGGAGCTACTGGAGAGAGTCCAGAGGAGGGCTACAAGGATGAGGAGGGGACTGGAGAATCTCTCCTACGAGGAAAGGCTGAGGGAGCTGGGCTTGTTCAGCTTGAAGAAGAGAAGGCTGCGAGGGGACCTTAGAAATGCCTCTAAATATCTGCAGGGTGAGGGTCAGGAGGATGGGGCCAGACTATTTCCAGTGGTGCCCAGCGACAGGACAAGGGGCAATGGGCACAAACTGAAGCCTGGGAAGTTCCAGCTGAACAGGAGCAAGAACTTCTTCCCTCTGAGGGTGACGGAGCCCTGACACAGGCTGCCCAGGGAGGTTGTGGGGTCTCCTTCTCTGGAGATATTCAAGACCCACCTGGACGTGGTCCTGTGCCCCCTGCTCTGGGTGACCCTGCTTCGGCAGGGGGTTGGGCTGGGGGATCCCCAGAGGTCCCTTCCAACCCCTACCATGCTGTGATTCTGTATGAATGAGGAGAGATGCGAAACGTGAGCAAATAGGAAAACTACGAGTTGGTATTAAGACACCTCAGATAGCTTTAAACTAGCTAGATTGCCTATGAGCAGCAGGTTGAATGTGCAGCCATGAAGCCCAACATGGGTAATTTTCCCTGTTTAGAACCATTTTGAAAGTAATTTGGGTGTCTACATGCTCCACTAGTTTTTCTGGGGCTGCAGTAAAGACATCTCTACCAGCTTGAACCTTCCCAGCCTCAAGCCTTAACTGAAGTTATTTTCTTGAGTTTTATTAGTAGTTTTATCATAAACTATCTTCTGCGAGACCTTTGGGAGAAGAGGCAATGAAGGAAATTCATGTAATACCTCTACTAATGGATCTCTCTGTTATCCTGGTCTCCCACCATCTGTTTCTTGAAAATCCTTCTTACCTCTCATCTTATACATGAAACATAAGTGGGTTTGGAGACAATCTTGCTGTTACATGTCAGCATAACACTTTGCATAAGTGGGTTTTGGACTTGTAGTGGCTACTAAAACACAAGTATATAAATAATGCAGGAAGAAAGCTACCAAAACAGAATCTGGGTCCTTGCCCAGTTCTGAGCAAACCAAGGCACGTGCAGTGAGCTTCAGGCTGCTGCAGGTCCCTGCTTTGATTTTATAACACCTAAAATGCAGGTGCCTGGCACTAATTCATCGGAGTACTTCAATTAAGCACTCTGCAGATAATGCAGAGATTCAAGCTACCATCTATACTGGAAAATAAAATGTGCCAGGTCCCATTTTCTGCCCCCGAGGCCCAAGGAACATGGCACAGCTACATTTTTTTACTTCCCAAACACACTGGTTGCATCCAAAATGACAAGTGGGAATAGTTCCTTGTCTGTCCAAGCTTTCTAACCATGCCTGGTCACTATCCAGGAGAGTTCCTGTTGGACCAAAACTGGCCAACTGTACCAGGAACCCTTACAACATTTTAAGAGTGTGGAGAATGTCTTTCCAATGCAAGTGCCCATGCCATGGCTCTGCTTGCCGCTTCAACAAAACACTACTAACTTAGCCCCAGGCACTTCTAAGGAGTAATTTATAGTTAGCCCATTTGAAATTCTAAGCACAAAGATGGTTCAATCCACTTCATTTGAAGCTTACACATCTGAACGAGGGGCTCACACTACCAACGTCCAGCCCAGATTCGGAATATGAAGTGGTCTCCCAAGGCCAAATGATTAACTGACAAAAGCTCAGCCTTTCAAAAAATCAATGAAAAAAAAGATTTCTTCGAACAGCTGTTGGGTTCTGGCAGAAGAAAGACCTAGTGGGCAGTTTCTGTAAAATAAAAAGCAAACAGAAACCCAGGTGGAAACTATTTTAGCAGGATTCATCTAAAGTGTGGACATGTAGTTTTACCGAAGTCTTAAGGTTCAGGAAAAAGGTGGAAAAAATTGTCATTGAGGTATACTGACTCCAGACCTCTACTAGGATGGGGTGCATTGTTCCCTGGAGGCACTGCTCTCTTTCCATTGAAAAAGAGTCAACCTACCTGACAAGCTTAGGTTAAAGCCATTGATTTTAAACAGTGAAAGCAAGGTAAGAGCAATGTCCCTCTGAGTGCTTAAGCGATGACATGCTTCTGTTCTCTGGCCCAAAACCTATGTTCCATCTGAGTTTACAGATCCTGGAGGAGATGCTGCTGGAAAGAAGTGTTTCTGGGTGTTTAGCATGTATTAGGCACCACAGATAAGCAGTCTGACTCTTACTTGGTGCTTTGGGCCTAGATGCAGACGTGTCACTTCTGTGATGATTCTATTTGAAGGAGTTAATTTACAATTAATGGATGGATGTTGCTCCAAATCCACCTTTCCCACAGTCCTGGGAGATGATAAGACTGAGACTGCTAATTATACTGTATGCTGGAATATGCACTTCTTTTCTTATTAACTAGGAACTAAATAGACTGGAAACTCATCTTGTGGGCTGAATTTCAACACATTCATATGTAGTCTTTGTTCCTGCACCTTTCATTACTAAAGGCAGCTAATCCAACTGGACTTGTCACTGTAAGTGCATCCACCCTATCCATGACTTCTTCAGCAACAGAGATATTTACAACAGATTACCTAAAAGAAACTGTCACACTAGAGCATTATTTAGCGTTCGAGAGATTTTAGAACCACGTGGAAAGTTTGCAGGAGGAGAGAGAGCCAAGTAAAGGTCTGCTGGTGACATCTGAACCCCTTTCTGGCTTACTGCCTTTCCCAACAGGCCATAGGTTGAACACCCTGATGGACTTCTGTAAGTAGAAACACACTGGCCATTATTATGTTTGAGATCACCGCAACAGAGGGACTGCGATCAGACAATCAGATTCCTCTTATATTTAGTAAGTGTTACAAGCAAACATCACCTATGGAGACCTTCATTACAGGTATACGGTATGGGGTATTGCTTTAGATCGAAAGACCTATCAGCTACCTGATACAGTCACTAAAATATATCCTAAAGCCTCATGACTAACAACATTTAATATCAAACAGCAGAATGTGTTTCGCATTTTTAGCAAATTTATTATTTTTCCTCTTAATAACTTGGAAAGGGTCAGTAGATCTCCACAAACTTCATACTCTGCTACAATTGTCTCACTAATTCACAGCTAGCTGCTGTAGTCATGAAAACCATACACCCAAAGAGCAGACCTACGACCAGAGTACTCCAAGAACTTGTGAATACTTAGTTTGAAGCATTTGAAGACAGAAAAACCAAGGCCCAAGGAGTATTTGGCTGAAGAAGAAGTCACAGAGTACCACGCTGTGCACAGAAACCAATCCCCATTCCCCCTGCTCCACCTCACCAGCTACTGTGAAATTGTTCCCATGTTAAGGAGATTGCATCTGCAAGGTTAAAATTACCAGCCCTACCCTCTCACTCCAGATCAGGTAAAGAGCAAATTAAAAACTTTACCTCTCCCACTTTCCCTCTCCCCTCCCGTCTCCGCTCCTTTCGGAGGCACATTTGGTATTTGTTTTTAATCCTGGCCGATTTTCAGTTCGCAAAACCTGATGCAGAGAGTTACTTGATATTCCGAAGGCGTTATTTTAAGATGAAACAATGTAAATTCTGATTCGGATGGCAGATGGCTGGCAGTTCACTGTTTGGCAAACCAACTGGTATGGTATGTTAGAAAGTCGGAGCAGCAGGTAGTACAGCTCAATTTGAAACGACCACAGATGCTCGGAGAGGCGCGGGGGAAGGGCGCAAGCTGGTCAGGAAATTAAGAACAGTAGTCAGAGCTCACAGGGAAATAAAAAAAAAAAAAAAAAAAAAAATTTTAAAATGACAGTAATTAGCTGAAAGTTTTCTTTTCCCAATCAGCACTTTCTGGACGCGAGTTGTCAGAGACGAGATACGAGCCTGTCGCGACTCACGTGAACACCTCGCTCCACTGTTGAGGGCTCGTTTCTGAGCCCTACCCAGATGGCTTTCAAGCTTTTTCACCACTCGCATCCCATGTGAGAGGTGTGAGTTTACGCGAGCCTTGCGCTGCGCTTTACAGAGGGATGAACTTCATCCGTGTTGCCCAAGCTTGGAGCTTGCACCCTTGCTGTACGCTGGTGGCACATCCATCCCTGTTCCCACCAGCCTCTTGCAGGAGGCGTCTGCCCTCCCGTAGATGTCGACACCCGCTCTGCTGCGAGAGGGGAGTGTTCGTCGCCCGCTCGCAATCTTTCGCAAATTGGCAACGAAGTGGGATGAATTGCCCTTTGAGGGAGCCCAGCTTTCTGCACTCCCGCAGGCGCACGGTTTGGGGAGCTCAGACGAGACGTCTCGCTTTGCGGGGGCTAGAAGTAGCTGTGCTAGATCCCTCTCCAAAGGATGGGAGCTCTGAAACAAGTTTGCTCAAACTGCAGACCAAAAGTTTACTCCTCCGCAACTCAGCTAAGCCGGTGCCGGAGGCCAGCTGGCATGGTCTGGCCGTGCCCATGCTCTCCTACGCTCCAGAACCGGGTAGCAGCATCCAAACTGCCTTTTGGGAATGGTCTCTGGCAGGCGCCAGCTCCCAGACTGTGCTTGGGAAGCATCTGAAAAGTTCATCGGGGCCAAAACTCTGGCAGGACCACCCGAACAATAAGAAAGGCTGCCCTGGCAATGTTTATCAGCATAGATATCACCACTGGCTGCATCCCAGTAAGCCCCTCCAGACACCCCGAAGTCCATATCCGTAGCACCATGTCAGCAAGCCTGAGAGGTGGATGCCTACAAACTCCATCTTTGCAGCAAAAAGCACCGCAGCCCTCCAAGGAAGCGTCTGGCTCATCTCTTCGCAAGACCAGTTGGCTAGATTGAGACTATGCACGTGGCACAGGGCAGGTCATGGAGCGCTAACGCAGAGCTCATCTCTTCTGTGAAAATACCTGCAGGGTCAGTCTGCTGTCAACCATTAGCCTTGACCTAACTTCAGCTTGCCCACAAGCAAATAACACAGACTGGTTTTGAACGCTCTTCTCGACTCTTCCCATCCTGCAGTCCTGCACGTGGGTCGGGGCAATCCCAAACACAAGCACAGGCTGGGTAGGGCGTGGCTCGAGAGCAGCCCTGAGGAGAAGGACTTGGGGGTACTGGTGGACGAGAAGTTGAACATGAGCTGGCAATGTGCACTTGCAGCCCAGAAAGCCAGCCGTGTCCTGGGCTGCATCCAGGAGAAGCGTGGCCAGCAGGGCGAGGGAGGGGATTCTGCCCCTTTACTCCGCTCTCGTCAGACCCCACCTGGACTCCTGCATCCAGCTCTGGAGCCCCCAACATAAGAAGGACATTAATGTGTTGGAGCAGGGCCAGAGGAGGCCACGAAGATGATCCGAGGGCTGGAGCACCTCTCCTACAAGGACAGGCTGAGGGAGTTGGGGCTGTTCAGCCTGGAGAAGAGAAGAGAAGGCTCTGGGGTGACCTTAGAGCAGCTGCCAGTGCCTACAGGAAGGATGGAGAGGGGCTTTGCACAAGGGTGTTTAGTGATAGGACAAGGGGGAATGGCTCTAAACTAAAAGAGGGCAGATTTAGATGAGATATTGGGAAGAAATTCTTCCCCATGAGGGTGATGAGGCCCTGGCCCAGGTTGCCCAGAGAAGCTGTGGCTGCCCCCTCCCTGGCAGTGTTCAAGGCCAGGTTGGATGGAGCTCTGAGCAACCTGGTCTGGTGGAAGATGTCCCTGCTTATGGCAGGGTGGTTGGAACCAGATGATCTTTAAGGTCTCTTCCAACCCTTACCATGCTATGATTCTATGATAATAGGGCATTGCAGCGTACTGCATGAATGAACCGGTCAAATGCTCCAGAACTCTGGATCCAGGTTCAAGTTTTCATACGTGACTGTTTCCAGCTCCGATGCTTCCTCCAGATATTTTTCTAACCATGATGATGCTGCCTGCTGTATAACTCTGGGTGCTAATGAGCTCCGAGGGGCGTTCATTTAAGAAATTCCACTCTGAAACAAGTATTTTGAGAACGCTTCAATTAAGCAATCAACAAAATCAGGAAATGGCACGACTAGAGTTGCACCTGCACGCTTCCCTCTGCGTCCCTAGACAGTGCACATTGAGAAGACCTTCCTTTGATCTTGCACAGATTTCATCGTGGTCTGACTCCCTGAATTTAACCAAGTTCTTTGTGGGAGGAGAATTTGGTTTAGAAGGGGACTCTGCTGTTCTCTGTTCTCTCTCATCTCATAGACCTTCCTACAATGCTGGCTTGTTTATAGGGGTAGGTAGCACTCCTTCGTTGTATACTTACTCAGTTTAACATGATCTTAATCAACTTTAAATGCTCTTTCTTCTCTGTAAGCTACATATTTCAGTATTTTAGCGAGCAGCATTGTGCTACACAGAGCTCTACATCCCCTTTATGCATACAATTCATGGAAATGAAGCAGTTAAACACAAAACCAATATACCTGTGAACACATGCAAATTGTAGACTGGCAGATGAGGCAGTTAGGTACATAGTTAATTTACATGAAAAAATGCAGAAGAGAGAGATATTTCCTCAGGTGTACATCGTTATTCTACAACATCGTACATGTAGAAGATCAGAGAGGAATACTGTGTTGTTTTGCTTATACCATGCTAGCTTATACCAAGAATTGAGGAAAATGTCTATACAGTACATCATATTCTTTGGAAACCAGTGTGCAATCAGGAAATTAAAGACCACTGTAAAGCAAACGCTGGCAGGGGAAGCATTAAGGCTGCTTGTGAAATGTTAGCACTGTCACTACCCTAATGCCTAAAATGGCTCCTGAATGTTAAGATGTTAACACAAGTTCTTTCCATTATTTATGGAGGGAATTTCTTAGGTGCTCGGCACCTCAAATTAGAGGGTGACAAAAAGTGAAGATTATTATTTCACAGCTGGGGGAAAGGAGTAATTCACATCCCCCAGCTTCAGGCAGGGAAGATGGCTGATGTCCCGCGACAGTCTGCAGAGATGGGAGGCAATTCTGCGTGCCCAAGCCCCAGCCTGTGCCGACCGCAGAGGAGCCCTTCTCTCTCCATTAACTACAGCAGGAGCAGGGGGGGAGACCAGCTGGTGAGTCAGCTACCGATATTTGCCTCATTTTTACCCTTAAAACGCTTCCTTTTCTGGAGCTGGAGGCAAAGCAGGGGTTTATTGCACCATATTGACCATCAGTAAATATCACCAGCACTGCTACTCACCATTCATCTGCATCACTGAGAATCTGAGAATTACTCCAAAACACACATTGTTTCCCAGTGGCTATCAAGTAAACCATCTGAGCCATCTCCTAAGTGTTGCATCACTTCTTAAAGGCCTCGTCTTAGGTCTAACACTATTAAATTTTATTTTATGGGATCTCAAAACAAACATAAAATCATTGCTGATAACATTTGTGAATGACACGAAATTTGACATCATAATAAGGATTAAGGAGAGCGAGGCAGTCATAAAATCAGCTTGGATTCCTTTAGTACATTAGGCTCAATCAGCAAACCCATATTTTAATATAGACATATGACTCTGTGTTCCGCTAGGAAGAAGTAAAGCAGGAACAGAGAGAACAAAGGATTACATAATGGAAAATAGCATCTGAAAGTAATTTAGGGGTCACCATAGCCAAGCAGCTTAGCACTAGCTCCCATTAGGATGCCGTGATGAAAAGCACTAATGCAATCCACGGACATGTGCACAGCAGAGGAGGAGTAGGAGTGGAGAGTGACTTGATTCTCATTTACAGCAGCATCGAGATTAATGCTGTAATATTAAATCCACTCCTGCCAACCACATTTTAAAAGGACGCTGAAAAATTGGGGATGGTGTAAGCAGGGTCTACGGCAGTAATATCAAGACTGGAGAGCATGTCTCTGGTTTCCAGGTGACTGGCTTCAAATTCTGCATGTCCAGGCAACACAAACGCTTACTACGTGAAAATCATTGTGGTAGTCTAAGAGCTACAGCGGCCCATGGATTGTGCTCAAGATCTTCTTACTGACATGAGTATTACAGCATGCATGAAACTATGGATTTCTTCACAAAGCATAAGATGCGGTATGTCACTTGGGAAGATGATTACACTAGCTTTCGTGAGATCTGAAAAAAGTTTGATTTATATCTGAAGGATGGGTGTCAGGATGATGGGGCCAAACTCTTTTCAGTGGTGCCCAGTGACAGGACAAGGGGCAACGGGCACAAACTGAAGCCTGGGAAGTTCCATCTGAGCACAAGGAAGAACTTCTTCCCTCTGAGGGTGACGGAGCACTGGAACAGGCTGCCCAGGGAGGTTGTGGAGTCCACCTCTCTGGAGATATTCAAGACCCGCCTGGACGCGGTGCTGTGCAGCCTGCTCTGGGTGACCCTGCTTCGGCAGGAGGGTTGGACTAGATGACCCACAGAGGTCCCTTCCAACCCCTAACAGTCTGTGATTCTCTGATTAACAGCCATCAGTCATTTTTAGTGGCTGGGTTACACCAACAATCTTCACAATAGCTCACCTTCTGAAGGAAGAAGGGAGTTCTGCAAGAACCTCCACACCAGTGGCCCGACTGTCCTGTTGCCCACCTCCAGATGGGATTTTTATTAGTTTGAACCAATCGATGCAAATGGAAACACGCATGAGACAAACCTCTCAACAGATATAACCTACAAAACAGATTTTCGAAGGCAATGATTTTCTACATCATTCTCCTAATCACAGAAAGTAGTACTGACTTAGAATGAAAGAATGAAATCCCATTACTTCATTTTCATTTACCACTGGGTATTAAAAGCTAAACCGCTCGTTTATTCAGCCCTGGTGAAACTGCACAAGGAGTGCACAACTGATGGGGTTTTTCGCTTTTTTAATAATAACAAATATATTCCCCATACAGAGATCTCATCCATAACTCAGTTCTTATAAGCCCATCTAGCACTCTCTCATAGAATCACACAGAATCACAGAATGGTAGGGGTTGGAAGGGACCTCTGTGGGTCATCTAGTCCAACCCCCCTGCCGAAGCAGGGTCACCCACAGCAGGCTGCACAGGACCGCGTCCAGGTGGGTCTTGAATATCTCCAGAGAACGAGCCTCCACAACCTCCCTGGGCAGCCTGTTCCAGGGCTCCATCACCCTCAGAGGGAAGAAGTTCTTCCTCGTGTTCAGACAGAACTTCCTGTGCTTCAGTTTGTGCCCATTGCCTCTTGTCCTGTCGCTGGGCACCACTGGAAAGAGTTTGGCCCCATCCTCCTGACACCCACCCTTGAGCTATTTATAAGCATTTATTAGGTGCCCTCGCAGCCTTCTCTTCTTCAGGCTGAACAAGCCCAGCTCCCTCAGTCTTTCCTCGTAGGAGAGATACTATAGTCCCCTCACCATCCTCGTAGCCCTCTGCTACCTCATGCCTTCTGAGATAATTTTAGCTAATGAAATCACAAACCTTTCATACAATTTTCTTCATTAGCAATGAACAAATTCTGCAACTCAAATTAATTTGATGAAAAATACGTGACAGGTCAGCAATATCTTTAAATTTCTAGGACAGTGGCATTTTCAAGCCAGTGAGACAAGGATTCCCGGAACAACCAAGACATGCTTTACGCTTGCAGCCCCAAGCAGCTGTGATGCACGACTTCTCAAAAAAATCCATCAACCAACGTGTATATGTTCTCAGTTAAAGGTCAGACAACATAGAGAGCAGCTGTTTGCCAGCATTTTAGCTATAAGCTCCACTTTTTTAATCCATGATTCTCTGCTGACCACCTTCTTTCATTAGACCTCAGACAGATCGTCGTCCTTCCTATTTATAGGCACATAATTTCCTCATGCAAAACACAGCAATTAGGCGGTCCTGCCAGGACACCTAACATTCGGGTTTCTTTTTAAGAAACATTTTAAAGAAATTGTAAGTAATCTTCTTTTTGAGAAACATTTGGGGTCTTTTTAACTTGCATTAGAATTCAATAGCTGAAACAACAGCATCCAGGAGCACAAGTCTCCACTTTGTAAGAGTTACGGGTAACTTCTCCACGGACCATGGCTGCAACCACTGACACGGACACTAAACAATACTGTGTTCCCAGACGCCTCAGAGGGAAAGCTTCCATTGGCAGGCAGAGAGTTTGCCCAGGGTACAGTTCTGTTGCCTTATGACAGTCATCTAACGCTATTTCAGATGCAGCTACAACATCCAAGTAATCAGCACACGACATAAAGACGACACTATCTAAAAGAGACACCCCTTCTGAAGGAGCAGTTTGGGGTAATCTAGGACATTTGTTTTCAGCTACTATAAATATTCCTCTGGCAAAAGGAAAAGTGATTTATCTGTGCATATGAAGAAACTGATGAAAATTCCAGTGACACCAGATCATTTAATCTAGGGCAGATCATTTGGTCCTAAGGGAAGAATTCAGTTTGAGACTAAGAAATGTACATTTAGACATCTACATATATGGGTCTACGTGTGTGTTAGGTGTCTAATTGTCCCTGTAAAGATAATAGGGACCTAATCAATGGGACACAGGAGGAATTATGCTCTCCCTGAGCAGACATCTGGTCACCTGCATAGCTCTCTAGCTTCCACAGGCTCTATTGACTAGTGCACAGGCAGCCCCTACCTGCAGACACTTCAATGCAGAAGCTGCATCTCACCATAGATGTTCTTTCCTAGCATGCCAATTAGGAAGGTAAACATTTCAAATCTGATGCATAATCAGATTTTATAAATCTGGACAGTGGTAAAAAAACCCAACAAACAGGACATTGCACCTAAAGGAAACCAGAGGTCGTCTGAGAAGGAGCACATTCCAGAGGAAGTTTGAGATGACAAAAACCATTTAGGTAAAGGATTTTGAAGGACCTTGGAGAGAAGAAGATGTGAAGGACATGTACTCCAAATAACTGGTGCCTGTTTCATTCTGTTCTGCTAGGTCAAGTCTTCTCTTTCATAGTGATACCTTCCTTTAGCAGCTGGACAAGTTTGAATATATCCACTTGTGTTGGTAAATTGTGGCAATCATTTCTGGTTCAGCATTCTCATGTGCCACCCAGAAATACTTTGATCTGTCTTGTAATTTTTGGATGAACAGGTATATTCTCAGGGGATATAAGTCTTTTGAATCTTCTCTGCAAAGTCCATGTGAAGTTTCCTCCTCTAGTTGGCTGAGACCCACTGCAGCAGACCTGTGAAGATGTGTTTGTCTCTTGTATTGGAAATCAATGCTGCAGAAGGACTCCATGAGGGGCTCCCATAATGAGAGGTTTGGACTTCAGAGCCCATACCAACATCATTTCTTCACCATTGTTATCTTCATTATAGCCGTCTTGCACTGCTCAGAAGCTCTGAATGATGGAAGAGTAAGTTTCTCTCCATCACATATTTCCATAATCAGCTACTTTGGAAGCAATGATCTGATCTCCTCTGCTCTTAGAAAATCGAAGATTATAGAGCTGTCTGTCAAGAGAATCACATGGGAAAGAGAAATTGGGGAAAGGAAGCACTGCTAAATCAAGTCTGATCACCTATAGGAAAAAGACCAGATGACATGATAGTGTCTGGAACAACATAAGACTGAACTTTGAAGACACAGTATATCCCTTCCAATTCCAGCCATTGTATTTTTATTGGCCCTTTGATACAATAATTCATAACAACCTCAGAAATTTGGGGAATCTGAACACAGTGCTGAGAAAACACTGCGGTTTGCCATGAACATCTGCCTATTTTAGGTCTTATTTTAGGGTCCTATTAGATGAGAAAGAAAATGTTTTCTAAGAACAAGACTATTTGTTAGTCTTTCTGGGACTTTCAGAGTTTCAAAACTGTCTTACAAATTCTAAATTAAAAAGGTTTGTCAGAAATCTGGATCCCCCAGTTCATACTGTCACCTATAAAATATATAAAACACATCTGCTGGGTGTTTTCCTTCCCAGCTCTCTAACGCCATGAGCAAATGAGCACCACAGGACAGCAACGCTGCACTGCAGAGAGGAGCAACACTATTTCAAGCACTATTTCATAGTGTCCTTCGCATAAATAGAAGGCAACACTCCTTTTTTTTCTTCCTTTAAGATATACGCATTCAAAAGTTAAAGACACTGAAAACATACAGCATTGGACTTTTTTTTTCCCAGTTATGAAAACAAAGCACAGCTTCTGGGCTTTGAAGAATGCAACTAACACGACTGGATGACATCCCGCGACATTTGTAGTTGGCAAAGTTGTTTCCTAAGGGGCAAAGACGCGAGGAAGGGGATGAAGAAAGAAGGCAGGGGAAAGGATTACATAAAAAGGAGTAAGGCAATAATTCTGTATGGGAAAGGAGCCCATTAGTTTTCTGGTGAGGCAGGATGAACACCTTGTTTTCCAGTAACCTCTCTATACACTATTGCTTTGAGATACACATAAAAGAAAGGTCTGCTCAATACCAAAGTATTGTTATTTCTATTATTTGTATGGTTATTATTTAGCGTTCAGGGGTCTGTCCACCACGAGGCTTCACTCTTCTTTTACTACAATCTTGAGGAACAGCCTCTGCCTTTAACACCTCCCCCTAAAAAATTATCCCCCCCAAACCCATTACCCTGCAAAAGCAGGAACTACCTGCACCATCACCTAAACCAGTGCTGCAAGAACTAAAGAGTATTTCAGGAGGTTTTCATACAATAAAAAGATTTTCCTGCTGAGTCAAAGACAGCACACACCTACCTCCTTTGAAGTGCAGTCCCATGTGTCCTAAGTCCCCTTTCTGTACCTGAAATGCAGAGTGCAGCTCCACTGCAGCCCCCAGCTTGGGAACAGCTCTAGTTCAAGCAGGAAAGGCTCAAACCCCAGTAGTGACACAGGTGAAAACTGTTTAAGTAACATATGGGCAGGTGATACAGAAGTGACATTACTAGGACGTAGGGCTAAGCTTCAATTTCAATTTTCAGACTCCCTGCAAACCCCAGGGAATGTATAAATTACCTATCCTGCTGCTAGCCATGCTATGCACTTGCAAGAGATTTTTTCTTGATTTAGCCTATTAGAGATATACAGAGTTTAAAAGTCCAGAGTCAGCAGCTGGCTTTTGCAATTGGGCATTTATAACCCACAGGCAATAGCCAGAAGCGAAGACTTCTAGTTAAAAGTAGAGCTAGTGGGAAAATTCTTTCCTTTCAAAAAAAATTCAAATAAAATAAAATAGAACCATTGCATGTCAGTATGTTCTTACCCCACTGTTTTTTTATTTAAACTTTTATGAAAAGGCAAAACTCCAGATAATGGCTGTTTATGTAGCACATACACACATACATATGTGAACATATATATATATATATATATATATATAATCAAAACCCTAAAATGGAGCCTGGAGTGCATTAAGCAGAGTGTGGCCACCAGGTCAAGGGAGGTTCTCCTCCCCCTCTGCTCTGCCCTAGTGAGGCCCCATCTGCAGTGCTGTGTCCAGTGCTGGGCTCCCCAGTTCAAGAAAGATGAGGAGCTACTGGAGAGAGTCCAGTGGAGGGCTACGAGGATGATGAGGGGACTGGAGCATCTCTCCTATGAGGAGAGGCTGAGGGAGCTGGGCTTGTTCAGCCTGGAGAAGAGAAGGCTGAGAGGGGACCTTCGAGATGCCTCTAAATATCTGCAGGGTGGGTGTCAGGAGGATGGGGCCAGACTCTTTCCAGTGGTGCCCAGCGACAGGACAAGGGGCAATGGGCACAAACTGAAGCCTGGGAAGTTCCAGCTGAACACAAGGAAGAACTTCTTCCCTCTGAGGGTCACGGAGCCCTGGAACAGGCTGCTCAGAGAGGTTGTGGAGTCTCCTTCTCTGGAGATATTCAAGACCCGCCTGGACAAGGTCTTGTGCAGCCTGCTCTGGGTGACCCTGCTTCGGCAGGAGGGTTGGACTAGATGACCCACAGAGGTCCCTTCCAACCCCGAACATTCTGTGATTCTGTGATTTTCAGATGCTTCAGTATCCAAAGATATAAAATTCATCATCATGAGAAAATTTCCCTCAGTTAAAACCCTATTTTTGGTCAAGAAATATTTCTGTGCAAAATTTTCAGGGAAGTCTGATTTAGGTCTCTAATTTGCTGGTGGCTGAAATCCTTTCCAGTCTCTCTCTTCCAGGCTTCATATGTAAAAGTGATAATAAGCCTCTTCTTTTAAAGAATATTCCTGGAGCTGAAAGATTCAAATCTAAATCTCGGTCACTGTAACCCTACTCCATCCAAGAGATGCTCCTGGTGCATGTAGCAACATGCAGTGTGCATTTACCTGAGCAGAAGTCAGTGCTGACACCAATTCAGCGTTTCTTGCTTGTGGCAGGGGCATGGGAAGAACGTGATGCACAGAGGAAACGCTATGATTTTAGTGCAAATCTACCACAGCATTCTCTGATTGTGCCACACGCTCCTGACAAAATAAAACAGTTGCAAACTGCTGCCCAAATGGGATTTTCAACTCCTGCGAGCGCTGTGAGGCTATAGCACGATTGCAGTATAAATGTGTAAAAATCTATGTCTCTTTTCTAGAAAATTAGTGTATTATGTTTGCATAAGACTATGATAAACTGAATCAATATATAAAAGGTGAATAAGCTAAACGGGGTCATGCATCTGCCATCAAGTTGCAAAAACAACCTATTAAGAACACAAAAGGAGAGGGGTTTTTTCCATTTTTTTTCTTTTTGCTTTTGCAGGTTTCATTTTTACCCTTAGGAAATGAATAGAGTTTACGTCTATTCTTGTAAGGACTGCCCAAGCACAAGAGTATGTACTTTTTCTTAGGGAAAAAGTCATTACGCTTTCTTTTCTTTTTGTCTACAGAAACTTCTGGGTTATTGATAATGTGAGGGTAGCGTAGGGAAATAAAAGGTATTAATGCATCTCTTTGTATCTGGAAAGACATCATGCTAACCATGTTCTCTCTCTACGCAGAAAATACCCCTGGAAAGTTCTGGTTATACATTTCTGTGCATACTCTTGAGAAATAAAGTAGACACAAATGCATTTTCAGAGACTTTTGGACTTGATGTCACAAAATCAAAGTGAGAATTATTTCAGTAACATAGCCCATTGGCTTCTCATTGTGGTGGTAGGGAACTATCCCTTGTTAAAGGACTTATGGAGAGATGAGTACCTATTAGACACCATTGTAAATGAAGACAATGCATTTATTTCATTGCTATGGTTACTAAATCAAGTATGAAGTATAGAAATACGGTTCACAAGGAAAAAAGAATGAAGAAAAATAAATGATATACTGCTTTAGAAATGCAGAAGAGAAATCAAACAAATAGGCTGCACAGTTGAAGAAACAATTAATTATCTGAACTTTCACAACATATTTGATGTAATTTCATTGTAACTGATTGCAGCCATTCTTATACCAGTGTTATCTCACTCTCTTTACTTCTACACATCTTGTCTTTTATACTGCTGCTGGGGCAGGAGAAAAGCTCTTACCTTTTATCTGTGATAGTGGGGGAAAATAAAATATCACTGCAAGCCTAAAGGCTCTGGTGAGTGCCACAGTGCTGGGCTCGGACAGACCATCTCCTCTCCTCTCCTCTCCTCTCCTCTCCTCTCCTCTCCTCTCCTCTCCTCTCCTCTCCTCTCCTCTCCTCTCCTCTCCTCTCCTCTCCTCTCCTCTCCTCTCCTCTCCTCTCCTCTCCTCTCCTCTCCTCTCCTCTCCTCTCCTCTCCTCTCCGTGTTTTCTGGGGTGATTTAGAATAATAGAACCATAGAATGGTTTGGGTTGGAAGGGACCTTAAAGATCATCTGGTTCCAATCCCCCTGCCATCAGCAGGGACATCTTCCACCAGACCAGGGTGCTCAGAGCTCCATCCAACCTGGCCTTGAACACTGCCAGGGAGGGGGCAGCCACAGCTTCTCTGGGCAACCTGGGCCAGGGCCTCACCACCCTCATGGGGAAGAATTTCTTCCTAATCTCTAATCTAAATCTGCCCTCTTTTAGTTTACAGCCGTTCCCCCTTGTCCTGTCATTACACACCCTTGTGAAAAACCCCTCTCCATCCTTCCTGTAGCCCCTTCAGGCACTGGCAGCTGCTCTAAGGTCACCCCGCAGCCTTCTCTTCTCCAGGCTGAACAGCCCCAACTCCCTCAGCCTGTCCTCAGAGGAGAGGTGCTCCAGCCCTCGGATCATCTTCGTGGCCCTCCTCTGGACCCGCTCCAACACATCCATGTCCTTCCTATGTTGGGGGCTCCAGAGCTGGACACAGGACTCCAGGTGGGGTCTCACCAGAGCGGAGTAAAGGGGCAGAATCCCCTCCCTCACCCTGCTGGCCACGCTTCTCCTGACGCAGCCCAGGACACGGTTGGCTTTCTGGGCTGCAAGCGCACATTGCCGGCTCATGGTGAGCTTCTCATCCACCAGTACCCCCAAGTCCTTCTCCTCAGGGCTGCTCTCGAGCCAGTCTCTGCCCAGCCTGTACTTGTGTTTGTGATTTCTGCAATGCAGACGCTCAGAGGGCCAAAGGATCAGAGCTTTTTCTAAGTCGCGTACCATCACAGCACCCAGCTGTCTTCATCCAGCACATATGCAGCTGATGATTGACTCCTGCCTAGCAGGTTTGGTTTGGATCATGAGAGCAGATTTAGGCCAGTGAGGTGATCCAAAAGTACCAAGATCAGGAGCATAGCCAACAGAAAAGGTCAACGTCACATTTCATTGCTTGGAAATGTTATAAAGCTGCACTCTGTATATGGTCTGAACAGGCTGTTTAAAAAAGCTTTGTGAACAAAAATGAAGAAAACTAATAGCTAAGACTATAAATCCCACTCTCCTTTCTGTAATGAGACACGGTCAACAATTTGATTCTACTCACTCACTGAAACGTCGCTTGCTCCAGAGGTGCCAGTCAAATTGCATTTGGTTCATGCGAGCCTCATCAGAACTATTCAAAATCCAAGGCTAAAAATGCTGCAGTCAAACTCCCGGGCAAAGTGGATGGGAGGCAAAGGGATGACACTGCGGGACAGGATGTACCAAAGCCAAGATTAATCTACCTGACATCCCGCTGCCGCCTCCTCAAAGCAAATCCAAACAAATTCAGTACAATAGTTTCAGAAACAGTAGCATATTTAGGCAAAGCCAGCTATTTGGCCACTTCATGCACTTGGCACGCTTGGAAATCTCTTTGCCATAGCCAATTAGGAAGAGATCTGATTAATTAGGACTTCTTCATCTTTCTTTTCTGACCGACACATAGCAATGGATTATTTATGCATATTAAATGGAATTCTTCAGATACACTGCTTCAAAAAAGAGCTTTTAGAGTCACAGAACAGAGCCAAGAAGATCCAGATGGAATTAAAGCGTTTAAATTAATATTGTTCCCACTTACCCCAGTGCGAGTGCACAGCTGTCCCACAGTCATCGTTATAAAGGGAGACGGGCTGGCTCTAGCCTGTTGGTTAATACTGTGCCATAGCTTAGTGACACAGTACATTGGCATCGCTCTAGACACAGTAGGTTGGCATAGTATGTGACAGTCATTGCCCCTGTTAGCTTTCAGAATGACATATTTGAAATCCCCAAAGCGACTGAGGAGCCTGAACTTTGCCGAGTTTATTGGGACCGAGCCTATTAAATCACCGAGGGGCTGTGGAAAAGGCTACCTCCTACTCTGAAAGGTATGAACCCAGCTAAGCAAGAGAGCCAAGAAAAGAAAAGAGGAAAGGACAGAAGAAGCGTAATAATAAGGACTCCAGTACTGAATAAAATTCCTTCTTTTTATTCTCTGACACAAGATGCAATTTCTGAAAGGAAATAGGAACAGAAACAAGGCAAGTGCAGATCTATGAAAATAACCTTGGTTTATCCACTGTGGCCCCATGAGATCTCCACTCCTAGAGATTAGTCGTTATAAAGTCTCCCTCAGAAAGCACAAGTGAGCCTCTATCAGCTAGCCTAACAAAAAACAAATTGAAAATCGCTTTGCTGAGATACTTCTGTCTGACTGAGAATTGCATCTAACCACATCATTTCTATGAAACAGCAAATAACTGCCTCGCGGATCACAATAATGGGAAGTGTGGAGAGCAAATTGCAAAAAAGTAAAGGTTCTGGTGAATGAACCTCAATGTGCTTGGACGCCGGGAGCTGTGCTAGATCAGGCATGCTTTGCTGCTCACGCCAAAGGCTTGGGAAGCTCTAGACGTCCTCTCAAGGCAAGGCAAAGCCAAGTGCTGTAATGAACCTTTAGTCCTCTTTCAACAAAAGCCACGCACCTGGTTGTCATCTTCGCTAAGTCTTGCTGTGAACTTGCTACACTCACTGTGTGGAGAAGCCATAAAGTGAGTACAACAGCAGCTTAAGTAACAGGCAGGTAATACAAAAAGAATCAGAATCTGGAATTATATTAGCATCCAAAAATCCAAAGACTCAAACTGAAACTGAAGGGGGAAAAGCAACCCTATAGAGAAAGACCTTGGTGCAACTTTGAAGCATCCTTTAACAGAGGATGACGAAGAATCACCTTGTCCTACGGAAAAAGTTACTCAAAAGATGAGCCTGAAAGTCACACGCTTTCTGGCGTAAATGAGCATGAACGTGTATTTCTCTTCCCAGAGGTGGCACAAAGGAAGAGCCAACAAGCATACTGATAATTTTGAAAAGACCCCACTACAAAGTACCAAAAAAAGAGACTTCCTTGGAAGGTAAACTTGATTTCCCAAAGGGAATGAGTAAGCGGCCATTTCCCTCGCAGGCAAATGAAAGCAACGATGAGCTTTCAAAGATGTCATTCAGAAAACTGCCCTTAATGGGAGAACAGAATGACTGAACCCAGGCAGGAAATTAAGAGACAGAGCAGGGATGGTCATTTTGATGAGAAGACTCAAAGAGAACAGAAAAAAGAAACAAGGGGGCTGTGCAGCACTGTTATCTCCTTTGACTGGGTCCCGTTAATACGAGTCATTTAAGAGACTGATGAAAAGAGTGGGAATCTTTAAAAATCACCCAACTTTTTCAAAGGTGTCATTCTGTTTGAGTTTCAGAATTTTTCTTTCCAAATGCGCCAAAATACATCCCAGCAGGACAGACAAGCTAATGCTGTATGGATTATCTGGTGATAGGGGTATTGTCATGGAAACATGATCTTTGCTCAGAAGTGATTACTGGCGCCCGCTCTCATTCCTTTCATAGATTAATAATAGATTTTTTTTGTTGTTGTTAAGTCAGTGACAGCTATGGACCTGAATTTTCTCCTATCTCCCATATGGATTTCATCTTGGTTTTCAGCTGTGCCGTTTCTCCTTTACTGACAGATGTCAGTAGTGGCCCACAAGTACTGCAACAACCCCAGGAAAAGCTGCCCTCCAGTCTCCCCACAGGGACTGCGCTGGGTTTACTAAGGAGACACGGTACTCTGTCTTTTGTAAGGATGGCCAGAACTTCAAATCATAGAATGGTTTGGGTTGGAAGGGACCTTAAAGATCATCTGGTTCCAGCCCCCCTGCCATCAGCAGGGACATCTTCCACCAGACCAGGTTGCTCAGAGCTCCATCCAACCTGGCCTTGAGCACTGCCAGGGAGGGGGCAGCCACAGCTTCTCTGGGCAACCTGGGTCAGGGCCTCAGTAGAGAATTTTTTCCTTAGATATATTCTAAATCTACCCTTTATTAGTTTAAAGCCATTACCACTCACCCTTTTAGACTACGAGTCAGCGGATACATCAGATACTCAGCATACCACTTACACTCCAGGACATCTAACAAAATAGATAAAATGGGATTCTCCTCCAAAAACTTTGACTTGGGCATTTACAAGAAGGTTTCCTAGCTTCCTTTAAAGACAATAAAGTCTTACTGCAGGATATGGTTGCTTAAACATAGGTATCCATAGGCATTATTTGTGATGCCACAGCAAATCTTGTCCAGCCCCCGACTCCCATTCCCATAGCTCTGATACCGAAGTACCGAGTCATACCTGCCAGCTCCATGCAGACATCTCGGATATCCCAGATTGTCTTTAACAGCACTCCACATATACTTGTAGGTGACTTAATTGAGCCCAGAGGAGCCCAGAGAGCAATTCAGCTCTTCCTAGAGCAAACATCTACCTTTGGTCAGCAGTTTTGCTCTACAGGCTCTGATTTCAAGGAGTTCAGTTCAGTTGCCCAAACACAGACATCAGGTACCTAGGAGATACTCAGAGGAGTGACCACTGTCCTGGGCAAAACCCTGCGAGGTTCCACGGAAACAATTCGAATCATACAGACAAGGGCTGTGGCACTGTCTGCTTTGTGGCTCTAGATATATGGCTCTTTCAGCAAGCTCACGATAATTTCAGCTCACTCTTGGCAATTTTACCCTGCCTGATTAAAAGATAAGAAAAACCTGCTGAAGTTAGGAATAAGCAGATGTTTACAGTGACACAGATGGCCTATTCAAAACAAGATAACCTGCTGCTAACCTTGCAGCCCAGAAAGCCAACCATGTCCTGGGCTGCATCAAGAGAAGCATGACCAGCAGTGCGAGGGAGGGGATTCTGCCCCTTTACTCTGCTCTCATGAGACCCCACCTGGACTCCTGCGTCCAGCTCTGGAGCCCCCAACATAGGAAGGACATGGATGTGTTGGAGCGGGTCCAGAGGAGGCCACGAAGATGATCCGAGGGCTGGAGCACTTCTCCGAGGACAGGCTGAGGGAGTTGGGGCTGTTCAGCCTGGAGAAGAGAAGGCTCCGGGGTGACCTTAGAGCAGCTGCCAGTACCTGAAGGGGCTACAGGAAGGATGGAGAGGGGCTTTTCACAAAGGTGTGTAGTGATAGGACAAGGGGGAACGGCTGTAAACTAAAAGAGGGCAGATTTAGATCAGATATTAGAGAGAAATTCTTCCCCATGAGGGTGGTGAGGCCCTGGCCCAGGTTGCCCAGAGAAGCTGTGGCTGCCCCCTCCCTGGCAGTGCTCAAGGCCAGGTTGGATGGAGCTCTGAGCAACCTGGTCTGGTGGAAGATGTCCCTGCTGATGGCAGGGGGGCTGGAACCAGATGATCTTTAAGGTCCCTTTCAACCCTTACCATTCTATGGTTCTATATAAAAACAGTGTAATAGGGATTGAGGTTGGCAAGAAAAAGCAAAGTTTATGTGCACAACTATTTTGACTGTGCAAAGTACCCCTCAGCCCCAAAGGTTATGTTTATAGGAGTAAACTAAGCAGGACCAGGACATGGCCTCAGGCACTGGTGCAGCTGGATGGACCACAGCACCTTGCAGTCCCCAGTGTCTGACCCAGCACTGCCTGTACCAGGAGACGCAATGGGCCCGGGACTTACCTCAGAAGACAGTATGGACACAGCCACCCTAGTTTGGTTTCACTTCAGCACTTATGAGAATATGACAACTTGGCCACAGGGTCAGAAAATGGGCCTGGTACTTTCTTTTTTTTACCACTATAGAGGTGGGCAAAGTACCCTGCATTCCTTCCCTTTCTCCTATGCGACAGGCTTCTTATTATTTAACAACAGCTCTTTTTCTACAGCTTTGCTGGGTTTATGTGCCCATGGACTTCCCAATGGACTGCATTTGCAACACCCATGTGTGATTGCTGGTCTGTCACCATCCTTCCCCAGTAACACCATTCACACTAATTGTGTTCAGCGCAGTCACAGAATCACAGAATCACAGGGGTTGGAAGGGACCTCTCAGGAACATCTTGTCCAACCCACCTGCCAAAGTAGGGTCACCTACAACAGGCTGCACAGGACCGCGTCCAGGCGGGTCTTGATTATCTCCAGAGAAGGAGACTCCACAACCTCCCTGCGCAGCCTGGGCCAGTGCTCCGTCACCCTTAGAGTGAAGAAGTTCTTCCTCATGTTCGGCTGGAATTTCCCAGGCTTCAGTTTGTGCCCATTGCCCCTTGTCCTGTCACTGGGCACCACTGAAAAGCCCAGCTCCCTCAGCCTTTCCTTGTAGGACAGATGCTCCAGTCCCCTCATCATCTTCGTAACCCTCCACTGGACTCTCTACAGTAGTTCCTCAACTTTCTTGAACTGGGGAGCCCAGAACTGGACGCAGCACTGCAGATGGGGCCTCACTAGGGCTGAGTAGAGGGGCAGGAGGACTTCCCTCGACCTGCTGGTCACACTCTTCTTAATGCACCCCAGGAGATCATTGGCCTTCTTGGCAACCAGGACACACTGCTGGCTCATGGTCAATTTGTCCCCCAGCACTCCCAGGTCCCTCTCCGCAGAGCTGCTCTCCAGCAGGTCAACCCAGTCATACCTGCCCAGCCTGTGCCTACCTCTTAGTCCTCATCTGTGGGGAAGAAATTCACCCCTTCAGACTTTGCAGGTGCCAGAAGAAAGAGCAACAGGGAAAGCAAGTCACACATATTTTTTCAGAAGAGAAAAGATGTTCCGTGCCAGGAACCATATTCCCAGAATTTAAAGGAAGTGTGGTCATCCTTCACCACAACCCCAGTCTATGTCATTCTCAAGCTTATGAGGATTAATAGTCAAAACATGGTGAAACCATGAGGCAATGGAGATGGGAGGAGCCGGGGTCACGTAACAATGAACTCACATGGTTATACAGGTTTGCAGGTGGAGCCTGGTGACTTTGGATCAACTCTCAAAATATGTCAGGCTTAAAACCGGCTCTTCCCCACCCTGTGGGACCACCCAGCTATCACTGCAACCCCTGGCAGATGTAAGGTTGGAGGAGATGAAGGCAGAGCCCAGAAAAAAACATGTACAGGAGAGGCAGGAAGAAGAAAGTCTGGAGACATTTGGGTGAGAAATATATAAAGGCTGCCAATCAGAGCAGATTTCAGATTGAATCAGGGCCTCCAATTATAATTCCTTCTTTTGTCGAAGTTTTCTATGAAATGCTACAAAATCCGATCCAGTTGAAAGTGTAAGTGAAAATGCCACTGACTTGCACCAGTGCAAACCCAGAAAAACTGAGAAAGGCTGTTTAGATTTATTTCAAGAAAGACGAGGAGCTACTGGAGAGAGTCCAGAGGAGGGCTATGAGGACGATAAGGGGACTGGAGCACCTCTCATACAAGGAAAGGCTGAGGGAGCTGGGCTTGTTCAGCCTGGAGAAGAGAAGGCTGAGAGGGGACCTTCGAAATGCCTCTAAATATCTGCAGGGTGGGGGTCAGGAGGACGGGGCCAGACTCTTTGCAGTGGTGCCCAGCGACAGGACAAGGGGCAATGGGCAGAAACTGAAGCCTGGAAAGTTCCAGCTGAACAGGAGCAAGAACTTCTTCACTCTGAGGGTGACAGAGCCCTGGAACAGGTTGCCCAGAGGGGCTGGGGAGTCTCCTTTGGAGATATTCAAGACTCACCTGGATGCGGTCCTGTGCAGCCTGCTCTGGGTGACCCTACTTTGGCAGGAAGGTTGGACTAGATGACCCACAGAGGTCCCTTCCAACTCCTACCATGCTGTGATTCTGTGATTCTTAGATGTATCTGTGTAGCTGCACCCTCAAGATGAATTATTTAACAATTCAGAGAAACACAGTTCTATTTAGTCACTTGGTACACAAAACAGTCAGGACGACTGGTACAATCACTCCGATGGTGGGCGAGCACCCTGAAGGTTACTTCAATGGTCACTGATGAGCCTGGAGCAGTTATACAACAGCACAACATTAAGCTCAGAAATCTGCTGTAAAGCAGAGTTAATTTGTAAAAAGAGTACAGCCTATAGTCGACTACCCTCATCCTCCTCCCCCCGCCCCCGAGCCCCCCAAACACTGGGTCTGGCGGTTATTCTGATCCCTGGAGTTAGATGCATGTTTGATTCACAGACTGCAGCATGTCTGCACCAGATGGCCCCGAGTTAATGAACACAAACTCATCACTTTTACTCACGAGGGAAATGTGCAGCTCAATCTGATTTGTACTCGACAACTAAAAATATTTTAGTATTTTTAGTGAGCATTTTACTGTTACAAAATGGCATTTGAGGAAAGCATTAAAAGAACACAGCCTACCCAACAAATGTACTTCCACAGATGAAGAGCAGCGCTGCTGCCTTTCCCCCTTCTCATCAGAGCTAAGTTAACGTATTCCCAAACCTGAAAACTGCAAGCAGCACATAAAGAAAGCTATAAGATCTGGGGCCTTCTCAGGCACCATTAAGCCATTTGCAAAAAGTCTCCTGTGTTTGCTGAAAGCAGGATTGGGTTCTGAGTTTGTTACCACAGCAGGTTTGAAAGGACAGGGGTCATATTCTCAGCTAGCAAAGCAAAGTGCATGCCTGGAAACCACCAGAGCTGTGATTATTTATACCGGCTAATGATCGGTCTGCATGGGGCCACTGTGATTTGCACGTGCAGTGCATAAGATGTAACTGCGTGAGAATATAAAACACATACAAAACCCAGCATTACACTACCATGATATGCGAAGGATTTTTCCCCAAGGAACCAGGACACGTTTGTTAAAAGATGAAGACCAGATCCCCCAGTCTACAACACAAAAATGGATTAATTGCTTCCCTTGGAGTCAACAGGCACAAAGTCATGATTGCAAACACACGGCAGGAGCCACATTCCCAGAATTTACAGGAATTTTGACTCCACTTTTCACTCAAAAAGCTGTTGGGCGTGCCAAAATTTTAATATAATGTCAGCCTGGAATATGACTTCCTTACTACTGTTGGTAGTTGAGCACTGGAACAGGCTGCCCAGGGAGGTTGTGGAGTCTCCTTCTCTGGAGATATTCAAATCCCGCCTGGACAAGGTCCTCTGCAGCCTGTTGTAGGATGACCCTGCTTCGGCAGGGGGTTGGACGAGATGACCCACAGAGGTCCCTTCCAACCCCGACCATTCTGTGATTCAGTGATTGTGTAATTTTACACATTTGAGTGTGATACAGACCACAAGATCGTAAGATGCAATTCTTAATGAAACCATACAGTTATCTGAAAACTTGTTAGACTTGATGTAAATATTCAATAGAGTTGGGTGTTTCATTCACTGCATACAGTTTTTGCTGTTATTCTTCCACTATTGTGATGCATTCTCCACCCATAGTTTCAAGACCGCAAAGAATAAATCAGATTTAAAACAAATGAGAAGAAAGTAACGTATTAACCGTAACTCTTTACACCACATCCTTCAAGAAGCAAGCTGGCCAAGCCAGGTTGCGTAAGAACTGACTCCCAGATACTACGGATAAACTGGTCGGAGCTGGGCATCTGGGTCTTAGAGCTGCCATAGTCGTGCCAGCAGCAGGCACCTGCCAAGCCAATCTACTGGAGGCCGAACATATTTCCCACCCCCTCCTGAAGGAAGAGGCAGAGCCAGGAGGGAGTAGTGCCGTGTAATGACTTCTTTCTTACAGAAGTAGCAGGCAAACACATCACACGTGCAATGCCAGCTCCATAGCAATGAACCCACAGAGCATGTGGACTACCTGCCTGATGGCCTGTTTACCTCTCTAACTATACATTTTCTCAGCTACACCCATGTCCATTATAGAGTTGTGATAAAGTTATCAGTTATTAAATAGCAAAGTACCAATACAACACTAGCTCATACAAAGATCAGTGTCAAGCAGGCTACTCACAGTGGCTGAGCCAATAAAAAAGAGAGACAAAAACCAGAGGATGCTGAGAGGCCATTGTGGTCTCCTAAACCGTGGAAGAATTAGCCGAGAGAAACATCCACCAAGGTCCCGTTCATCACTAGATGCTGGGAAGAAACCCCGAACCAAGCTTTGCTTCCTGGTCTTTGTGCTGCCTCAGTCAACTTTCTTCCCTTCTACAGCTCTCCACTAAAGCATCTGTGTTCACAGAATCATAGTATCATAGAATCATAGGGGTTGGAAGGGACCTCTGTGGATCATCTAGTCCAACTCCCCTGCCAAAGCAGGGTCACCCACAGCAGGCTGCACAGGAACTTGTCCAGGTGGGTCTTGAATATCTCCAGAGAAGGAGACTCCACAACCTGCAGATATAAATACCCTGCAGATATTTATAAGCATTTATAAGGTCCCCTCTCAACCTTCTCTTCTTCAGGCTAAAAATTTCATCAGATCAGAACAGAAATATTTGCTGTTTGCCATGAAAACTTCTCCAGGCAGGGATCACCTCCCATCAGTTGATAATGCAGCGTCAGTGCCACGTGGCAGGAGATCCCACCTTTCCAGGATCATCAAGGAATTCATGCTGGAGGGTAATCCCACAGCCATCACAAACGGGGCAGCATGCACAAGTCCCCCCTCTCTCAGGGTATCTCTGTTCTTTCACACGCATGCGCAAATCCAATCATTTTAAAATTTGTTTTAATGTGAAACAAAAGCAAGCACACAAACCCTGATAATCTTAATGTTTTCTGAGAAACAGAATTTGTTTTCTGACCTCCCCTACAGGGTCTAAAAGTATAACAGAAACATTGGAAAGAACTCTGTTTTACTTAACCAAGGGAGTCAAAATTCAATTTAGATACTAATAATTTAAAAACTAATTCCGACTTTACCTCTCTAATCATTCCTGCTTACATGTATTACGATGTACTGAAGCTAAAATCTGAACACAACTATTGTTTGGAAATCTTTCATTCAATCTCCTCTAAGAATCCAAATGGCTCCAGCAACTACGTCTTCGTCTCATTAATCTCCCCTCCAATACAAACTTTCTGATGTGCAAGCTGTTTGCTCTCCCCATCCTTTACAACTGGATGTAAACAAGAGATGCGTGAGTTCTTTGAGGGGGGAGCATGGGCCATCCATCACCCGCGACAAGCCAGCACAGTGGGAAAGCAGTCATTTCTTCCACCCAATGTTCCAAATGGTGGCTTGCAAAACAACGGGAAGGAACCTCCCAGACTCTTTTCAGTGGTGCCCAGCGACAGGACAAGGGGCAACGGGCACAAACTGAAGCCTGGGAAGTTCCAGCTGAACAGGAACAAGAACTTCTTCACTCTGAGGGTGACGGAGCACTGGAACAGGCTGCCCAGAGAGGTTGTGGAGTCTCCTTCTCTGGAGATATTCAAGACCTGCCTGAACAAGGTCCTGTGCAGCCTGCTCTAGGTGATCCTGCTCTGACAGAGGGATTGGACTAGATGACCCACAGAGGTCCCTTCCAACCCCAAATATTCTGTGATTCTGTGTGATTCTGTGAACCTGCGTTCCTCTTCCACGCTGCAAGGGAAAACGGATTGCTTCTGGTTTACTTCTGGATGGTTAATTAATAAATAAACCATTTAACTAGCTTGAATTTAGGAAGCCTACCGGTAAAGCTGCCTTGCCCTCCAGCTGTAATGCCATTTTATTAGTGATGGTGACAAACATACCATGAAGTTACTAACATTTTATACATCCTCATTTTAGTTCCTCAGCGAGCAGTATCGCTCTGCAGCGCTGGACTGGTCTCTCCGTAATCAGGAAATCTCAGCACATGTTTTCAAGGCAGGTTTCCCTGCTCGACTTCTCACCCCTTCCTTAGTCACACCCCTGTTAAACGTCAGCCAAGGAAACAAATAATATTTCAGGCTATACCCGTGCACCATTAAAAATAGGCATGCAGCCCTTTCCATGCATAATTCATTCTTCCTGTATTTCCAGTCAAGACGTCTTCACTTTGCAAGTGTAAAGTGACAATTCTTGCAGATTTGGGAAATAATCTTTCACATCTGTTACAAGCCAGCAGACACCATTTGGCAAGTGTTAAAAAATACCATATAGGACCAGGAATACGGCATTCTGTTTGGTTAGAAGCATTCTTGAACTAAAAGTCCGTAGGAAAAAGCAAAGATGACTTGAATGTTCTTTCCTTCTGACAGAAATATTCTAATTTTCCAGCCATTTACCTCTCTGTTTCCTTTCTGTATTATGTCCTCCTTGTTCCTTACACTCTTCTTTTTCACAGGTATCATTTCACTGGCTTTGTCTTGTTTTGCAAATGTTAGGGTTTTTTTCATTTTTCCTTTCCAATGTTGACACTTCAGCCATCTTTATCACGCCAGACTCGGAACAAGCTCCAATTCTCTTCCTGCTCCGGGCTCTCGTGCCCCTGTTCACATCGTCCGACTCCCTGGGGCCTCCCCCCGTCTACGCTCACTCTCCCTCTGCCTCTCCCACCAGCCCGCGTTTCCCACCAGCCCAGTTCACTCTCTACCCCTGCCTTCATTTCCTATCCACCTAATTGAACTCTACTTTGAAGTCTTCTTAGTCTCGCATCAGAAGCGCAAGGAGTATGGCTGTCATAACAAAGAGAGGGAGAGCTCATGGGCCTGCTTTACAAAGTGATTTAGCAGGGCGAGGAGCACCTTGCTGCATACTAATGCTGTTTTAATAACGCTGCCCAAACACCCCGGTGACTGCGCTAACGGTATGCAGGCTCCGCAGAAGCTGGGCATGCGGTTTGTGTGCACACGAGGAGTTCAGATAATGGGGGAATGCACATTTCAACCGAGTTTGCCATCAGCAGTAATATCACTGAGACTCTATTCTTATCTCTGCCTTTCATTTAGATGTTTTCTCCTACTATAATACCATCCTTTGCTCTCTACACTCAAATGCACTCCATTTGCATTCCAGTCCTTCATTTAAAGTAATAATACAACTGATGCTATCCATATAGCTAAATAAAGCGACATATATTTAATTAAAATGATGCTGATGCGGCAGCTAGGCTCACAATTTGCCACCGCTTTTGCACCCGCTTGCAAAAGCCAGTCAGCGAAAACGGCGGCAGTGCTTCGGGGACCTGATCCTGCCACCTCGTCTGAAATCGCGGATCTTCTCCAGCGTCTCCGGCGCATCCTCTGAGGCTGGCCCTCGGGAAGAGCTCTGCCCTGCCATGCTTCGGGCATGGCTGGAGGGTGTTCTCCAGAGCACGCACGGACCCACCGGCTCAAGTGCATGCGATAGGTCCTCAGCACAGCTGGAAAAATTTACTTTTGCCAGTATCGTACTGGCAAAACAGATGGTGTAAATACTTGCAGTCATAACCAAGCGGTTCCTAAGAAGTCACCTTTAACGTGTGGAGTGGAGGAAAGCAAGCTTCTAAGTTTGTTTCAAGTTTCAGAGGCGACACCCTAAAATACCACAATATTTAAATCATTAACAAAACAACGACAGGAAAATAACCCTGCCGGTGTGTCATTTTTCAGGCAGAATTTGAGCAACTTCAGAAATGGTAGATGAACCACATTGATTTTTCTATTTGTGGCTTTGATGGGAATTTAATTGAAAAGCTCGGTAACTCAGGTTTTGAAGCTTGTTTGCACAGAGTGTTCCACAGCAAAATTGCGAAAAAAAGAAAAATAAAAAAAACCAACAAAGGGTTTTTTTCTGGTTGGCCAGAAGAGGCGGTGACAAGAGATCTGCTACAGATTTCACGTTCTCGTCTCCAGGAGTTTGAAATCACATAGGCTTTATTCACTGCCTATAGACAGACGTCGCATTTTGTCAGTACAGCTCACCATGAAAGCTAGGCTGCCGGCAATTAATTTTCCTTCTTTTCTTTTCCTCCTTTTTATGTGATTAGAAATGGACATCAGAATTTCCATCAGGATCATTTCAATAAACTGAAAGAGGAGGTAACACCCTGGCCCTCTCCTTCACGGTCCATTAGCTTAATCTGACATATCTGAAAAAAATCCAATAATCTGAAGTTCTTCAAAATCTTGGGTTCAAACATTCTTTATTGTTTCTAGCTCAAACCACGCAGAGGAAAAGCCCGAAGAAGTAAGCAGTAAGTGACAGGGTGGAATGGCATGAGGAGACATGGAGGTACCTTTTTAGCAGCTAATAGGTAGGAGTGACACATCCTACAGATTTCCTCTACCTGTTTTTGAGGGAAAAATACCTCCAATAGTCTTTGGTGGTGTCACTGTATTAACTTGCCAGGGTGTAAAAGGATCCTTTACTTCTGGCCCAGAAAGTGAGTTTTTTCCCCACCTTCGTATGGCAAGGAGCTTGAAACTTTCCCCGCTAGCTGCAGCCCTTGTCAAAGCAAGGCTGATCACAGAATCACAGAAACACACAATATTTAGGGGTTGGAAGGGACCTCTGTGGGTCACCCAGTCCAACCCCCTGCCGAAGCAGGGTCACCGAGAGCAGGGGGCACAGCACCACGTCCAAGCGGGTCTGGAATATCTCTAGAGAAGGAGACTCCACAACCTCCCTGGGCAGCCTGGGCCAGGGCTCCATCACCCTCAGAGGGAAGAAGTTCTTCCTCATCTTCAGACGGAACTTCCCAGGCTTCAGTTTGTGCCCGTTGCCCCTTGGTCTGTCGCTGGGCACCACTGAAAAGAGTTTGGCCCCGTCTTCCTGACCCCCACCCTGCAGATATTTAGAGGCATTTCGAAGGTCCCCTCTCAGCCTTCCTCTTCTCCAGGCTGAACAAGCCCAGCTCCCTCAGCCTTTCCTCGTAGGAGAGATGCTCCAGTCCCCTCATCATCCTCATAGCCCTCCGCTGAACTCTCTCCAATAGCTCCTCATCTTTCTTGAACTGGGGAGCCCAGCACTGGACGCAGTACTCCAGATGGGGCCTCACTAGGGTAGAGTCTCTTCTACCGTGGGCAAATTCCAAAAGTGCAAGTTGAAATGGAAAAATACACAGAGGCCTTTTAGTGCAGGTTGCATTTTTATATTGAACCCGCAGCTAATAAACATTGCAGAGCTTTCTGAGGGGAAGATTGCACAGCCCCTCCGTGCTCTACCTCATTACCTTCTCATTTTGTTTTGTTTGCTTCTTTCTGTCGGTATAAACACGAGGCACTGCCAGGCATACAGCAGGTCAGGTGATGACATTTTTTAATGTTCTCATAACAACCTGACCTCCTGCTCACATTCATGAAAAAGAAAATAAGGAAATCCCCTGTTTTAAGTTTTAAATGCTAACTAGGTTCTATATTTGATTTGTTTTTCCTTCCCAGCAATGCTAATTTCAAATTGAACTGCTGACTCAATTAGCAAAATGTTGAAGTTGTTGAGACCTTGTATAATATTATGTCCCATTAACAAAAAGGAGGCCAGTAGTGGTTTTATGCCAGTAACTAAATCCAGCACCAGTGTTTTAATGGGCTATTTTAATTAAACAAATTAAATTAATGATGGCCTCTGCAGAATGATGAATTATGCTATTTAATATATCCTTGCTACATATTAATCCCATTCCTTAATATTATCTTCAAACATTGATCAATACACAGACACATAAGTCATAAACTGACTGATCTCAAGAAAAAAAAAACAAGTGGTGCAAAAGAAACATAAAAAAATGTGACTATGACTACGCTTCACCTACAACCAAGATGTCATGGATTCTCACAATGATGAAGAGGAACCCTTTAGTATGTATTCTCCTAGTAGCAGTAGTATCAACTGCATATATTGAGGTAGTAGCCACAAAAGCAAATGGAAGTTGAGAGCATCAGCATGGTGCCATGCATGCAAAGCAAAAGCCACGCTGGGCCTGAGAACTTATAACTATAACTTATAACTGTAACAGTCTATAACTTATAACCTGAATAAATCAGGTGTCTGCACAACTGCAAGCAGCCCTCGGTCTCTGGGTTTTTGTTATTTGCCTTATGCCCTTACTGATCACAATCAGTTTTCTTACAGCGTCATTTTAGGAAAAGATCTTAAACCTTCTCCAAGTTACTGCTCAGGCCATCCCCCCTCTCCTGATGTGGCCTCTCCTAAGAGCAGAAATCATGTTCCACCTCTCCAAAGTGGACCGCAGGGTCTATGGCCGTTCAGGGACAAAGACTGGCAAATGTGGGATGATCTTAGCTCCCAAATAAACTATTTACTTCTGAAGTTACGGCAATGTAACAGCACCGTCACGGGATAACATAAACCAGGTGGAGTCCACAGTCCCCTCTGTAAGTGATGGGGAGGACCCAGATAATTGTCTAATCTTTTAGAGAGATCTAACTTTTTTTTTTCCAGCTATCTTTAGAAGGCCAGCATAGGGTTGAGCTACCTGATGTGACCTCTAGACAACTCACGGGACTGAAGCCTGCCACTTAGTCCGTTTAAAGGCTATGAAGCCTGTCTCCTCTTAGACAAAAAGGAAAAAAAAGTTGTTTATAACTAGGACTATTAATGATAAATATAATGAAATGTCCTTAAAAATGGGAGACTAGGATGGGGTTTCCACGCAACTGGAAGATGGTCCACAGGAGAGATGAGAACAGGAGCAAGACTAAGAGTAGAACAGGCAGCCAAGCAGTGCTTTGAGATTGGGAGATAACCACAGATCCTAAGGAGCCTGGCAAAAGGCCTTCCTGTTCTTTTAGCATAATTTTCTCTGTATTTTTTTCTCCTAATAAAGCCTAATTTGTATTATTTCAACACAGCACCAGAGAGCCTGAGTTTTAGAGAATGCATCATGCCTTTGACAGCTACTTAAAACAGGCTGAGGGGGATCTGTGATGTGGCACGCTAATAAAGACTCAAGCAAAGATTCTATAGGATTAAATGAAAACAACTGACAAAATGGAAAAGACGCAAGGTACAAACACAGCTAGAGAATACACTCATCCAGAGTATCGCAGGCATGCCTGAAGATGCAAAACATCGTGCACATAAGATGAAATGCTTGGCCTCAGCTTCCCGAAGTTCCGAGCGATAAAGCAAAAGGAACAATAAAAGAAAAGATTTTTCAAAGGACAGAAATAAAAGCAGCACGGACATGAAAAGGACTTGTTCATCTGCTATTAAAAAAAAGACTGTTGAGAGTTCTCAAAAGTACATTCAACACTCCATTCACCCCACCAAGCCAGCAGCTGTCTCTCTGAAGACGTGTCAAAGCCCAGTATCACCCGTGAGCTCTCGCACCGGCACGCGATACCTGCCCTTCGTTACACCAGGTACGGGAACCAGGAGTGATGCTCAGCTCTGACAACCCTTCCTCTCGCATTTGCCAAGTTCATATTAATTTTCCTAGAGAACCCTAGCTCCTGCAGGCTTAGTCTCCCATGTATGAGCTGCTCTAAAATAAATACATCTTGGTAGCGGTATAACATGATGACCCTCATTCTGAGCGCGGGACGTATCATAGCAGCAATGCCCCACGGTAAGCGGCGGCACACGAGCCTCGACGTTGCAACCTGAATGACAACCCTCATGGGTGTTTCCACCAAGAAACACAAATCATATTCTGATTCCATTGCATAAAGGATTTTAACAAAAAGAAGATAAAGAAGTGGGCTCTGTATTTTACTCAACTCACTGTAGCTGAAGTGAATCAGCTCAGAATCCCGGTGTTTATACCCAGCGGGGACGGAGGAGCGAAGAAGCCACCGACAATATGGCAGGATACTAATTCAGGGCTCTTAATGTATTCAGAGTCAGAACAAATCAAAGAAGAACTGTGTTTAAAATAAAAAAATAAAACAGCTACAGGTGTTGATAGTGAACTGGCATTATCCTCTCTTCTTTAAAAAAATGACATGGTAATTCTAATGACAAACTGCTATAATTAGACACTTAATTATAATATCTTAGGTCTAACATCTGCATTTTCATCATCTGAAAGGTAGAAGCCAAGGACCGTTTGCTGCAAAACTGGAAACCCAAACAAGACCAAAGGAAATGAGGAGTGAAGTCCAACCCAGCCTGAAATCTGCTGTTCTTCACACCCTCCACTTGACTCTGGAGCCCCCAACATAAGAAGGACACGGATGTGTTGGAGCGGGTCCAGAGGAGGCCACGAAGATGATCCGAGGGCTGGAGCACCTCTCCTCCGAGGACAGGCTGAGGGAGTTGGGGCTGTTCAACCTGGAGAAGAGAAGGCTGCGGGGTGACCTTAGAGCAGCTGCCAGTGCCTGAAGGGGCTACAGGAAGGATGGAGAGGGGCTTTTCACAAGGGGGTGTGGTGATAGGACAAGGGGGAATGGCTCTAAACTAAAAGAGGGCAGATTTAGATTAGATGTTAGGAAGGAATTCTTCCCCATGAGGGTGGTGAAACACCGGCCCAGGTTGCCCAGAGAAGCTGTGGTTGCCCCCTCCCTGGCAGGGTTCAAGGCCAGGTTGGATGGAGCTCTGAGCAACCTGGTCTGGTGGAAGATGCCCCTGCTCATGGCAGGGGGGTTGGACCCAGATGATCTTTAAGGTCCCTTCCAACCCAAAGCATTCTATGATTCTCTGATTCTATGATGACTATCGTCCTTCAGCCACTTCATGCTGGGGGAGAAAGCACAAGCCCCTGGACCTGGATGGCCCAGCAGCTGCTGGCCATGGGAGCGACCTACTCTTGGGGCACCCTCTCTGAACACATCCCATCCCACCGGTCGAGGGCCAACGGCCGTCGCACACCCAAATCCAGCCACTTTGGGCTTTTTCTTCCTCATCTCCCTAGCTGGTCCGCAGGTCCACTGGCTGCAGCAGCTACCATAGAAACCAAAGTGCTGCTCTGCAGCACATGGAGCAGATGTCACGCAAAGCAAGATGAATGCGATGCAAGAGGGGGGTGGATGCAAGAGGAGGAGGAGGAGGGAAAGCAGCATCACACGTTCAGAATTAAATGTTCCCACCAGAGGGAGTGAGTCATTTCTGAAGTAAGTGCAAAGCTGCAATATTTTTTTTTTCCCTACGTTCTCAACGCGCATCCGCAAACACGGACGTACAAATAAATGTGCTTTCATCTCTTTTGCGCAGGTGCTGAAGTCGCCCGTGCTTCGCTCCCTAATGAAAGCTGTGATTTTCTCCCGATGCTAAATTAATGCCTGACCTAAAACAACTATCCAAGCCAGAACTGTGCTGTCATTTCAAAAATGCCCTGTAAAGCTTTTTCGCTTCCTCTTCTTCCAGGGTAGTGCAGAAATATGACATTGTATAAAGTCAATATATATTATACAGGCATTTTACGGCAAAAAGTCACACTCCGTTTTTAAGACTAGCAAGCTATAATTCAGTCGTGCACAGTGTTTTAACTCAAAGTAAAAACAGTAACAACCAGTTTGGAGCAGTGTTTAATTTCCTCTAATCTTACTGTTTAAAATCAGTATCTTTGCCTCAAGTTTTGGGTTTGTTTGGTTTTTTTTAATTCACAAAAGGCCATTTTTAATATTATGATCTTTTCCCAGCAGAAGCATTATTCCCCCTTCTTCCTTCCCTGGGTATGTCTTGTACACACCCAATTCACTATGCTTAATGCACCTTACTGGTTTATTTGTTGAAACACTATCTTGCTATGAAGTTAGGGGGAGAAAAAGTCACATTCTTTCTATTTGAGAAATGAGAATTAGATCCCATCGCTTTCTGTGGTCTCTGTCCAGTGTCAAGCACGGAGCGTGATAACTGTGAAGAGCTCGCTCTGGCAGGTGCTGAGCGCTCAGGCTTTCCATGGGTATCAATGCGGCTGGAGATGCTCAGCAAGTTCAAGATGCAAAGCCGTGAACGCTCCGGGGCCTTCAACATCTCTGCCCCTGCAAGGGGACCCGCACACACCCAAAGATCAGCTCCTGCGGATGCCAGTGAAGATTTCCACGCTGAGATACGGAAGGATTATTTTCAAATAAATGGGATGAAATATTCGCCAAGCTGTGTGGATTCACAGTTATACACAGCAACAGCAGCAGAAAACGATGCCTAAAAAATTATGTCTGCTTCTGTAGACTGTATATACTTAAATGATGGGTCATCACAAACGAGTTTTCCTCCCAAAACTCACTTAGTAAATGATGTTCATGCAGGTAATGCGCATCTTCCTCTTCTCCGCAGCAAAATACAAACCCCACAGAATCCCCTGTTGTCATAATTTACAGACACCGGCAGGAGAATTCTGCTTTATCTGATATTTAAAACAGCGCTCTGTCATTTATATAAAAGCAGATAATCAACTTTCAGAGGTCCAAACGACAAGCAAGCCGATGGTCTGCGTTGCACACAAAGAAAAAGGACACCCAGCTCCGGCATTTGGGGCCACCGCGGGTGGCCTGCGAAGCCACTAGAGGGCAATGGAAGAAATCAGGTTTTCCTCCAGCCCTGCTAAATCCCCTCATTCCGTGCTGAAGGTTTTTTCCTGTAACAATATATCACGGGATAATGGGGAAATTTATTTCCTATCACCGTTGGCACAGAAAATAGCAATCCCGTATATATATATGTATAATGGCAAGAAGTGTTGGATGAAAAATAATCATCCGAACTAGAATTAGCTGATTGAGATAAAAATAAGAAATATTACTGAAAGTAAAATGAGGAGATGATACTAAAAGCTCACGTTTATGTGCCTGCATTGAAAAGGAGGAGGGATGCTACAATCCCTCACTGAGATTTGCTAGCTCTTACTTTTTCAGAATATTTCGAGGGATGTTTTAAGCTTTACAACACTAGCTTTTGGGCTGAGAGTTGTCGTCAAATTATATTCTCCAGAGGCAATTAATTTTTCAAATTTTCTAGGATAACTGTTCAGACATTTCTGAGCTATTACTGGGAAAATATTGTATTTTCCATATATATAAAAAAAATCTGGGACACTTTCTTTAAGGAACGCAAAAAATGAGCCTTGACGTTTGCTCTCATGAGTCCTTCAGCACGAAGAATTGACCAACAAACCCCAAATCATCTAATTTTTCAACTTTTTGGAAAAATGTCATGTTTGCACAATCAGTGGATGGTTAGCGTTGAATATTCTGCAAGCAGGAACGAGCGCTGGTTTCCTGCAGCACTTCAAAAGGGACAAGTAAGACAACGCACGTGACACTGTGGCAATTTGTACTTGGTTAAAGACGAAAACAAACAAAAAAAACCAAACACCGTTCAAATGGTAAGGCATATAATTAGTGCCAGTCAACATGTTTCTGTAGAAAACAGGACAAATATAAACCAAACATCTTTCTTTGACGAGATTACAAGTTTTGCTGACAAAGGAAACTTTGCAGATAGAATACAGTTAACATTTCATGTTTGATTTAGTGCCATATAACTATTTTAATAAAAAAAGAAGTGCTACATGGTATCAATACAGCAAATGATAACTGGATTAAGATGGACTTTTACCAGAATTGTTATGAAGCACAGTGATCAAGACTTGGAAATTATTATAAAAACCAGTACTGGTAAAATTGGAAGATCACACGAAGGTCAGAGTTACGGAAAATGCTGATAATGCCAGGGTGCTTCTGCTGCACAGTTCAGATCATGGCAACATAGTTAAACCCCAGATTCTACATCTACGAAGGTGAAATTCCAAATATTTTACATCTAGGAGCAAAGAATAAAGGCACATCTACAGAAACATGTATAAAGAGCAGCATGCCCAGGGAGGTAATTTGACCTTTATTTTTGTCCTTGATAAAGTTCATTCTGGGATATTGTATCCAGTTCTAGTATCCTTTTTTTTTTTTTTTTCCCAGGCTGAGGGAGCTGGGGCTGTTCAACCTGGAGAAGAGAAGGCTCCGGGCTGACCTTAGAGCAGCTGCCAGTGCCTGAAGGGGCTACAGGAAGGATGGAGAGGGGCTTTGCACAAGGGTGGGTAGTGATAGGACAAGGGGGAAGGGCTCTAAACTAAAAGAGGTGAAATTTAGATTAGATATTAGACAGAAATTCTTCCCCATGAGGGTGGTGAGGCCCTGGCCCAGGTTGCCCAGAGAAGCTGTGGCTGCCCCCTCCCTGGCAGTGCTCAAGGCCAGGTTGGATGGAGCTCTGAGCAACCTGGTCTGGTGGAAGATGTCCCTGCTGATGGCAGGGGGGTTGGAACCAGATGATCTTTAAGGTCCCTTCCAACCCAAACCATTCTATGATTCTATGATTCTATGATTTTAAAAGACAAAAACTTCAAGAAAGTTCAAGAATAAAGTAAAAAAATCTTTCTGGTGAAAGTCACTGCTAGGAGAACACTGATGTATAAAGCTGCAATTTTGACTACCCACAATTTCTGATAAAAATAATTAGTTGAATAATACTGGCTATTCTCCTGAGGAGATGGTGCATCCAGGGCTTTCACTGTCAGTCACCTGCTGTTACAAATATCTACCTTCCCCTAGATTAAGCTTCTGGCTATAGGTCTTCATTATGCCTCTCCCTACTAGCTTACAAAGTGCCTTTCTGTGTAAAAGAGTTTTTCTTCTATGAAGACCTTAAATACAGCTCCTTTAAAAATTGAAAAAGACGTGATTTAACTGAGTCACCTAAAAATAACCAAAGCAAAGGAGAAAAGAGCAGCCAGAATGGAAATATATTAACCTCCATAAGCCATAGGAAGCTGGTTGCTTGGGGAAAGGTCAGGACCAAAAAAGACAGAGCAAAAAAGTCCTGGGGGCTGGGAGCACTGCGTCACTGCAGATGACTCCTCAGTCTTTGAGGACACCTTCTGCAGTGTCCCAGCAGAGCACACACCTATGTGGTCCTGCAGCAGGAGGCATCTTAGGATGCTTTCGGCAGCAGGAGGAGGGACTATATTTTGTCCGCCTTGATACAGTGGGTAGTTAGACCCTGTGACTAAATGGCATGTAATAAAGGTCAGCTAGAAACAGCACAATTTTATCTGATTCTGCAAGGAGAGAGAAAAAAGAAGGTTTTTCAGAAAGAGGCCTGAAGAAGAGAGTGGAAAATTTGAAGCCTGGGGAAAATGTGGAAATAGGAAGAAATGGATGTGGGGCAATGTCAAATGATAGAAGCTCCTGGAAAGCAAAAGAGCCAGGAAACAATGTGAGGAGGAAACAAACAACAAATAAAGGCTGAAATAAAATTGGGAGTGGGAAAATCAAGAGAGAAAGGCAGAAGAACTGATTTTTCTGCACCAGTTCAACGGGCTCTGCTTGATCTCTCTTGCCAGCACTGCACGGTGTGAATGCAGACCTCCATCTAGCTGGTGCTTCACCAGTTGGGCTCATCAGCCCTGCAGCATGAGATGACAACATTACTAGCTACAGAGCCACTGAATAAAATCAGTCAAAGTCATAGAAGCAGAGATTCGTGAACTCAAGTTTTTGTAAAATAGGATCGAACTCAGGCAGTTCCCATCCCCAGCTGTCCTCAGCCACACCCAAATATTCAGGGATAACAGCACCTGTCCAGCATGTTTCCTCCTTTGTGTTTCACAGCAGCTCTTAAAAAAATACCTTTGTATCTTCCTATATGCCTGTGTACAAATGATTTATATACAGGCTTAAGCCCATTGATACACCATTGAGAAAATACTGATGTTACTATCCGTTGTAATTCCGTGCTTTCTTGGGAATCACGAATATCACAGAATCACAGAATCAGAGCATGGCAGGGGTGAGAAGGGACCTCTATGGGTCATCTAGTCCAACCCCCCTGCCGAAGCAGGGTCACCCACAGCAGGCTGCACAGGACCGCATCCAGGCGGGTCTTGAATATCTCCAGAGAAGGAAACTCCATAACCTCCCTGGGCAGCCTGTTCCAGGGCTCCGTCACCCTCAGAGGGAAGAAGTTCTTGCTCCTGTTCAGAGGGAACTTTCTAGGCTTCAGTTTGTGCCCGTTGCCCCTTGGCCTGTCGCTGGGCACCACTGGAAAGAGTCTGGCCCCATCCTCCTGACCCCTACCCTGCAGATATTTAGAGGCATTTCTAAGGTTCTCTCTCAGCCTTCTCTTCTCCAGGCTGAACAAGCCCAGCTCCCTCAGCCTTTCCTCATAGGAGAGATGCTCCAGTCCCCTCATCATCTTCATAGCCCTCCGCTGGACTCTCTCCAGTAGCTCTTCATCTTTCTTGAACTAATATGCATTAACACAAAGAGATACGTCCTGTTTTTTCCTAGCTGGGTTGGTTTTAATATCTGCACTCCTACAAAGCTCTAGCACAAGACTGGTAACACAGTTGATGGCATTGCCCACCAACCAAAAAGCCCATTCTGACCTCTTTCTGCAATGTAGCTCTCCCTGAAATCAGTAGACATCCTGGATCTGGAAGAAGAAAAGATTAGTCTACAAGTGATCCATGGAAGTCAATAAAGGAGGAAAGGGTCTTGATGCAAAAAGAAAAGGAGGAAAGGGTCTTGATGCAAAAAGATCACAAGATCAAAACAGATATGACCATGTTACTTGCTAAAGCATGCTCTGATTTTTCTTTCCAAGAAGTATTGACTTGTTCTCCCAAAAGCTGAGAGCTGTATTTGACTGAGTGGCACACTTCACACAGAAAACAAGACACAGACTTCTCTGACAATTCATTGGGGAACAAACACTCTAAAATTAAAGAAACTCCTGGGCCAGATTTTTATCTCTATTGCGTTACTGGAAGTCCAAAGTTATTCTATTGATTCTAACTGTGCTGCTCCAGATTTTCAGCTGTACAGCTGACCTGCATTGGGTCCTGCGAGAAAATCTTGAGAGTTATTTAAGCAAAGGTTAACATCAGCTAGAAAGCAACATCATCAGGGTATGACAATTGCCAATACGTGCTGTAGTACATCTGGTTATTAAATTGTTTGAACCCAAGTGCTTATGAGGATACTCCTACGTCCATAATTAGATGCCCAAGCAGCATATTTTATGAATGTTGAGTATCCGTCGTTTCCATGTGTGAGCTCTGTGGAGCTCAGAACTTTCTGAAGTGCCATTATGTTCTTATATCCATCTTGACAAGCCCTGTTTCAGATAAATTTTTGGCTTTATATTTTAGAGTTGGATAAACAGTGGAAAAGCGCTCCACGAGTATGTACTTGAATTCTGCTTAGGTATGCTTTTGTCACTGAGAAAACTTGAGGTTTGAATAGTGTTCTTTGGTTCGCATAGCCTTGCACTAAGGATAAGCAAACTGTTTGGACAGCAAAAGCAATGCTCCCAGACTTCCATGCTCTTTAAAAATGTATATGTCCCTTAAAAACACACAAAAAAAGGCTTTTTGTTTCATTTTTTAATTTGTATGGAAACTATAAATCAGGCCAACTGATAGAGGGGATTGTAAGAAATGTGAAACTATAAGAAAAAGCCTTAATATTTTCTAGTTTTTAGTAGTCTTTAGTACTGTAACTTGTATTTCTGCATGCATAGTGATCTAACGATATAACTGTTACACTAATCCCTGTTTTCTCATTAAGGAATGTAGTGGAAGGACATGGGCACAAGCTATCACTTAGTCGTTAGACAAAATAATTAAGTGAAACAAAAGTGGTCTTGGTTCTCAGCAAATAATTGGGATAATTGTGGGATAAAAGAGACTCCTAGATAATTCTACTCCAGACAGCTCGGTCTTGGGAGGGCAAATGCAGTAAGCTCCAGAGATAAGGAGGCACCCAGAGAGCAACAAGACTAGAGCCAAACACCCTGCAGGACAAGATATACGTGATCCTAGAAGATGAGTTTGCGCAGAAACAGATGTCAATCAGTGAACAGCGTGATGAAGAGGATGGGCCTTCATCTTGGGACCCCCGAAGACCACCCAAAGATGCTAACAGACATGCGTGAAAGATATTTACATATGCTAATTAGTTCCTAGAAATATAATGAATATTTACATGTGTGATTGTATTTAACCTGAAGCAACAGGGTGTCTGGCGCACACGTTTGGAGGAGAAATCCCCCGTATGCCTGGCGCCGCAATGAATACCTGCTTAACAGTATACATCGTATTGTTAGGTTTTTCCTACGGATCTTCGAACCACAACCCCTCTCCTCCTCTCCAGATCAATGCAGAGTCCCACTACAAGCCTTACTTTCCACCTGGACACAGATGGATTCAAAGGCCACAGCAGAATTACAACACAACATTCTCAACACATCTCAAGACTCAACACTGCTCAAGATGATTTCTCAGTTTTCACCTCCTGGAAATTTCTGCATAAGTCACTTTTAAGGCTATATTCAAGCCAAAGACAACAAGATCTGACACAGAACAGCAACAGCTAATCATAATCAACGTTCTTTTGCCTTGATCTTCTTCAAGGCTATTTTATCATGTCCTCCCACAGATAATCTCTTAGTTAAACTAAGCTCCTTGAGAGTTTCCTGAAGAGAAGGAACTATATCCTGGTCCCTGTAAACCACTGTGTACACTTCAACCATCATTATTAATATCATTATCGTATTTATGCTTTTGACTTTTAATATGCTTGTGAAACTTTGTGAACTATGCTATAACAGATGCATGATCAAGATCAAGAAATCCAAAAGCCCGAACTAGTAGCCCTTCAGAATGATCCCAGATGCCATTGAACCATGTAGGAACACATCTACAGGCTGACATCAAGGTATTTCGCTTCAGTGTGTTGGCATCACTACAGACTCTGCGATGCTGCCTTACCACCGGTATGACCTAGGACCCACAGGAGATCTGTGCCCAGCTGTGGTGGCAGCTGGAGGCCAGGTCAGATAGGGTAGGACATCCCAAATGGCACTAGACCTCTGCAGACAACTCAGCTTAGCCCTTTAAATCTTCATCTTCTGGATCAGCATGGAGATCCGCCCTGAGGATTGAGGATCCATCTGTCTAAGCATATGAAAACTTGATGTCTAGACAAATTTAGGATGTTTTTACATTACTGGCAAGGTGAATAGAGCAAGAAATACAAAGTAGGAAATGTTTTTTTACAACCTATTCTTGGAGTCTAATCTATTTGATATTACATGTGTTTATTTTAGGGCAATTTCTAATATTAGTTTAAACGTCCAATATAAGTGTCAGCTTGAAGCACTGGCTTCACATTCACTGTAAAATAAAGCAAATGGTTTCTTTGCTGAACTCCATGATCTCCCCAATGAAAAAATGATTGTAAAATAGAAAGCATGGTTTCATAATGTTGTTCATAGTTCTAACTTTAAATGTATGATTAGCTATATTTGCAACAGTCAAAGGGCTAAGCAAAACGCCTGGCCTTTGATCAAATGAACAGCACATATGCAGAATCGAAAGCTAAAAAAAAGCCTTGCCTTCTTCAGCATTGATAAAAGCAAGCAACGTGGTGTTGCAGCATCCAGGGGAACAGAAATAGGACGCAACTGGTAGCACGCTGCACTCGGCTTAGGATGGTGGCACTTCTCCTCTGCCTCAGTGAATTTTAAGAGGTTGCCTTTGCCCTGCTGTGCTTTCCAGGGATGCTCATTTGTGTTTTCATACGGACCTATACAGAATCACAGAACCACAGCATGGTAGGGGTTGCAGGGACCTCTGTGGGTCACCCAGTCCAACCCCCCTGCCGAAGCAAGGTCACCCAGAGCAGGCTGCACAGAACCACATCCAGGCGGGTCTTGACTATCTCCAGAGAAGGAGACTCCACAACCTCCCTGGGCAGCCTGTTCCAGGGCTCCGTCACCCTCAGAGGGAAGAAGTTCTTCCTCATGTTCAGCTGGAACTTCCCAGGCTTCAGTTTGTGCCCGTTGCCCCTTGTCCTGTCGCTGGGCACCACTGAAAAGAGTCTGGAAATATCCATCCTGTACATTTCATTGGTTCAAAATAAAGTCCTCTTGGTGGTGACATTAAAATATTTTTCCTCCCACAACACAAAATTCTACATCAAAGCAATGTAGGAAAATTTATTACGAAAGAGAAGTCAGATGAACAGTATATAAAATATTGTGTGAACTCTGAAGTCACATGTTATGGCTGCAAAGAAAACCACAGGGCCCTGACCATGTCTATCAGAACAGAACTCCCTATCAAAATGGTGGAAAAAAAAAAGTAGAGCAGAGAAGCATAAATCTTTATATAGATGCATTTCAGCATAAACTCAACAAAGAAAGCACAAGTGAGTTGTTCATCAGTGTTAACAACAGGACAGGTCATCTCACAGACATATGTATTATGAATAACTCAAACAAGCCAACTACAGTACCCTAGGTTCACGCCGTTAAGGCTTTCACCTTGTCACCACTGTCATCAAGAAATGCAGTCAAAAGTGGTGTTGCTTTTGACCTATCTTTCTGCTGCAAGGTGACCAAATTTTCTCAGAGTGGCAAAAAAGTTACATTTTCTGTGGTTTAAGGTAATATGAAAAGAGTTGGCAACTCTCCACACAAAATGTCCTCATCCGTAGCTGAACGCAGCCTTCTCCGAGAGGGATGAACACAAAAAGGGAATCTCTGCAGCACAGATGAGTGATTACAAAATAAACAACTGCTTAGCTTATCAGATCAGGTTTGCTTCTTTTCATCAGAACTACCCCCATCAATCAGGAATCAAGTAGCTGCTATTCACATCAGAGTGCAACAAAGATGATTTGATATGTAAAGCTCTGAAATAGACATAATCTGAAGAGGAGTAGGCAGGTGTTATTTTTTTATTGACTCTATTGTATTGCTTTAATAACAACAACCTACTTTTAAAAAGAGTTATTTAACTTTTCCCAGCCAAAGAACACAGGAAAAACTGTCTCCTAGCCAAAGCATGTTCTAATCTCACACAGCACGTGACATAAAACACCAGCTGACTGTTGTAAATTCACTCCAAGAGGCAGTACTTCACGCAATTAAAATCTCAGAACTGCTCTGTCCTGTAGACCTGAAAATAGTCTTTCCTCCAGCTTTGACAAACACAATCCTGACCACTCCATTTCCCCGCAGATTTCTACTCCAAAGCTCATTACGCTGGCCAGGAAACTCCAGCTTTTAAATCTCTCCTCTTTTCTATGATATGAAATATAAAGTTGTTGTTTTTGCAGTTGAGGGGTTTGCTGGTTTCTTCCCACACCATCCCACAGCCTCTTACGCTGGCCAGTCCTAATTCACCTTATTCTGCAGAACGCATCCATCCATCACCACCTGGTTTATACCTGGTGAGGTCCACGTGTGAGTTAGGTATCTGAACTTCCTTTACAATCACAAGAGATCAGGGTGCGCCTAAAATCAGCCAAATTCCGGCATTTAGTGCTATTTGAGGTGCCCAGGATATTTCAGGTATCTACAGGACTGGCAGGCATGATACAGTCCCCAAGGGGTATCTGTGTGTTGTAGAGCGGGAGGTGGAGGTTGGCTGATACACTCTAGAGCTTCCCCAACAGGACTAGGTGTGAGCAAGTGAATCAGGTTCTGGAAACGTGTCCCATGGTGGGGCACACACCCCATTTTGGGTAAGTGTGAACTTCCAGGTCAGCAGTTAGTTGAGTCCTTCCAGTGAAGCGTAGCATTGCTCATGCAAGCACTTCTCTTCACAAGGAAATAAGGGAGCTTTGACCACCGGCCAGCAGCTGGTTTTCAGCTCTCGGCTAAGACATGCCATCTGACTATCCCACCACAAACTATGAAAGCCAATCTCAGTGCTAATTCAACTTGTTCCCAGACCTCCTGTGAGCAAGCTCAGGATCGGAGTGCTATCACGTAACTGTGGCCACACTGAAAATTGGGTCATCGCAAAGGACTGATAGCACGGTAAGTCCATGTTTGTATAAAATAACATTCATCCACATTCTTCCCATGGTTATCCATGATTTATCATGTAACTGCTCCAGGCTTTAAAAGTTAAAAAAATAACACAACAAAAGAAAAAATCCACCCCACCCCACAAACACCCCCCCCCCTTATTACTGTAAAACCAGTGCAGAACAAAAACCCAGAAGCACAGAGAAAAACCAATGGTATTTCAGCCTCTGATGCTCCAAAACCTGTATCTGTGAAACCGAACAGTACATTTGAAGTTATCAGTTGAAGGATTCCCTTCTCAGCTGCACGTGAGTACATACACAATAAAGCACGTGGTTAAAACTAACCCTTTGTACAAATGTATTTGCTCTTGTGGAGTTACACCAACAGAGAATCTGGTCCTGCATAGTAAACATTTGGTTGCTTCATTCAAAAAGAATTTTAGATGTTTGGTCAAATTCCTGTCCTTCAGGCCACGCCTTTCGGTTAATTAACAGAAAATGCAGTCTGACTAAATGCAAAGAAAAATGACTATTTGAGCAAGTCAAAGATAGTTCAGTCATTTAACTGAGCATCTTCTTCAGACCCTCACAGGAACATATTTGCTATGGCTGTAGTGAGCTCCAGTCTCGCCTCTGAGCATCATAGACTGTTCCCTTTCAGACCTCCAAAAAGTCACAGAAACACAGAATCAGAGAATGTCAGGGGTTGCAAGGGACCTCTGTGGGTCATCTAGTCCAACCCCCCTGCCAAAGCAGGGTCACCCAGAGCAGGTTGCACAGGACCGCGTCCAGGTGGGTCTTGAATGAGGGAGACTCCACAACCTCCCTGGGCAGCCTGTGCAAGGCCTCAGTCACCCTCAGAGTGAAGAAGTTCTTCCTCATGTTCAGCTGGAACTTCTTCTGCTTCAGTTAGTGCCCGTTGCCCCTTGTCCTGTCACTGGGCATCACTGAAAAGAGTCTGGCCCCATCCTCCTGACACCCACCCTGCAGATACTGATAAGCATTTATAAGGTCCCCTCGCAGCCTTCTCTTCTCCAGGCTGAACAAGCCCAGCTCCCTCAGCCTTTCCGCATAGGAGAGATGTTCCAGTCCCCTCCTCATCCTCGTAGCCCTCCGCTGGACTCTCTCCAGTAGCTCCTCATCTTTCTTGAACTGGGGAGCCCAGAACTGGACACAGTACTGCAAATTGGGCCTCACTAGGGCAGAGTAGAGGGGGAGGACAACCTCCCTCGACCTGATGGCCACAATCCTCTTAATGCACCCCAAGATCCCATTGGCCTTCTTGGCAGCCATGGTACACTGCTGGCTCATGGTCAGCCTGTCATCTATCCGCCCTCGGTTTTATAGGTCCCGGCATTTGCACAAAGAGACTGTTCTCCAGACTAACAGACTGGGCGGTGGGTTAGCTTCAGATGCCTGGAATTTTATATTTATACTACATCTTAATTTTTAAAGTTAGTCTCTTCACCTCTACTTACAATATTTTTTGGAACTTCTTAATCATATTTGCAGGCCCCAAAGCAAACAATTATCATTGCTTCTTTCTTTTTTTTTTTTTTCTTTGTAACTCTGGCTTTGGTGCAGTTATTGTTTTATTTTATTTGTTTGCTCAATCTGTTGACCAGCTGGTTTAGATTTCAGAGAGGGTTTCTGTCAACATCACAACACGTTCCTGCAGAGAAACTTCCTAAGCTTGTAGCCTTACAGTCCAAATCATTAAAAAAAAAAAAGTATTACATTACTTCTAGTAAAGCTCCATCCATTTCTAAGCAAAAAAAAATAGTTACTTCTGTACTTTATCTGCCTTTCCTATATGTTTGGTAAAAAACCACTCCATTTATTCCTCAAGTTGTTTTGTGAAAGGATCTTCTCCTGCCAGATATTTGGTTTTGTTACAAAGGAATAAACCTGCGTCTTGTTGTTTGTGTGCGATGTTGATTGTCGGTGCTGTCCCACACGAGGCCGCAGAGATGTTGGTGTTTTGGGGCTGTGACTTTAACCCAAGCCAAACGTGGCAAGGCGGGACTCCATACATCCTTGGAGCCTGAAAACCCAGTGTCAGCGCTTGACAAAACAAATGCAGGCCTCTGATCCAGAAGGAATAAATACAAGCTTCTTCCCACCCTGATACCACCATTTTGGTTATTGCCCAGATAATTCATGTGAAAACCAAACCCAGCCTAGCAACTGTCTTGAAAATGGAGTAACTTCAGGTTCAACTGTATTAAAAAAATTCAGCTTCAGGCAAAACTGATGGAACAGCTCATTCACAGTACTCTCCTCAAGCCCTGGCCCTCGTTTTATGTTTTTCTGATTACACTTACATTGTGTCACCATTTACCAGCAGCACTGTTGTGTTATATATTACCGCTAGCTGACTGACTGTACGCTTTCAGCTTCATCAACAGCTGAAGACGTGTGGTCCTAATGCATATTCATTGCTGTATCGCCATTTCTCAGCTGTTAAAACAGCTGCATCAACCAGCAACAAGTTTCACAACTTAAAATAGACGTAACCCTGTGGGATACTTGGGCTCAGTGCGCATCAAGATCCTCACTCGCAGGTTGGCAGGAGTTAGGGACGCGGTGCACTTAACTGCAGCGTTTCTCCACTCAAGCGTAGCACTACACAGAATCACAGAATCACAGAATGTTAGGAGTTGGAAGGGACCTCTGTGGGTCATCTAGTCCAACCCCCCTGCCCATGCAGGGTCACCTACAGTAGGCTGCACAGGACCTTGTCCAGATGGGGATTGAATATCTGCAGAGAAGGAGAATCCACAGCCCCTCTGGGCAACCTGTTCCAGGGCTCAGTCACCCTCAGAGGGAAGAAGTTCTTCCTCCCGTTCAGCTGGAACTTCCCAGGCTTCAGTTTGTGCCCGTTGCCCCTTGGCCTGTCGCTGGGCACCACTGAAAAGAGTCTGGCCCCATCCTCCTGACATCCACCCTGCAGATATTTAGAGGCATTTCTAAGATCCCCTCTCAGCCTTCTCTTCTCCAGGCCGAACAAGCCCAGCTCCCTCAGCCTTTCCGCATAGGAGAGATGCTCCAGTCCCCTCCTCATCCTCGTAGCCCTCCGCTGGACTCTCTCCAGTAGCTCCTCATCTTTCTTGAACTGGGGAGCCCAGAACTGGACACAGGACTGCAGATGGGGCCTCACTAGGGCAGAGTAGAGGGGAAGGAGAACCTCTCTCGACCTGCTGGCCACAGTCCTCCTAATGCACCCCACGATACCATTGGCCTTATTGGCAACTACGACTGAGTTTCAGTTTGGAGCAGAAGTGTGATTTTGTGATAAATCTCCCCGCCATTGCCACTTACCATGCTTTCGTTCACATCACAGAGTGGTCTGGGGATGGATGAACCCAGTTCCTTTTGACAGAGCTAAACCAGAAACACACCGCTCACATCCCTCTGCCAGCGGCACGTGGTTCAGAGGATCAAACTATGTCTACTGAAGAGCAAACGCTCTTGAAACGTACGTTGTGTGTTCTGGGTCCTTGGTACAAACTGTTTTGCTCTGGAGATCTGCTCCTCTCAGCCCATATGGCTTGCTAAATGTAGGCAGAGCTGAACATGGCTTGCTGGCTTCTAGAGAGGAGCCAGCGCTTCAGGCTAGCCTGCCACAGAGGCGGGAATTCAGGACATAAATCTTGGGGTTGGATGGTTTCTATCCTCAGCGAACAAAAATATTTCCTTGAAGTTAACAATCATATCTTGTTTTATGAAAAAAAGAAAAAAAACTAATGTAGCAAACACACATTTTCCTGTTTGTAGGACGTTCTTAATGCTCTTCTAGGTCCTCAGCTAAAAAAGACATCTAAGAGCACATGCTCAATTATTCCGTCAACAAGCAAATAAACTATTTTGCTTTGATTCATGTGCTGTGCCAAAAACCTGTAGAGTCACTCATACCTGTTTCAGTCACTGTATTTTCAATATTCATTCGTCCTTCCTCCGTTTGGGGTATGGACCACTGCTTATCGTGGAAAAATCAAGTGATGTATCACCGCCACGAGTTTTTCTCCGTCATTATCAGGTGCACAGATATGCGTGTGTCACTGCCAGCAGAGCTTGGTATTTTTAAATTACTGCATTTGTAAAGAAAGTGGTTGTACTATATTTACATTAAAATAATGTCATGCAAAACATTTAATGTGCAAAGGGACTCCAGAACATGGTGTTTGCTCAGTATGTTTCCAACGCAACCATTCTACTGCTACCGCAACACCACAGTAGGTAATATTGTAGACATTATTGCTCATAATGCACAGAAACCGCGTATCTTGTAGGAATTTCAGAATATATTTGCTATGTTTCCTTAGCAGGCAACACAGCCCCTTCCTTCTCCTTACTCTGGTGCAAAACCAAACTCTACATGTGATCACTTACAGAGTTCTGCCTAATTCTATAAACGTACTAATTACACACACTTTCCAAATGGTGATAGGCTTCAAAGCAGGTAAATTTTAAATTGTGCCATTAAGAAAACCTGTTTGATGATGGAAATTTCTGTAATATCATATTTCATTCTTCAACATCGTAATTTTGCTTTCAAGTCAGTATTAATTTAATGACAAATAACAACAGAGAATAATAGAGTTGGGAAAGCAAACTGAAAGCTGTAAGATTTACAGTGCGATATTGGTCAGTAGATGTTAATCAAAAACAATTTGGAAAAGCAATGGATCTAAGGTAAACAATGAGTAGAAAGAAGTTCTGCATGATAAATCTGAATACCGAACCTTCAGAAAACGCTCTGTTAACAAAGATAAACACCTGCAAGACTGACTTATCACCACATGTTCAGCTACTTCTGAGAAAATATCCATGTCATTGAACACTCCATTTACATGCACAGCTATCACACTGCTAAGAACGACTTGCAGATAAGTTACTTGCAGTTCATGGCATCTCTTTGCCTGCAAAATAACGCCAGGTGCCTCTACAAACCAGCCCTGCAAGCGCTTACACAGCTCAGCCCCTCTATGTCACACACACACTTAGGAAAACCAAACTGCCACGCCAGACATCAGCACGTCCAACTTCCTTTCATGCCTTGGCACACGCTTCTGACTGAGTCACCCTCACTCTTCAAAACACAGTTCTTCACCCTTAACATTAGATACTCACCACAAACCCTGGCCCTTCAACATAATCCTTCAGTGAAGTTACAGTACATGTGAATGCATGAAAGCTGATATTCTTTTAGCACTACTTAATAGTTACTCTATTGCCCTGATGTCCTAGGTGAGTAGTCTATTGCATATAGGTTGTAAGAATTCATACATGTCTCCTGCAGAATCTGGATCTTGCATTATCAAGACCACTAAGCAGACCAGACAGCAATTACAATGCAGCAACGCTATAGGACACTAATCCCTCTGCCTTTAGATAAATAATAGCTTATGTAGTGGGGAAGAGACAGAATCCATCTTCACTGAAAAACAGGACTGTGTGTGGAAAGGAAAATGGTTGATCTTCTCTCACAGAAACTCAAATGCCAAAACGGTCTTACTAAGTCATGGGCTGTCACATTTAATCAAAGACATTTATGGAATGGCTTGATAGAAGCATCTTACAAGCAGCAGGTGGGCGATCCCGAGTTACCAAGCTCAAATATTGATCAGGACTTTCCCCAAGAATTCTAGGGTCTGAGGTTTTGGCTGCACCCTTCAGAGTATATGGTCCAGACACGCTTCAATAGCTTTAAGATCACAGACTTCTTCTCTGGCACAACCATGTAAAAAAATCTCTAGAAGAGATGAAAACTATCCCTCTATAAGTAGCTATTTTTCTTTCTGCATAGTTATAAAATGACTCACACACAAAAAAACACATTTCATAAAAGCTGGAATTTAAGGTAAACCTGATGCAAGTTCAGTATTAGAAGAAGGAATGCCAATAGCAACGCAGAGACAACGCACAGCACAAAAAGTGATTTTGTGCTAACAGGTGACCTCTTTGACCTCCGCTTGCACGTGAAGCAGTTCCGCGTCCTGCCCAGTGTTACCTTTTGATATTCTTCCTTAGATCTCAAGGCAGCTTCCATCTGTTCTTGAGAAAAGGTGTAGATGGCCGAGCGATACTGCGTGCCAAAGTCATTGCCTTGCCGCATTCCTGGGGAGAGCAAAAACACAGCACACGGTGAGAACCATCCTCCCTACCTGACTGGGCTGTAGGCATAAATTCAACAGACCTAAATTTAGGACATCCCGTACACCTCGTTTCGCAAGGTCTCTTACGTGCATACTCAGTAGGTGTTTTTAGCAAGTCCAAGTCTTTCTTTGGTTAAATAGTCCTCAAGAGATTCACAGAATCACAGAATCACAGAATGGCAGGGGTTAGAAGGGGCTCTGTGGGTCATCTAGTCCAAACCCCTGCCCAAGCAGGGTCACCCACAGCAGGCTGCACAGCACCACGTCCAGGAGGGTCTTGAATATCTCCAGAGAAGGAGAATCCACAAACTCCCTGGGCAGCCTGTTCCAGTGCTCCGTCACCCTCAGAGGGAAGAAGTTCTTCCTCATGTTCACACAGAACTTCCTGTGCTTCAGTTTGTGCCCACTGCCCCTTGTCCTGTCGCTGGGCACCACTGGAAAGAGTTTGGCCCCGTCCTCCTGACACCCGCCCTGCAGATATTTAGAGGCATTTCTAAGGTCCCCTCGCAGCCTTCTCTTCTCCAGGCTGAACAAGCCCAGCTACCTCAGCCTTTCCTCATAGGAGAGATGCTCCAGTCCCCTCATCATCCTCGTAGCCCTCTGCTGGACTCTCTCCACTAGCTCCTCATCTACTCATTCAACTCTCATGTCTACTTTAAATGACATGCAAATGAAACGTGAGCATTTTACATTTTGGTACATCACATGGCAGTCAAATACAGATGTAAAACCTTAAGTAATCAAGCTGCAGTTACTGTAATCAAGGTACTCTTAAAATACTTGTTTTGAACCATGTAAACGACTACAAAAAAAGGTTTATTTTACCAAGCGTTTAAAAGTTTTCTTGTGCTGGAGGAGTACATCTTTATGGGAGAAAGGTTCAAAATACCCTTGGAGATAACCAGTTATTCTTCTCTATTCACAAAGCAACGAACTTGCTGAAAGACTAGTATGCATGTATTGCTGAATTGACTCTGAGCTTATCATTTCCTACCGTCATCACCACTAGCTATGGAGAGAAGGAATGATTGTAACAGAACTCTCAAATCTGAGCTCCAAAGAGGACTCCAATAGAGAAGTATGCTAAGGAGAAGGTCTGGAGAAAGTCTGCCTGTGCTAGTACTGTTTATATATATATAGAGAGAGAGATAGATAATACTATGTTGTATATATAACATAAATAATACTATGTGCTGTATATAATACTGTTATGCTTAGGAACGGCAACATTTTCACAATTTTTTTCAGTTTGGGAGAATTAGAAAGCAAAGGTGTACCTGTAATCTCTACTGAGTTCTATTTGCAACCCACATGTGGATAATATGAATGGCAAAAGTATGCAATACTGTTTATTTCTAACACCAGGAAAACAAAAGCCTAGCTAAAAATACTCAGTAACTCCTTGAAATTATATCATAAATGAGTGATTTTGGCACAAGGATTAGCCCCTTTACTGCTGATCTACGAAATCCCTTCAAAAAACTAATTGTATGGAGTTGCTCGTGTACGAATTTCACAGAATCACAGCATGGTAGGGGTTGGAAGAGACCTCTGTGGGTCACCCAGTCCAACCCCCTGCACAAGCAGGGTCACCCAGAGCAGGCTGCATAGGACCACGTCCAGGTGAGTCTTGAATATCTCCAGAGAAGGCGAATCCATAACCTCCCTGGGCAGCCTGTTCCAGGGCTCCGTCACCCTCAGAGGGAAGAAGTTCTTCCTCATGTTCAGCTGGAACTTCCCAGGCTTCAGTTTGTGCCCGTTGCCCCTTGTCCTGTCACTGGGCACCACTGGAAAGAGTCTGGCCCCGTCCTCCTGACCCCCACCCTGCAGATACTGATAAGCATTTATAAGGTCCCCTCTCAGCCTTCTCTTCTCCAGGCTGAACAAGCCCAGCTACCTCAGCCTTTCCTTGTAGGAGAGATGCTCCAGTCCCCTCATCATCCTCGTAGCCCTCCTCTGGACTCTCTCCAGTGGCTCCTCATCTTTCTTGAACTGGAGAGCCCAGAACTGGATGCAGTACTCCAGATGGGGCCTCACTAGGGCAGAGTAGAGGGGAAGGAGAACCTCCAAAAATCCTATTTCCAAAATATGAGATGGATTCTACCCATGAAACCATAAAATAATGGGCCAAAGCAGAGGGATGTTTACTGTCCCCTCAGGTGTCTAGCCCAGATGTGGTTTGGCATGAAGCAGGCCCAGGCAGCCATGCTGGCCAAAGGCATTGCTGCCTCTCATTGCTACCCATTCCCAGTCCCTCAGGAAGTGGTACCGGGAGCCGGCTGTGCTGTGGATCGTTCTGTAAAGTCAAACCGCAGCCCTAGAGAGGAGCTTTAGCATGAAGAATGATCTGGAAATGCAGTTTTGCAACTGCAATTGCAGTTTTGCAGTTTCTGTCTTTCATAACCTTGTTCCCAGCGTTGCATTCCGGAACATCACTTTCTGCTTTGCTGTAACAAAATGTATTAATTTTGAGTTTGTCTGGTGTTCTGTGTGAACTTGGATGAGGGAAAAAGCTGTAGTGACTGCAACCCAGGACAAATTGGAACTCATCAGGATTTGTCTTTTGACTTTCACTAGGCTACAGAAGCCCCTTTGAAGATTACCATCAACTCTCAGGACTACGGAGATGAAACAGAGAAAAACTGCAGGTCCTGATACCCCCCTAGGAAAAGGGCAGAGAGCAGAGAAAGAGCCTGTGATGCTGGGGGGAAAAGATGCTATCAACATAATACTACTCAATAAAACATGATAAATTTTATCCCTCTTCCAAGGAAACAGAAAATATTATTTAAAGGATAGTACAATAAACAAGTGAAATATGGTTGAAATATTTATGAACTAAAAGAAGCAGAAATATTATCAAAAATGCATTTGGACAAAAAGTGACCAACAGCATATGGGTGAATACAATTCCAAAAAATGTTCTGCAGTTCTCTGATGATTTGGGTTACTTTTAAACTCCTAAATGTTATTTTATTACACATAAGAACAACTACATTCTTCATCAATATTTAATAGTTTGGTCTGCAAGACAGAATATTTTGCTCATTTCTTTGCAAGTTATTTTGGGGTGGTAGGGAGCTCTTGTAAAGCAAATGTTACCAAATAGTTAGGCATAAAATGAACACAGGCCAGTAAAGCATTCGTTTTGCCAGGATATGTTAATACTGATTGATGTTTGAGCTTAAGCATTAGCATTCTACAAATCTATTTATTGCTTAACAAGCTATTTAACAAAAGACTAGGGAATAGATTACAAAAATCTCTATAAATGGAGGCTCGCTATATAGTATGCCAGTTTCTAGCATGCATTTTAAGAGCATAAGTTTAGCATGAGCTTATGTGCACAGTGCTCTGAGAAGATAAACAAGATCATAGAATCACAGAATCATTAAGGTTGGAAAAGACCTCTTAGATCATCAAGTCCAACCATCAACCCATCACCACCCTGCCTACTAAAACTATTATTACTTGGTATATGCACGTGCCACCATTGCATAGTAATAGGGAAGTGGTCAGCTTAATTAATTTATTAAAGAGAAGGTTAAGAGGAGAACTGACTCTGATTTACAAATATTTATATAGAGAGAACATATGAGAAATAAGGCTCTCTAGTCTTGCCAAAGTTGCTTAACTAGGTAGAGCAATTGAAAGCCAAAGTATACAAAATCCAGATGGGAAATTAAGGCGACACTCAAATAGTGAAGGTCATTTCTCCCTGGAACAATGCACCTCAAGCCACATCCACTTCTTTACGTCTTCACATCAAGGACACACATTTTCCCCAAAGATACACCAAAGCTCAAAGAGCTGTACGAGGTCAATGATGAGATTCTGGAGTTAAAGCTAAGGAGGAGGTCAGACTGTGTGATACTAACAGCCCCTCCTAGCACTCAAGGGTTGGCTTGTACTGTGAAATCATCCGCTAGCTGTGAAGAGGACTGAACAGGTATTGCAAATATTACCCCAAAGAGTAGCTTTAATGTGATCCACCATCTAAGCTATAATGTCCTTTATATTTACTTGTTACTTAAATCAATTTGTACCTATGTCTCCCACAGTAAGTAGCTAATTCATTGTCTGACTAAGCCACAAAGAATATAGGATGCTAAAATAAAATAAATTCCATGTGA